>NW_026571473.1:15805737-16405737 GCF_026225935.1 Boleophthalmus pectinirostris
CGTTTTTATATTAAAATGATCATCATGGACTAATCATGCCCATCCCTAATTACAATACAGATTAAAGGTCCTAAAATTCTGTCTTATGAGCTTTAAGCCATGTTAGAACTAAACACAACCCAGAGTTGTGTTTAGTTTCATTCACACATGTTTGAGAAATCTTTTATTATTAGTCTGTCCACATTTCCAAAGCTAAAAATGCTCTGTTTCACCTTGTGAGTTTTCAAATTAGCAGCTACATTTAACCTTTTGTTTAGTAGAGATTGGCAATTCCTGGGTCAAAATGAGCAAAATGATTCTAGTGAAGGTGTGTGGAGTTTAAAAACACAAATACACTTCCTGTATTATCACATGCCATCACAAGATGGGAATGTTTTCATTTTGAGAGAAAAACACTGCATAAATATGAGAGATTTATGTGTTAAAAATGTGTACCGGTAAATGAAACAAAACACCTGGTATGTTTTTGATGAGGAAATGACATTAGAACATAGCTCACAAAACAGCGTAATATAGGCTTTTTAAACAAAATTTGAAACATTATTGTGATTTATTGATTGTAAACCAATTGTTGTGCTGGGCATAATTCTTTCATTATAAAGTAGTGCAGGTATCAGATTCTGATTCTTTAATAAAACATTTAAACTTTTCAACCTGGATGTAGCCTATTCTATTTTTAAATAACTGCCATTGCAAAGTGCCTGTGCAGATTTCACACTCTGGTTCACTAAAGAAGGTGAGGACAGAGGTAGTAAAAAAGCAAAGATAAAAGAAAACACGATGTGAGGTTGCCACAAGATACTGCTATAAAAGCTTTTATGATAATTGCTGGCAACGATCTCCCAGTAAAGTATTCCTAAAGGTACATTTGTTGCTGTAACTTGCCTGATGTTAATTCCTTGCTTGTAGATCTTGCATGCATCCGATGGCAGTATTCGGGACAGCAAAGGCACTGTGATTAAAAAGATAAAGACATAAGAAGAAACATCACAGATCAAACTTAAAATTTTGAAATCCTGGCCAGTAGTGAAGACCAACTATTGCTTTAACAACATTAGGACTGCAGAGGTATGTACAGGACTTGCTATACAAGATACAGAAAACATCCTCAATATTTCATATAGCACATAGCGTGACTAATTTGAACGAACTCTAAGTTGTCCTCAGGCATTACTAAATTGAACCAAAACAGATTTAACAGTACAAAGTGATTTAGTCAAGAAGCTAAATTTAAGTAAGCCCAGTGGAGCATAACGAGTATAAGACCTTAAGGAAAACATGGATTTTTTCCAAATAACCATGTGATGCTGTCGGATTAAATAGGATTTTTACTAAACTATTAGAAATCACCAAAATAATATACTACATCAAGCCTGGGCGATGTGACCAAAAATGAACCAGAATTATTTCTTTTTCAGATAGATTGGTAATTTTCAAATCAGTTTTAGTAAACTTATTAAAAGACATGAACATATTCCTGAACATAATCTATACAGACTTTTAATCACTACCATTCACTTTCACTTTCTTTATATAAAGTCTGAACTATGAACTCCACACCACATGCTTTTACTGACAGATTCCGTGGACCTCTCCATTAAAAAGACCCGAGCCGATCACTGGCAATTGCAAATGATTGTATCTCGATTTCTATAAAAAATTGATTACTTGCACAGTTCTATTTGCCCTCTCCTATTATATATTATTTAGTAGACTGTAGCAGACTAGGTAAGCATTGCTCCCCATTAAGGAGACTATGGTGGTTCCCCCATAGTCTAATTTCCATCCCAATAGTCTAAAATCGTCTAATCGGAAAATTAGTAGTGACATTTTTACACTTACACATACTTCACTTATACATCAAAACACTGTATTGAAAAAAATATACAAATATGGATCAATTATGCCTCCATAGTCTTTGTACAAACCTATGGCAAAAACTGAGGCAAACTCATAGGTGAATGAGTTTCCAGTGAATGGCTGTCTGCATATGGGCATTGTATGTCAGGTCATATAATATGCCTATTCTGGCCCATTATAACCGCTGTACATTAACAGCACAGGATATGTAGTGTATTGACATATGTAAAAGCCTCACTGAATGTCATTTCAAAGTCAAAAACACAGGAGATGTTCAAGTCCTTCACAGAACACAAAAGGTGAGTCTAGACAGTGATGAATTCCAACTAATTTCCTGTAGCGTAATTTTTGCAATATTTTATCACAATCTCTTATCAACAAGGACAATTCAGTAGCCGTTAGAGAAGCGAAATAGCCCAAAATATTGTAGGCTATGTTACTATCAACTACTCCATCACTTTGCAACTTTGGGAGTGGAAGTGGTGCTTTTACTGTATATGATTTGACTGTAATACATACTTAATTTTTCCTCTTGAGCTTTGCAATGATCTAAATTAGTATTGGGCGATATTTGCCATCTTATCTAAACCTCATGCCATCCTTTATAAACAGAAGTATATATGAAGAGATGCAAACAATATACACCAGATAAAACATACAAATGTACATATATTTCACATATTACGTCATGTATTGTAGTCACATTGTTGAACCTGAGACCTAAAACTCACCCCAACTTTGAAAGTCCCAGTGGAGCTCCAAATAAAAGTCTCCAAGCTGTAATGGAAAACAATAAAACACAGTATTCAATATATTAGGCACTCTACAAAATGAAAGTAATAATTAATGTTGTGCAAAAGAAGTACCCAGTTTCTTAAATATTACAGCATTAAATTACTCTTTTAGGCTTAAGTGAAAGTACAGCTTCAGCAGCAGCTCAAGTCTGAAGTGAAGTGCTTAAAACGGACCACGGCTGACTGCCACAGCTCAATACAGTCCAATTATGTGGTGAGTTACGGCGTAAGAAGAGACCTGCAGGGTGGGGATCTGCACTACACCAGCACTCACAAAGCATGGCCAATACTCAAGGCAAAGAGTGATTATCACATTTTACAGACACTGAATGAGGCGATTCACTGGGATTTTGCAGAAGATTTAAAGGGCTATTTTAAAAAAGTTCTGTGCTGCCTTGTATGACTCATAAATCAAAAATCTCCAATACTGAAAACAAAAGGAAAACCTGAAAACTGAAACAACTACTGTGGCTACTTTCGCCATTTAGACAAAGCTACCCACGGTTAATCCCACAGGTCTGAAAAGTTTCTTTCAAAATGACTATTAAAAGTTTCATCTGCAGTTTCCTTTGCAATATTGTGGGGGTGGTGGTGATGCTCAACTGACCTGAAGGAACATGTGTTATATGATGCCACAACACAACTTCGCTAACTTTAAACTTTAGAGAAGCATTTCTGTAATTGGGAGTGCACTCTTTTATACACGCACGCGCACGCGCACGCGCACACACGCACACACGCACACACGCACACACGCACACACGCACACACACACACACACACACACACACACACACACACACAAGTTTGTGGATAGTAGCAGAACACCTCTAACACCTTAATAACATGTAGCTCTCACATTAAATACACCCTACAGTATGTTTCGACCGCAGTCCATGTCATGTGTGGGTTCCCTGTTCTCTGGCTTTCTGTCCCCATGAGAAAGACATGAGTTTGTTTGTGAGGCTGAAAGTGGGACATCAGATGGAAATTAGCCCATGGCTACAATCTGGCATGTTTACAGTATGTATATATCATGTATGTCCATTAACACACACTGTCCCGACTAAACAAATAAAACAACGATAATTATTATAATAGTGATTTGAAGATCTTGAATGCATCTAAAGCACTTTGTGTAACCCACCTAATGTCAGTGGGAGCTGGGTGAGATGTGAGAGTCATGCCAACTATATCTGTGAAGTTCAACGTTCAGTCTACATGTTATATCAGGAGAAGTTCATGTGTCTCGGGAAAACAAGGTAAGATACACTATAGCCTGCACCTTATTAGTCTTAGACAACATTCACTTCCATATGTACTATGTGCACTTTGCTTAAAGCAGTATACCAGTGACGTGTGCAAAAAGCAGAAATATTTTAGCTCAGCTTTGACAGACAACCGCGTGAACTGAATATTGTGCATTAATAAAAGCTTAAGTTCACATTAAAGTCATAGTTGAAAGCATCTAAGTAGCATACTTCTTTAAGAGCTGTGAGCAGCTTGGGCCGCTTGTCCTCCACGCTCTCCCTGGACTGCTGCTTCAGCTTCCTCAGCAGCGCCGTGACTAAAGAGGACACAAGAGAGAGAGCTGGAGATTAGAAGCACATGCAGCACCGGCAGCATTAGTGATGACCTTCTGGCCGTGTGGGAAACGTGGCAATGGCACTCAAACAGGAAGTGATACGAGTGTGCTCTTAGCCGCTATCATCAATGTAATGTACTCTGCTTTTCCGGGCATAAAACTCCTGCTAACTGGAACATCAGCACTTATAAGTAATGATGGGCAACACCAGTAATTTTAGATTTGATCTGATACCAAGTAATACTATGGAAAGCATTGTGATATCAATCCAATGCCAATATCAATGAGTTTAGTCTTAAAATGCACTGATACTCTTCTGCTATAATGATTTTATTTTTCATAGTTTTATTTGACCCCAATTTGAAAATTATTTTATCTATCAAGATAAACAACAAACATTTTGGCACAAAAATGTATTAACTTTTTTATTCCTCAGTTGGTACAATCTGCCCATCACTACTTGTAGGTACATAATATATGAGGAAAAATCATCAGTACTAAACGTATTTGTGAAATTCAATGTAAACTTTGAGAAATCATTTCAACATTGTCTTTGATTCTTGCTGCCATGTTGGTGCAATTATTAAGCAGCAACACCCAAGACAAAGTAAGGCCCATTAACAGTAACAATGACACATTTTGCTTTGTTACATGTACCTCCCACGGCCACATGGGGTTCACCCTTTGGCAGCCCTGTCAATCATGTTACATTGCCTGCAGTGATCATAACAGTACCTAACATTTCAAACAAAACAAGTGTGAAAGAAAAAGGCTTGTGCAAGTTAATGAGATGTGCTAGTAACCCTGATCGTGACCTGAGGGAGAGGCAAAGTCATTGGAGCTTTTAGACGATACCATTTCAGTTCAGTTTAGTTCTGGCCAACCACAGAGAAATTAGCTCTTCCCTTTTTGTACAGCATAACGGCCACACCATTAAATAAAATAAATAAATAAAAGTTAGATTTCGTTTTCATTTCAGGTGTTTTGGACAAAAAAAATAAGTCATTTTGGATAGAAGTTGGCCATACCAGCTTGTATAAGTCTGATCCCGTCAGATCTCAGAAGCTAACCAAGGGTGGGCCTGGTTACTGCTTGGACGGGAGACCACTGGGAAAATCAGGAGCCACAATGGGGCACCAGTCGCAAAAACTGCTGTTGTGTCCGTAGGCAAGACACTTTACCCACATTGCCTAGTATGAAAGTGGTGTGTGCGTGATTGAATGAATAATGCTCTGTAAAGTCTTTGAGTGTCCAGAAAAGTGCTATATAAAACAGATGCATTATTATTATTATTATTATTATATTATTATTATTATTATTATTGTGGTCACATAGAAAGTTAGGCTCTTTATCTGGATTTGACAAAAATATCTATGGGAAAAATGTAAGCACTTGTAAAAACTCTGTAGCTAATCAAATGTTGCTGTATCTGGGTCTGGGAGATGAAAGTACACATTGTTAGCTGGCATGGCTAGATATTAATTATATTGTATGTTTTGGGGTGCAGTTAAATCCAATCAGGGATCAGAGGCATCAATTCTCAATCTAGGTCAGGCCAGTCATGCACACACATACAGAGACCACATCAAGACCCAGTGGTTTAATGAGGGTTGAACAGATCTTGATGGGGTATCTGCAAATCTGTGCCACTCGCTAGTGCTAACCAGGACAAGCAGAGGGCAAAAGAAGGCCACCCAGGATAAGCACTACCAGCGCAGACACCAAAACAACCCCAAAGTCATCTGCCGGGACAATTAATCAACCAAGAGGGCACCATGCAGCCATTTTTCCCTCTCCTCTTATTAATCTATCTTGATTTTTGGCTCAGTTTTTTTCCCTCTCAAAAACAATAAAAATGGCTGTAAGTATTGATTTCATGATGATAAACAAAGCAATTCAATTTCAGTGCCATTTAACTCAAATGTATTCCTCCAAAGTTTGCACTCTGCTCCGAACAGCATGCTTTTACTCACAGAGGATAGGCTGTAAACTTCTCAATTTATAAGTTAAGTAATTTCCCTTGTGGATCAATAAAGTCTATCTAAGTCTAAGTAGAGATAGACCGATACATCACTTGGCTTATATATCGGGCAAATATTTTGACTTTTTTGCATATCAGCTATCAGCCTTAAATTTTCAGATATTTTGTTTTGGTAGATTTGATGCCTAGAACATACAAACAGAGCTTTATTTTAACACTTTAATAAGAAGAGATACCTGCACTAAAATGTGATCCACAGTTATCTTATGGGTTTGTGGTAAAAAGGGCTGTGGGTGAGTCTGTAGTAAATTTAAATAGCATAATTTAAAGGTCCTATATTAGGAAAACTTGACTTGTGAGCTTGTTATAATGTTACCTCATCAAAAACATACTTGGAGTTGTGTTTTGTTTCATTCACACATGTTTGAGTAACCCTTTGTTATTGGTCTGTCATCATCTTCAAAGCTCAAAATGCTCTGTTCCACCTTGTGATGTCATGAAGTAGTAGTACGTCTTACCTTTTGCTCAGTAGAGATTGGCAATTCCAGGATTGAAATCATCCAAATGATTCTACAGAAGTTATATGGAGTTTAAAAACACTATGGATTATTGGAGTATTACCACACGACATCACAAGGTGGAACAGAATATTTTCTGTTTGAGGGAAAAACTCAACTCGTCATTAACAGTTAGACATGACTGAATCTGGATCTCAATTCAAATTTAATTGAATTGCCCCCTAACCCTGTAGTGAGACTGCAGGGCCGCTGTGTTAAATTTTAGAAAATGAAAAGTGAATTTATTTTTATCGTTGTTAGCCCAAGGGTTGGTACACTTTTGAGATCATTAATGATTGTCTGTAAGTGCCACCCACACAGAAACAGCACATGATTGGCACATCTGAAGTCACGCCTGTTGAATCCTTCACCAATTCCAGAAAGTGGCAATGGTGACATGTCCGGACAGAAATAGTCCCCATTGAACACAGCAGGGCTCATTGTTCAAACAGAAAGAAACTGATAAAGGTGAATTTCAAAGTTCTGAATAAACACGCAGGCCTATTGTGGTGGCTGTGAGGTCAGGGCAGTCAGACTTTTACCCCTCTGTAAAACAAAGTGTACTATTACTGTGCCTGGTTACAGCTGACTCAGCCTATGCAGCCAACAGCGGACAGCTCTCAGTTTGCAGTCCTGTCATTTAATACCCTGGAATACAAAAATGGCACTGTATGATTAAATTTTTACAGTCACAATGGAACTGAACTACAATATTAAAAGGCCAAATTTCAATTTATGTAATCTCAAGAATCTCACAATTACTGCTTATTGTGATTATGTGATGTTTAAAAAAATTTACTTGAGAGCTGAAACTAAGTGCATTATACAAGTCATTGATGTATATATAACTGTATGTATATAACTTATCTAGTGGGTGGGTTTGTTACCTGTTTTGCCTGTATGACATTAAACTTCTATCTCCATATAGAGTTGCCGAGGATCAGATCAGTTGAGAGGCAACCCCACTCAAAGAAATGCATATTTTTGAGAAGAATAAAAACATCTGTAATTCATTTCATATCCAAGACAGAAGTTTAATGTCATACTCTGGAACATTTAGGACAAAGTTTCAGCATCTTCTGGAAATCAAACAGGTGGTGGACCCATCCAGAAAAGTTGCACCTTTAAACTAAATTGTGTGAAAGTTACCACAACAACCATGGCTAGTTTATAATGGGAAGAATCTGGCCTCAGACAGAGCAGCTACATTGTAGTGAGTCACATTGCACTAGACAAGCTTTGTGTGTATAGGATTTTTAACTGAAATGAGCTCCATAATTTCAGACCATCACACAACTGAACATGACTGCAATGTAAACCTAAAATAATGAGCTCACCATTAATGAATCAACCCTGCCCTTGGCACACTATGGAAAAAAGATAAATACAGCCAATGACCACTAGATGGGCGAGGCAGGGGCTTGAGTTTGATCAGCCAATGAGGAGCTAAAGACACAGCTAATGAACTTAGGCTTTTCATGTGAATACAAAAGCCATAGGACCTTCAGGAATGTCTCCCTTCAGAACTACAAAGCAGCCTGGACCGCGTCATGGCCTTTCTAGGAGGCATCAGCCCGGAAGAATGGGCACGGACATGTGTTGATTTGCATTTGTTGATTTGGTAAATTTCTCCCCTCATCACAGTTTTCACACAAACACAAGCAGGACTCCATTAACGTCACAATGTTTGTTGAAAATCATTTGCTGGGCTAGTGCGATGTGTGTGTATGCATGAGTGTGTGTGTGTGTGCAGTGGGTGTGTTGGCAGACGTGCAAGGCGCCCTCTCAGTTTGGCACAAAACAAAACCACTCAGTAACTCACTCATCTGACGATCGCCATAGCTGATGGCCTCAGCCAGGGGGCTCCATCCCTGAGCGTTCTTCACTTTCACAGGTGCATTGTGGGCCAGCAGGAGATGGGCACACTCTGCAAAATAAAGAGCATGCTTAGAGAGAATAGTAAATATAAACTATTGAATGTACAACGAAACACTTTTGATTAACACAATGCAAGTGGAGAAAAAGAAAGCTTGATATGGTACTGTATACAATGACAAAATCCAGATTTTCAAGGGAGAAGACTGAATGGTTAAACAAGAAACACATGGTCTTTTGACCATGTTTGCATAGGTCTAAATTCCAGGGTTAAGGGTTATGACTAGACTAGACATTTAGTCATTTGCTAGTGATGGGACAAGATCTCATACCACTAGATCTTATGAGACAAAACTGCAAGACTGAAGACAAGATTGTGCAGACATGAGAAAAAATTATGTTGTGAAATTCTACCCATGTTTTTACATTCGGGACAAAAAAGAGTTACTAAGTGCTGCCAAGCTGCATTTCTTGAGACGCTGTTGTGATTTTTTCAGAATTACGTTAAAACCTCGCCTTGTTTCATTGTGACTCATCCCACCCCTATTGTTTGCAAGGGGATTTTTCAATTGTGACTATTCGAATTACATTGTTGATTCAATTGTGACTTATCTTGCAGCTCTAATCAACAGTGTCTTTCGCACATACAAAAGAGAAATCACTGATATTGTTTATTGTATGTACTCTAATTGTGCATGCATCATCTTTACAGATTTTAAACTGAGACTGGCAGCCAGCAAGCCTCTTCCGTTTTCTGCTACTGCATCAGCAGTAAGTAAGTGCAGGACCAAATCCATTTTACTGTTTGGGCAGACTGTCAGCAAACTACTGCCTGCCAAAACTCAAGCCTGTTGTTCCAGCTCAGTTGTCAGTTTTGTTGTGGGTGACATTATTCATTAAAACCCTGGCACCTGGACAACTCTGAAACAACCAAAAGCAAAGGGTTGACCATGGACATTGCCCACTAACCACCTATTCTATACAAGATGTATTTGAGGAAGTAGATTTTTTCAGATTTTTCATTATTTGATCATTTATGCTGACAATATCCCACACAGGTGATGTCTATGCAAGCCTTCTTTCACTCAGTTAACCCAGTGAGTCATCCAAACATACCCAGACAGGCCTGCTCTCCAGTTCAGACCTGTTTTTCAGCAATTCTATAAAAAGGATTTCCAGTGTAATAAGCAGGCAGTTCTGTAACCTTGAGCATTTCCAAGGAAATAAACACATTTTCCTCATATTTTCAACAGAACGTTTACAAGGTCCTATAATATGCAAAATTGACTCTTGTGAACTTGAAGCCATGATTTAATGTTGTTACTTCCTCAAAAACATACCTTATGCAAAATTTTGTTTCATTCATGTTTGCCTAGTCCCTTATTATTAATCTGTTTACATCTCCAAAGCTCAAAATACTCTGTTTCATCTTGTGATGTCATTAAGTAGTAGTTTTCAAATTAACTGTTACCTTTGACCTTTAGTGCAGTAAAGTTTGGAAATTCCAAGGCTGGAGTCATCTGAATGATTCTAGTGAAGCTGTATGGAGTTTAAAAGTTTTAACAGTGGAGCACTTCCAGTATTATCAGATGGCATCACCGGGTGGAACAGTGTTTTCCGTTTGAGAGAAGAGCTCATTCTAAATATGCAGGGTTTGTGTGTTAAACATGTGTAAATGAAAAAAAACAAAAAAACAAGCCCACGTATGTTTGTGATGAGGAAACAACATTGTAACATAGATCAGAACAGAGTCTAATATGGGTCCTTTAAATCTCCTAAGAAAATGTACATAGGCCCTAGTTATGGGCACATAATATGAAGAAAAGAAAACAGCTATGCACATGACCATTTTACCAAATGCATGTTGATTTTGATGGCTGTGCTACAAAGCATTTGTTCAGAAGAAAGAATAAATAGTTTCTTTTAGTTTTTTTTATAAACCAATTTTGTCATGTAAGTGTTGGTCACAGTGGTGTTCTTTGAAGTTTAAAATTCTTCATAAAATAATTTTCCTGTATGTTTCTGTTGTACAGGTTAAAACAATTTTCACTTATTTTCTAATGTTTGTCGGGAGCTTACTTAAAAACTGCACTTAACTGACAAATAGGGCAGAGCCTCATACAGTCTTAGTGTGACACATTTGGAAATATTTCCCAAAATAAACACAACAAAGGGACAGAAATACAGAGATTCTGCAGTGACAGTTGGCTGGCCTGTCTCTGTACTGCATTAATCATGAGAAGAGCTCTAGTGTTTGATGTGGGCCTGCTTTTAAAAGTTTGTTTGTACAAATAAAAACCTTGACAGGGCCACAATGAGAAAATGTAAAGGAACGGGCACTCATAATACCATTCAGGAAATACAATTATTAAATTATGAAAAAACTACGATACTCTATAATCTACAATAAGTTACAAGTAAACAACTATGCTTTCTTTATTGATGTTTTTGTTCCTGGTCTCGGAGGTGTTGACATTTTCTTTGTTTCTATGCTGTTTTTCGCCAAGTAAATAAAAAGAAAAAAACTGTTTGATTCACCCATACACTGTGCCGTTCTCACTGGAGTTCAATGTTTGTTATTTGATCTCTTTTTATTACTCACTAGAACTACAGCCTCAACTCTAGTACTAACCATAAGTTTTCAAGTGATGAAAAAGTAACACAGTTCAAAGGGAAATATTACATTTTTTGAGTTTTGAGTGGCGAAAACTCCTCAAAATGTCACCTTTTAACAGGAAGATAAAACCCCTGAATTGACTTTTCCATACAACCCTGTGCTACTGCTATCAGTCAAAAATAAAACAATGAGGTCAGCAGCAGAAGTTACAAAAATTGATCCTTGAAATCAATATATTCTTGACAGGTTAAACACTGAAGATGAGCCAAAAGACTGACCTACAAAGGACAAACCAACATTTGCAGTGACAGTCTCTGACAACAGAAAAATACAAAAACAATAAAAACATTTCTGATAACTATTACTATTGGAATTATGTTTGTGTCTAAAAACAGGACATTCTATTGCTTAAAGGGCCCATATTAAACTATTTTCTGATCTATGTTCCAATATAGTTTCCTCATCACAAACATGTCTAGAGTTGTGTTTTGTTTCATTCACACATGTTTAACACACAAATCCTGCATATTTAGGCTGAGTTCTTCTCTCAAACAGAAAACACTCTGTTCCACCTTGTGATGTCATGTGGTAATAAATATAGTGCTTCACTGTCTTTTTAAAGTCCATACACCTTTATTAGATAATTTCAGCCCGGAATTGCCAAACTCTACTAAACAAAAGGCAAAAGGTAACTTTAAATCTACCACTACATGACATCCCAAGCAGAGCATTTTGAGCTTTGGAGAAGTCAGACTAATAATAAAGGATTACTCAAGCATGTGTGAATGAAACAAAACACAACTCCAGGTATATTTTAATGAGTTAAAAGCATTATAGCCTGGCTTAAAGCTCACAAGAGTCAATTTTGTGTAATAAAGGTTAAATAATTGGAGTCTTTGCAATTTGATGGCAACTGCACCCACTCAAATTGACATTTCGATCTGATAGCAATATATTGTCCAGCCTTACAAAGAGCCTTATTTGCAACTACACAATATTCATCTGTTTCCATGCATTACTCTAATCCACGAAGAGAGACTTTGATAAAAGGGGAAAAGGGGATGGCCAAATGCAATGGTACTTAGAGAGTGACGCAAGTTCACATTCCCCGGAGTCTGTGGCCTATATATCACCCGGCTAAATCCAATGATTGTGTAATAATAATGACAACGTTTAGCTGATATACATTATGCAATCATGTGTCGAGAACAGGAGGGCACAAGTCAGGCCCAGTGTTCATCTGACTTTCCCAGCAAGCTGTTACATTGCAGGTACAAAGACAGACGTACATTGATCTAATGGTGGATTTAAACTAAGCCTGCGCAGTGTTGGACGCAAACAACATCCAGGTTAAATTAGAGATTAAAGGACACACCAGGGAGTAGGACTGTCACGATAATTACAATATCGATTTATCGTTCAATATATGAAAGATGGAATACATTTTGGGAGTCAATATATATCATGTTCAATAGCGGGGAGACCTTTTTATGTAATACGATAAGATTTGAGTTGTAGAAGGTTGAATAAATAACTTCTATGGCTAATTACTGGTTCAGTCTGCTGTTTATTTGTTGCAGTTTAGGTATTTCATTGATACAGTATACTTATAAATTTACTGGGATTATCCTGCTTTGTGTCAGTGGCATTATGTAGTGACAATATTATCATTTATTGCAGTAGTTATCGTGCTACAAAATGTGCTATTGTGACAGGTCTGCAGGAGAAAAAAGTAGTGCAGTAGTTTTTAATTTGCAATATTTTACATTTTCATCTGGTGCCAGTAAAGTTAATAAAAGTCTTCTTTGTGGACATATTACAGCTAGATTAAGGTGAAATATCAAAACTTTTAAGATGTTTTAATAAAGGATAACAACATGATTATAAAAAGAAGTCACATTTTAGTTGCTATAGGAACTTTTTTGTTATTTTGGGGCATTTTGATAAAGATTCAAGCTGCAAAAGTTTGAATTAATAACTTCAAAACCATTACAGATGCAAACTAAGTACTAAAGTGTTTATTTCTGCTGTTTATTTATTGCAGTTCATTATTTATTTATTTAATTATTTTTAACAATATTGTAGATTTAGAATAGATTTTGTGATTTAAATCTGCCCTTGGTTTATTATGTCAGTTAGTTGCAATATTATCTTAATTTTATTACATTTATTTATTTTGAGCAGATTAATGACCACAAGCAGTATACATGTGTCTGTAGCTCAAAAGAAGAAAATTTATTTAATCCCACCCCTGCCTTGTTATCGTGACAGGCCTGTTTACAGTATGCCATTTTCATCTTGAGTTATTTTTACTCACAATAAAATCTGAAGAACTTCTGCTGTATACACATCAACATTTAGCCTGTACGTCATTTAGCCACAGTTTGGAGCTGTGTTGAATCTATTGATATTGTGCATTTCCCGGTAGCTCTGCAGACTGACTCCATGTGCATCAGCTGCAAAGAAAACTCCAGCAGAGGAAGGAGCGGGAGCAGGAAATAAAGTGCTCATCTAATACCCCGGGACGTGCATGAGCTACAGATGGGGCTCTGATCATGAGGCAGCTGTGTGAATGCTTAATACAACACACATTTACTCCAGGTTCATAACTACCATATAACATATAATTAGTAAAACATAGAAAAGCGGCATTTGTTTGTAACTGTTCTGACAATGTAAAATATAGCAGCCGCACTTAGGCAATATAACAAAACAGTAATCACTTTGTTTCCTCATACTGACCAAGTGTTTTAGGACTGGCAATGTTAAATTGAGCATTTATATCCTCTATTGTATACCTTTTGTTGTTTTTAATGTTATCTTTATAAGTGCAGCACTTTGGAAACAGTTTTGTTTGTAAAATGTGCTATATAAATAAAGAATTGGATTTGTGAATTGGATTTGAATCTCAGTGTTCTATTTGGTTTTATTTTGCTTTATTCATAACAAAATCACTTTGGATATTAATTTTCTGAGCCTAAACAATACAGATGTTTATTCTGTCTCATTTAATACAAAAATAGTACAATGTCTTCCTCCTAAACACAAACGACATGCTTTCATTTAGAGATGATTGTCTGTGGATTTCTCAATTAAAAAGACACAATCATATCATCTCCAACTTAATGAAAATGTGATTAATTGCACAGCCCTGTTTGCACCATATTATATTTAATGGCAGAAATGATCATCATATCACAAAGGAGGGTTCAAGTTACATTACTAACAGTGAGTCAGTGCTGTATTAAGTGTTCTCATTACATGGACAAGGCTGCTTTTCTAGAGAGCAATAATCAATGATTCATCCATGCAGCTTCCAGGGCAGAAAGCAACTTGATGCTGAATCAGTTCTTTACAGTAGGCCTGTCATGATAATTACTGTATCAGCTTATCATTCAATATATGAAGGAACAATCATTTGGGAGTCAATATTTATAATGGGTACTTTTCGTTGCACTAGTGTTTTTTTGTTTGTTTGTTTTTTTTTTCTATTGATAACTTCTGACATATATAGCCAAATTTAGATATAAATTAAACTACATAAGTGATTAATTTTGCTATTTACTTATTTACTGCAGCTCATTCCTTTTAACAATTTCTAATAATCTGGGGGATGAATATTCTTTAAGGTTATCATGTAAGTGGTATATATTATTTTCAATGTTATCAATTATCATCTATGTTCACATCAATAATATATCACACTTCAAAATCAATTATGGTTACAGGCCTATACTTTACAGCCATTCTTGTTCTTGTGTCACTAGTGATACTGACCAGGAACACAACAACATTATAGTGAATACAGTATGTGAATATGAAGCAGCAAAAACAAAGTCCACCTGTAAAACTCAGGGCGACTGATATGACAGAAAATTCATATTATGTTTTTTATACACAGCCTATATTCTGATTGTGATTGTAATATAATTCCTGTATTCTTGGGAGCAAACCAAATGTTCTGAGAGTTCACACTGGAGATCTAACTTATTAAATATTGTGTATTTATTTATTTATTTGTTAAATATTATATTAGGGTAGAGTGTTTCGCCTGAAAGTTAAATTTTGCTATTTGATTTTTTTTTAAATACTCTCCCTTTCTACTAAACATGATCTGCAAACTGCAGAAAATGGTCAAAAGTGTAAATACTATATTCGATGATCATATTAACTGGACATTGGGGACATCTTTTATGAATGAGATAAAACAAACTACTCATTAAACATGCAGCACCAACATTTAATTTGACATTGATTTCAAAGCAGTCAGCGCTGCATGGCCCTGTGCTAAACTTTGGTCCCTGTGACTGCAGTGAGCAGCCTTCTTGCATTTTCAATTTCCAGAAAAAAATCCAGTGCAAGAAAGTGGGGAAAATAAAAACTGATTTTCTTCCAAACTTCAAATTTGATAAATCGATTGAATAGATTTTTTTCCCCAAATCTTATAATAAATATTATTATCAATTGTTAACATCTGAAATGTTCTCCTCTTCCCACTCCTTTTTGAGTCCAAGTAAAAAAAATAAATGGTCTGTGCATTAAGTGTATTGTATTCTTACTCTCCAATGATTTGCCTGTATAATTTGGAATGATTTTTTGTTGAGCCCCTATTGCTAAACTTGAACATAGTTTTGACAACAAGGATTTTTGAATTTTGAGCTCATCAAAATATCATCATTCATTTAACTATTTTCAGCATCTGATTTATCTCATGTTATTACATGTCATATTACACAACCCTAGTTTAAGGGATTATAAAATCAAAGTCAGATTATTTTACTAAATGCATCTGTCATCCCACTTATAGCTCAGTAAACAAACAAAAAACCCTGTGCTACGTCTTCATCACAGCAGGACCGCCACACCCAAAACTATGATCTCATCTCCAGCCTTCTGCACGCCTGGTCTGAATATCCCTAGAGGACACTGGTCCAGCATCACTGTGGCAAAAGAGACAGGCAACCACATTAGCACAATCAATTCCACTGTGTCCCATCCACTATAGGGCTGCTTGTCTGCATTACCAGTACTCACGGGCTCCACTCCGGTGACAAGGATCACACAGTGCAAATGTGAAATCAATCGAAACTATGCTCTGGTGGCAGATGCTAAACAAATAGACACAGAGCAACAAGGGTAACTCTACGCTTGACTTGTTCACAGAGGGTCCACTGCCAAAAAAAGACAGATTAAAATTTCAAAAGTGTGTACCAAAGCCTTCTTGAATGTAAGCACAGATTCTCAAAGGGGCAGGGCATCAATATTTTATCTTTTGCTTCTAGTTCACCAAGTGCAAGTTAAAGTTAGCTGAAAACTAACATGTGTAACAATATGAAGTCATCTGACAACACGAGATTCTTCTTTCCAAATTATTATTATTTGAAGAGCCAAACTTGGAGATAGATACGCTAGTTTGATTGACCAGTCAGTGCATTTTACATTCTATTCAAATCCAGAAGGGTCTGAAACCGGACAATAGAAAGTGAAAATCCTCCATCCAAACTTGAGACGATCCAACCAGAGCTGCTAATTTGAAGCAAATGTCTCTCTAATGCGGAAGACATCTCCTCTCCAAAATTCTTGTATCATTCAGAACAAAATATACAAAACTTGTTTTACCTGACATAAATAACAGTTTGGTGCTTCAATTCTTGATTCTGCAAAAATGTGGGCTGTTTCTCAGTTCTTTATGTAGTTTTCCCCCCCTTTTTTTTAAGTGTAAACCGCTAACAGTTTGTTTTTCACGTGAACGGACCATGTGTCTCTCTGATTGGTTAATCCACCTGTCAGTCACACCCTCTGAAAATGGCTCCACTCGTCCTTGTAAAGTTTTGTCAAATCGTGTGGTTCTGGTCAGTCAGGTCATATGTCAGGGTATCTTTTCATTTCTAGTGTGGAAGTTGCATGGTTGTGGTGGTTAAGAGATAGAATGAATGCAGTAAGATCAGTTGTTTCACAGAGCTCGTTAAAGTTTAATATTTTACCAAGGAAAAAACTGACACACTGACAATTTCGTACCACACAAGTGCAAAAAAAACACTGGAATGTTGCTTGTGAGAATTTGTAAAAAAAAATTGTATTAACTGTGACAGTAAAAAAGCACAAGGCATGTTTAAAAAGATCAACCCAGAGATACAAAAATAAGCCACAGTGACAAGCATTGATTAGTTGCTCACCTTTGTGTCCCATCATGACAGCGAGATGTAAGGGTGTGTTTCCTGCAGAGGGAAAAGAGAAAAACAATTTAACCAAGTAAAAACATCACTATAAACAGCATTTCTAAATAACATTTGGATCACAACTTAAAGATACAATCTCAGTTTTATTCAAAGTCTGTTAATAAGTGTATGAACTCTTTCCAGGCTAAATACAAATACATGCAGAAACTCTTCAGATGGACGTGCTTATGAAGCACGTTAATGTTCAGCGACTGATCACAGAACCTGTAGAACAGTGTTGTCGAGATTAAAATAAATAAATAAATCAAACTCTGTTTTGATACTTTGTTTATGTTACTATGAGATTAGTTGTGATAAAACTCAAAATGACACTAAAACTGTTTAAATTATCTAGTTTCTGTATTATTTTTAGTATCAATCAGTATCAATCATCTCGTTTTAAATACTTTTGAAAACCCTAATGCAGAATGGCTTTCACAAGCTTTTGGTGTGTCCAAGGGAGGAAGCTGAAGTGCTAGGTCAGCACCACCAAGCCCCTCCTGAGAAAATTGAGTATCCATAATTGTTCCTCAGAAGCAATGTTCTGAAAACTAGGTTATTACCAAATTAAAAGAAAAAAAAGCTTTATGCAAAACTGACAGAAATTTGGTATCATAACTAAAAGTGTCAGTATCTAATCCCGTAGCGCCTTGCTGTTAGGGCACATGCCAGATCTTTGACTAGCGACTTCATAATCCCCTGTCTCGGCACGTGAACACGTCGAGCCTGTTATTTTGAAGTGAGTGGGTTACAGTTTTCTTTGAGGGAGATGTACTTCTTACAACAAAATGCAGATGTATGTGGAAGTGACTGTGTAGAAGTGGACATTTTAGACTGTGCCGTGTGCCCACATGAGCTGTAACCAAAACATGCCACACCTGAAATTAGAGCAGTGAATAATAAAACTACAGTTAGACTGAACATCTGACAAACTCACCATGGACATCTTTCTGAGCGATATTCTGCGTTCGAATAAGAGAGGACAGTCTCCGCACATCTCCCTTAAAAACACACTCGTGCACGGGATAGTCCTGCGCGGCTCGGATAACGGGATTCTTGTTGTTGTCGTCTATGACATCGGCCGTGGACAGGGGAGTAGTGTTGGCGTTGATCTGTGACTGCTGGTTGGGCTGCTGCTGAGTGGAGGACGACCTGCTTAACTTATGGTTGCTGAAGATTTTACTCGCTCTGCTCTTGTTATTCGTCTTGGAGGCAGTGAAAGTCCCGGTGGCGGCTTCCTCGTCGGGCTCCAGTAAATCCTCGTCCTTGCTGGGCCTTTGGTCCTTGCGCAGGGAGCGGATCTTCTCCCCGGTCATCTTCTAAACACCGTGGCGGCGGCGGCGGCAGGCGGAGCAGAGGGTGCCGCCGTGGAGAGGACCCTCTGCGTGATCAAGGCAATCCGCCCGCTGGAAGTCCGAGACACGAAGAAATGCACCACATAAACTCTGTACACTCAAAAGTCACGGGTTATTAAGAGCACGTTATAACTACGACGATCTGAACATACAGCGACAGTTCACTCCCACAAACTGTCCCCGGTCACCGCACAACATACGCGGCTCCAACAAGACTCGAAACAGAGCAGATTGGGTGATGTCTTCCGCCGTGAACTATCGCGAGAGTTTGCTGAAGGTTACTATCGGACAAATTGAGAAAGCGCAAAACATGAACACATGTTGTAAACGTGGGAGCGGGTTGTAGGCTCTACTCCCGGGACATAGCCCTGCTACAGTTTGTGAACTTGTTAGGAATAAAAATTATATAACCCCATTTCATATGACTGCTATGAAATGCTAATGGAGTTTATATCCAAGTAAATTAAATGGTCCAAACCCAAACTAGAAGACTACCTACGCAAATACTAGTGGTCTCTATGGTGTGTCAAAATAAATGTAAAAATATTAAAACTTGAATTTGTACTCGAAGGAGAAAAATATACCATAAAACAAATTAGTGTTAAAAGTCTATAAGTCACTATGTGTAAAGGAGCAAGTTCTCCCTCTGTGGGGTAAACAATGTATTACAGAACAGATTAATATTACAGAGATACAGAGAGAAAATACGCACAGTATCGGCCTATTGGTTCTCTTTATGCATAGAATGCGTATATTGTAAGATATGGCATACATATTGGTGATACAATATTTGGGGTACGTGCCTTTACAGTTTAATTGTGTAGCATTTCTATCTAGGCCTATGTACAGGCCTATATAGCCTATAGTGCACACTAGATACAGTAGTATTTACACATGGGAGAGTAGCGGTACTACTCGTAGTATGTTTCCTGTGTGTAGTGGATTGCATCAGTGCCTCTCCTAAAGCCAGCGCGCTTACATAGGAACGCAAACAGTGTGCCTGGGTCACATGGGTTGGACGCCCCCGCTCGACCACCAATCGCAGACGCTCCGTGCTTGTTGATGCGCACTGATTGGCCCGTAGCCACCGTGACACATGGCTCCGGTAAATGGCTCTTCCCTTTAGCGTAAAGCTGTACACTCTTTAGCCCATTTCTCTTTTGACTCAGGACTCACAAGTTATGGAGACCAAGAAGGAGGATCAGAGCGACCTGTTCGCCGGCTTTCACACGGTCTTTAAATCGTTTGCCACAGATGCCATTCACATCGGTCAGGAGCCAGAGCAATGGAAATCAATGGCCGTGGTGCCGCCAATATCTCTTTCTACCACGTTCAAGCAGAACGGGCCAGGAAACCACGCTGTAAGTGATATGGTTTGGTTATGCGCTGGTTATTTTAGTGTGTGCTGTGAGAGCGAGAGGGGGCGACTATGTACTGAGCATGAGCCCCAAAGGAAACGACAAAAATCAACATTGTTTTAAATATTAGCTCATATATCCAATATCCTACACGAGATATCGACTGCAATATTCTTTTATCAATGTTTTTGAGTGTGTTTTATTGTGCGGGACCCCTACGGCTCAAAACAGATAGACGTGCCATTACATGAACTCTGGTAATAATTACAAGAACAAATAAAGTACTCACTGCTTGTGAATGTGTTCAGATGTTTTTGTTCACACAGAGTTGTCTCTCTGTCAAGGCCATGTAAGGTCTGTTAAAGAACATAATGCCGACGCCAAACCAGAATGTCTGCTACAAGCTTTACTTTGATATCTTAGATGAATGTATAGCACTCAAGTACATTGTATAGATTTTTGTTCACGTGTCTTATTTGACTTGTGTAGGGCTTTGAGTACAGCAGAAGTGGAAACCCAACCAGAAATGTCCTGGAGAAGGCTGTAGCAGCTTTAGATGGAGCCAAGTATTGTAAGTGAACTCTTTATTTTAGCAATGCCTAAATTGTACTATTAGTTAATCTTTATCATCTTCAATATCAGATCCAACCGTGTAATCATTACACAGCACAAGCTGATTGGTACAATATCGGAAACAATAATGTCACATGAAAGGAAGGCGCATACGCTTTATGCTCTAGTTAAATTAAGGAATTTATTACAGCTGACATTTATTGAGTCTGACATAAAAGTCAATTTCACTAGAGTTTACTGCCTCCCTAATGTTTCTGAATAGGAGAAGACAAAAGTTACACTCTGTTGTTATTATTATTATTATTGTTTTTATTATGCATTGCAGGTCTGGCTCTTGCGTCTGGACTTGCTGCCACAGTTACCATTACCCACATGCTCAAAGCTGGTGATGGGATAGTTTGCATGGATGATGTTTATGGAGGTTTGTCAGGTTTAATGAAACAAGGCTATCTAGAATAAAAGTATCTTTGTTGAATTCAAATCTTACTTTTTTCCTAGGAACAAATCGCTACTTCCAAAGAGTTGCTGCTCAGTTTGGTCTTGAAATCAGTTTTGCAGATTGCACTAAACCAGAGCTGCTCAAGGCTGCTATTAAGAACAACACAAAAGTAAGAGGAAAACTGCCTTCATCAGCATGAATAAGCAAGTGAATTGGGTGTGTCCCAATTCTGTCACACTATAATTGCTTTTTAAACAGTCTATTTACTACTTCAAACAGTCACAGTTGCCTCTAGTCTTATTTAGCACAATCCTAAAACAAATGTATTAATTGTTTTAGATGGTATGGATTGAAACCCCAACCAACCCAACAATGAAAGTTGTGGACATCCGAGCCTGCTCAGATTTAGTCCATGAACACAACAAAGACATCATTGTAGTAGTGGATAATACATTCATGTCAGCATATTTTCAGGTGAGAAATTTTTTTCATTGTATTTTGAACCTGTTTTTTAGGATGTAATTAAATTCCTATTCATGATGTGACAAGTTGTCAAGTGAATTATGTTTCTCCCCAGCGACCTTTGGCACTAGGAGCTGATATATGCATGTATTCTGCCACAAAATACATGAATGGTACAGTACTCTTCTATTTTCATACACCTTTCTTATTTTACTTACTGTTAATTTCAATTTTGCCTTCATCTACTTCACAGGCCACAGTGATGTAGTAATGGGTCTTATCTCTGTCAACGATGAGGCCTTGTATGACCGGCTCAAATTTCTTCAGAACGGTTTGTAAAATAAAAGGCGATAACTTTTTACAATCAGTATTTAAGTCAAGTTATTACTGATATATAGTGGTGAGCCAATCCAGTATCCAGTAATCCAGTATTGTAATTCAATTGTTAAAGTTCTGATTGTATTTTACACTGTATTTTCATGTTACAAAAAGTTTCTAAGCATTTTTGCTTTTCATTTAGCTCTTGGTGGAGTTCCATCTCCCTTTGACTGCTTCTTGTGCAACCGGGGCCTGAAGACACTGCACCTTCGTATGGAGAGACACTTCAAAAATGCAATGGCAGCTGCCAAGTTCTTAGAGGCTGATCCCAGGGTGGAGCATGTTATCTTTCCAGGTGACAAAATATATTCAGTGTAATAGGGAATAATCACAAGATAAACATATGTGTGCAGTTTAGAAGATAGTTAAAGGGGACATGTTATGTTCATGTTTATAAGGGTTGTTAATTATTAACTTAGTCAAAGTAGTATTTTGATAAATTCAAGCAAGTCTGAATAATCTTGCATTGTTTTACTGTTGAGGCCTGAGTGCTCAGAAAATGTCTGTTTTCATCTAGTCTTTCCTTGAGATTAGTCAAAAAATAATAATAAATCAGACTCTGGGGCATATATAAGGTTAAAAATACTACATAAGCAAAAAGACATGTAAATGCTTGTTAAGGTGAAATCCCATTACGAAGAGGCTGTTCTACAGTTTTGAATATGAAGTCAATGGATCTGACTGACAGAGGGGCGGCTGCCATGCCAATTGGCGCCATCGGTCCTTCCGACCACCACCATCACTCATGCACACACCACTTTAATAGTAGGCAATGTGGGTGAAGTGTCTTGCCTAAGGACACAACAACAGCTATTCCCACTGGTGCCCCACTGTGGCACCTGATTTTCCCAGTGGTCTCCCATCTCAGTAGGCCCTGCTTAGCTTCTGAGATCTGATGGGATCAGGCTTTTACAAGCCGGTATGGCCATAAACTAGTGTTCCAAATCAGTCAAAAGTTCACACAATGAATTAATAAAAGGTTGCACTTAAATCACAAACACTGATAACATATTATTTAATTTTCTAAATAATAAGACTGCATGTATTTTTGTTTTTTGTAATAGGTCTCCCTTCCCATCCACAATATGATGTAGTGAAGAAGCAATGCACTGGATGCCCTGGAATGATCACCTTCTATATTAAGGGCAAACTAGAGCATGCGAGTGCCTTCCTCAGCAACCTCAAAGTAACTAGTCATATCATTTTTACTCCATTTTACTTAATCTGGACTCATTGCGTTAATGTTATTTGTGTTTCAGATGTTTGCAGTTGCTGAGAGTCTTGGTGGATATGAAAGTTTAGCCGAGCATCCGTAAGTTAACTAAAGCTCATTGTGCTGTACACTTTTACCACTAGGGGGAAGCAGAGTTAAGCAAATAAAGCACCTCTCTCTCACATGAGCGCTGCTGATAACTTGGGTTTCCATGCTCTTTGACATACATTAATTTCCTGTAGGACTACAAATAAAAATAGAATATTGCAATTTTTCTAACAAGTATTGTGATTGAGATTAGATTTGCAATTAATGTTTAAAACGTAGCATTCTGTTCAGAGTGCACACTGTAAAACAACAATAAGCAACATTAGTATTTGAGAGATTGAAATCTCAATTGCAATAATAAAATAATCCCATGTATTACAGAACTAAAAATGCAAACATATTACAGTTTTGTTGGTAAAAAAAAAGAAAATATTTTTTATTGTTTACAGGACATTCAGTTGTCTAAATAATTGACCTAAATACCTTCTAGTCTTTGCTATGTGTTGATTGTGCTTACTATAATTGAGGTTTTGATATATTGCACAGCCCTATTCCCCTAACCTGAATTGTTGTCAATACTTGTTTAACTTTTAACCTATTTTAACCCAAATGTGAACCTTAAATTATGTTGTTGACTTAATAATGAAGGATTTGCCTAGGGACCTGATTTTTATTCTCGTAATGGGACAGGTCCCCATAAAGTGAGTGTGCAGAAAGATTTTAGTCCCCACAATGTGATAAATGCCTGCCCATTCTCCAGCGTTCAGTCCATCACAATAATTCTTTTTATGCATTTCTTATTTAGAGCTATTATGACCCATGCCTCAGTGCCTGAGAAGGAAAGGGCTGTTCTTGGGATCAGTGACACTCTGATCAGGCTGTCTGTGGGGCTGGAGGATGAAGAGGACATCATTGAAGATCTTGCTCAGGCACTGGCTGCAGCTGTAAGTATTTGAGCTCTGAACAATATCATAAAGAAGATCACAGATGTAAGTGTTTCTCATTAATGGAGGAGAGTGTGCTGCCCCCCATAAGCAACATTTTAACCAAGTAGTCTTAAACAAGCTGAGCCATAAATAGGTATTGAAATTATACTTTCTGCATGATGTGTTAACATAAATACATAGATCAAAAACACACCCAGATTTGTGTTTTATTCACATTGTGTTTCTTTCACACAAACCATGCATATTTTAGCCTGAGTTCTTTTGGAAAATTTCAGCCTTGGATTTGCTAATCTCTACAAAACAAAAGTTAAAAGGTAAAAGGCAGCTGTTCACTTGAAAACTGACGACATCAGAAGGTGGAACAGAGCATTTTGAGGTCTAGAAATGGAAATGGACTAATAATAAAGGGTTACCCAAACATGTGTCTTTCACTCAAACAAAACAACTCCAGATATGTTTTTTAGTATAGTATGGCTAAAAGCTCACAAGTTTACATAACAAGTCCTGTGTTTACATAACACAGGACCTTTAATCAGAGTTTTGTTTTGTAGAGACAAGTAACAAAAAAAAGGAATACATGTATTCCTTAAGGATTGCCTGTGCCACTATAGTCTTGTATAAAAAAAAAAAACTATATTTTTTCTGTCCTAGTCTAAGTCTAGTTAAATTAACAAGGTGACTCTGATATGTGGCTTGCTGGGTTTTAATCATTAATCAAAGAATTAATGCACTCTCTGGCTCTGTGCTTCTTTCTAAAGCTTTGTAAGTGTCGGTGATGGTAATGACGATAATCTGGTTTTGTGTAAAAGCCACATCTGTCAGAATGGAGACAGATGAGCAGTGAGGTGAATAAACATTCATACTCTGACCTGACATTCAATTTTATCTCAGTGTCCTAAAACCTACCATAAGCTCCAATAGAGGATGAGTCAGGACAGAGTCCATGCAATAAATAATTTGTACTGTATATGATTGGTGTGGTTTGAGATAGAGTACATTATCACACTCTGTGGCGGTAAGTAGAGTTGCCTATAAAATGACCATCTTTCTCCTCTTCCAGTTTACAGAATTGGAACCTCTTGGGAGCTTTAAGACATGTTAGAATGTTGTCACCTCTTCAAAAACATAGCTGGAGTTGTGCTTTCTTTTATTCACACGTTTGTGTCAAATTTTATTAGTCTGTGTGCAACTCTAAAGTTCAAAATGGCTTTTACCATGGACGGCAATTTCGGGGCTGAAATTATCTAAATGATTCCTGTGAAGTTGTATGTCATTTAAAAACTCAGTACAACACTTCCTGTATTACCACATAACATCACTAGTCGGAACAGAGTGTTTTCTGTTTGAAAGAAGAACTCAGCCTAAATAAGCAGAGTTTGTTTGATAAAGATGTGTGAATGAAACAAAACAAGACTCCAGGCATGTTTTTGATGAGAAAACGACAAAACAGATCAGAAAATAGTGCGATTATGGGTCCTTTAAATACTTGCCTATGCTATAGTAATTCACTCCATAGTTTGTGATTCTAAGCTATTTCTGTAACCTCAGCTGCCCTGGGGTAAACACAGAAGCGAGGCTGCCAGTCTGCCCCATCTGTCCCACAAACCATTACTGATCACTCACACATCACTTCAATCAGTGCATTGTGTCGCTGGGCAAGACCTTGCCTTTGTGTGAATGTGAAGTTTGAACCTCCAACCTTTGGGCTGATGGAAATTTGCTTGGCCCCATATCACATTGGTGCAGTGCCCAGATCTGCATGCACTAACATCTGCTCAAAAGAGAAAAAGATCCCCAAATAATTATGTGTACCATATCTATGTAATTATATAATATAACTACTGCATTCTGTTAGTATTGAAAATGTGATATGATTTTTGGGTAATTCCCTATCCTTGGTAATTTAAATTTCCATGAAGCCTTTGTGCTGCTCTTTCTGTTGTATCCAGAGCATTGGTCAGTTCCTCATCTCCCAGTTAGGATCCATGCAGCCTGAATCTAAACCGCTTAGCTGCCAATCTGTAGCAAATGGAGATAGATGCACTTATTGACTCTCGGCAGACCCATGCTTGATGAGCCATGAACCTGATTGTGTGGGACAGCAGGTTGTTCTTCCGGTCTCCTGTTTAGAAACATTTTAGTCACTTAAACCACTATCTTTATAATGGATAATTTGTGCATTGGTGTGGCGGAAAACCAAATAGTGCTAAAGTCTTGCTTCCTTGGTTCTAGTTCAAGACTATTGATCTTTCTGCGTATTTGTGCTTGTTCCCTTTACGTAGCACCGAGAGAAGAACTGAAGTGTCTGTAGGGGATCCCTGTCAAGACTCGAGTGTGGGAAACAACTCCAGACTGGAAAGATGAAGTAAAGAGATGCATCTGCTGTCGAGACTTCTGATTGTGAGCTGCATAGAATCAACAATCAGGGAACAAGTATATCTTTATTGTTAGTACTTGCATTTTTACATAGAGGCTTTTTAAATACTGTAACCTTAGTAAACAACAGTTGTATTATTATTTATCTCATGATTGCTTTATTTTTACATGTATCTGTTATGTTATGCTTCAGTTTTAGGGGATTCATTTACACAAATCAAAGATCATTTCAACTTGTACATGGCACAGAATGAAAGTGCTGTCCTTCTGTGAATGTTCTTTGCAGTTACAATCAATAGATTTGCATTCCAAATGGGGAGTGTTCATGAATTTATACGAGAAATGGTTCCAGAAAAAGTACAACAATGACATTGCGAAATGTACAGTTGAATAATAAAAGTTTCTTTAATAAAAATGTTAAGAACAATAATAACTGCTCAAGCATTTCAGATCTTCCAAAGAGCAATCTCCAGTATGAACGTCATCTGTGTCAATATGCTGAATAAAACATTTCAACTTGTTTTTGCTGGTGAATTCTCTTGTAAGGATGAAAGTCATACTCTTTCTTCCCCTTTCGGCTTCATTTTGGGCAACATGTACATTAATTGTCTTTTGTATACTGTACCTGACAAACCATTAAAATCAGATGTAAATCTGTTACCTTGTCTAGAAGTGACACATGGAAACACTGGTCCAGCTTGGGTGCCCAAAAATAAAAGACCACATTCAGTTTAGCTCTGGCTGCACAGATGGCTTTAAGTTGATGGATCCAGTGAACTATGTTGTTGCTTTAATCACTAAACTGCCACTAACTTTTCCTGATCAGGCGTGACACTTTCAGAGAAGAGATCTACTTTGGTAATGGTCCACTTCAGGTGTAATTTGCACTTACCTAGAAGTGTGCAATGATTTAACAACCAAAGCTGGTAGTGTGACTGATTAGAGCAACAGCCGGACAAGAATTCTTTACCTATATTGAACTAATGCAAATTTACAAGTGCAATCTTAGAATCTTAAACAGATGTGTTAGAGGACCTGCCACCAGCTAGTCTCTGTGAAAATGTTAATGCTTTGCCCAAAATGTTTCACAGTATAGCATTAAATTTGGCTCAATATTGCCAGCAGGTCAAGTTTCACAGGTCAGACATGAGAGGCAAACTCACTCATCATGAGAAGGCATGGTTTTTGACATTTTTGGAAATGTTTGAGCAAAAAAAACAAAAAAAAAAAAACAAAAAAAACAATAATATTAAAGTACACTATTTAGATGTGTATAATGTCATACTTTGTAACATTCCAGTACTAACAAAACCATCTCCATGGAGACAAGCAGGTACACCTTTAGTGCTAATAAAACAACTACTACTATACCAGTTTTCCTTTCAGCTTGTTTAGACTGGGGCAAAAATCCTTATTAATAAGAAAAGCAGGATCATTTTACCTGCTCCATCTCCATTTAATATTAAAGGACTGCTGAATGTAATCTGAAACCCAGGCATTAATAATACTCAGAGTTTACACGCAGTATCACGCAGTAGTAACTTTCTGCAGTAGTTTGAAGTATCATTTTCTTTTTGAGTGCAGCAGATGTGATTGTAATTCATACTACGGTGACTTGAGTAGGTTTGGCACACGTGAGTTCCTCCACACTGTTTGATAGGGCCTTCACAGACACAGCCTCTTCATATCCTTGTTTGGGGAACACATCTGTCAGCTCAGACGGAACACAGACATGACTCAGTGGAAGTCTGGGCTTAGGGAGCTCAGTTCAGACGTGACAGCAGCACTATTCACTGATCCGGACACTTATTTTGAACAAAAACATCTTTAAAATAAACATGAAGTGGCTAACTCCATGGTTACTGTTCTCATGATTAGATAAGGTTTCTTGGAATACCTTTTTTTTTTTTTTTTTTTTTTAAAATTGGAGTCCAAAAAAGGTTGTGCCAGGATGATTTTAATTAATTCCCATGAATCTGCAATGCTAACTATGCACAAATATTATCTCCCTATGTCATAATAGAATAGAGCAGGCATGTCCAAACTATGGCCCGGGGGCCAAATGCGGCCCTCGGACACATTTTTCTTGGCCCTCAGGCTTCCAGGTAAATTGGCCCAAATGACCTTGCATCAATTAAAAAGTAATTTTTTGCTGCAAGTTTTTTGAAAATCTACCTTGATAAAGCAAATATTTAATATTTCGTGTGTAGTTTAAGGATTTTAGCATGAATAAAGACTGATTCTAACATGATAAACAGACACATATTTCAATTATTCCCTGTACTGAGCACCAGTCTACGGTCCTCGATCGGCCCTCTGCTTCATCTGTGTTTAGAAATGTGGCCCTTGACGAAAAAAAGTTTGGACACCCTGGAATAGAGCTTTACTGTGTTTGTAAAGCTTTGTAAAGTTTTTACGTTGTTGATACATTAATCCAAACACGTTCATTTAGTCTATTTTTATACACTAGCCACTAAAGCCACTTGAAGTATTTTACAGTATCCAAGTACTATTATTGATGTGTACTGCATAAGCATGGTAAAATACCAAAATACTAATCAATACTAAAACTAGCATCAAAAGTATAGTAATTTAAAAAGATCAGTATAAATGAATAGAAACATTGTTGAATGTTGTTGATACATATAATAATACTACATTATAATCATAGTATATCAGGAATGAGCAGGTTATCAAGTGTTTTCCTTAGTGCCAAAATCATATCCAGAAACACTATTTTGCATAGTATTTTACTTGAGGCATAATGCAGGATTTTCATTAAGTCTATTGCATTTTATTATCAAATGTCCATTTGGAGAATAAGATGCTCATTCCTCATTCCTTAGTGTTGCTTAGATATAGATGTACTCTTTGAGACCTAATCATATGAAAACTGTAGCCCAGTCTGTATTTGTCCAAGAGCCATAATGACTTTTCCCTGAACCCATTACCTCCCCACCGTTAAACCTGTGTTTGCAGAGAGCTGCAGGGGATATGCTGTGTTAGTTTAACATTTTATATTGAGGATGAGTAATTACATCTTATGTTGTATCTGTCTCAAAGATATAAGGTATATATCCATTTTGTTGTATGGTATTTTACTTGACAGTTGCTTAATGGCAAACTGCACTATGATTATTGATGCTAATGACTAGGGAATTGGTCTAAATGTTACTGACTGATAACACAGAAGATATAATCCAAATTTACACTAGCTCCTCTCTAATTTAGCCTTCCTGTATAATTATGAATCATTTTTGAAATAGTCAAATGAGTCACCCAAAAATACTTATAAAGGAACATAACAGTCAAATAAATAAAATACTGTATACACATTTGAAAAGAGCATAACATAAAGTGTAGCCCAACCTCAGCCCACTGTCACAGCCCACCACATGGTAGTATACAAGTTAAAGCAATAATTAAAGTTTTGCTATTGTTTCATTCCATTGAAAGATGGTGTTTTCTAAAATTATTTATTTATTTATTTATATTTTTTTTACTTGATACACTTGGGAGAACCACTCTTCCATGTTGGTAATGTCAAGCAAATCAAGAAGCCATTTTTGTTTTGTTAGAAAATTAGGATTTTTCCATCTGTAAGCAATAAGACATTTGGCTGCAGTGAGGCCTGACAGACAAATGGGTTTCTGCCTGACAGACTGAATAGGAGCGTATTTGGTACGTAAAGTACTGTTGTCTCTAAAATACAGGAGAGTGTATGTACAACATCTTTCCAAAAGGCTGCAACCCCTGGACACTCCCACACCATATGCAGGAATGGTCCTACAATGTTTGCTAACCATAGTTTTTCACAGGAGAAGGGCTCATTAAAAAATTTGCAAAAGAGATATACTTAGTGGACATGGATCTGCCTGATTTGGTTAAATAAATGTATAAAGGATGAGTTGGAAGAGATGTAGTTCTCATTACTGTACGAAACTGAAGATAGAAAGTGAAAGAAGTGCCCGGAAGCTTAAATGTTTTCTGGATGTCCTGACAGGACTGAAGGCCCATAGTGCTAAATATATCACCAAAAGTGTGTTCTCCATTGCTGCTTCATTGATTGAAATTTATTGGTTGTTTAGATCATTTGAGATTGAAATTGTGAAAAATGGGACACTGTGTGTGCCAATTTAATTGTATTTTGTGTTTCTCAGCAGTTCTCTGTACTAAAATAGCGTCTGTTACTGTTGGATTGAATTTGTGAGACACTTGTTTAACAGGTACATTTGAATATACCAAGTCTTCCAGTGTATGAAAATTAGCAATGTTTTGTCCAAGTTCTTGCTCCTTAATTTAAGAGCAAGTAAATGTCTAGGCTGTGCGCTGCTTAGATAATAATTTTATCTACTTCTCAGTATTAGGAAATTAGCCTTAAGCATAAGTAGATCATTAAGCTCTTTGCATAAGAGTTCTGAGAAGTTTCTTCTCAGTTTGTGAAACTTTTGGTTTCTATGTTTATGTATTTTGCAGTAAAAGCAATCAATTTGTTCCTTACACACCCCTTGAGCGTCTTCCATAAAATGCTTGGATCTTGTTCTGAAGTTAATAAAAATAAACTCATCAATCATCAATATGTTTCTTCATTTCACTCACAAAGAGATCGTTTTGCAGCAAGCCAACAGGCTGCCCATTTTGGGGTAGCGGATATTAGTAACCTGCATATAATAGCTTTGTTATTATTTCTGAACGATCATGTTTTTCCATTGGACGGCCTTTGACCAAATGTCTTTCAAGTAATGACAAATGATTAACTTTCTACTTTGGCATCATGATTTTGCCTAATCTTTCCCAGATAAAAGGGCAGCAGGCCATTAATTACCTGGAACCTGGCGTGCTGTTTTTAACATCCATTTGTTACCTTGAGACTACTGAGAACATATGAATGCCCATTTCACCTTTTTCCTTGAATTAGATGGATATTTCTGGAGAGTTGTTATTAAACGGATCCTGTTCAGGCTAAAATGGAAAAATTAAGCCCATTAAGTGGAAAAGGGTATGTTCCATTCATTTTAGCCTTCAAATTATCTACTATGGAACTAACCAACATACAGCAGCTGTTTTGCCTTTGTTTACACTGGAGACCTTTCGCCCCCTGCTGGTGATTTTATGCATGGGAATCATGATGGCCTTGAACTGCGATCCATTAGTTCTATGTATCACTGGATGTCCTAAACAGAGCACAGAGCATAAACATTGCATAATAGTACATGTAAAGCCAATAAATCTTTGGCTCACACACATCTTCTATAGTTTCAAGACATTTTCCCTTTAAGAATCAGAAGCCAAACATTCTTATTGTAATATTGATAACGATATTGATTAAACTGTATGACGTGATGCAGAAGCTCAATATGGCTGCATTAACCTGAAGGTTCAGTGTTGCATTATGCAAACAAGTTAATTAAGGAGACTTTTCTAATGCACATATATTAAGAAATTGAGAGAAAAAAAATGGAAAGGAAACTGAACAGACGGTGAATTATAATATCATTTATGACACACTGTGCACTTTCAGGGGTTTCAGCTTCCTGGTATCTGTAAATATTTGAGACGTCGTTGCCTATTCAAAATATACAGTGTAATATTTTTGCTTAAAAGTATGACTTGCTATGGCAACTGTCCTAATTTTTCATAAACCTGAAGTACACACTGACTGTCCTACAGTATTGAAGTTTTCAAATGTGCACAGGGCCCATCCTAACTGTTTATAACTGTATTTAATGTGTGTGTGTATATATATATATATATATATATATATATATATATATATATATATATATATATATATATATAAATTAATCATATAATCACTATATTTCTATATTTTATTTGTATACATGTACATGTGCATTTGTTTAACAATGCTTTATTTAACACCAGCCTTTTGCTATTTTTGCTACTTATTATGAATGTATTATTACCATTACTAGCGAAGGGACTCCACCTGCTCGTGTCTAGAATGTTCACAGTATAGATTAAACCTAGACAAGCAGGTTTCAACAGTACACTACGTTACAATTCAGATCTGTGGAGAGTCGACCCTTTCCACAGAGAGAATTAATGTATTTTTGAGGAATACGAACATGTGTAATGAACAAATGGTAGACATGTTTAATGTCATACCATTGAACATTCCAGGCAAATAATAACACCTCCATGGAGACAAGTAGGTAGCGGACCCTGCCCCAGAAAAGTTGCACTGTGCATCTTTTCAAGTCGAAGGGATATTGCAAACGTGGAGCCTTTTTTTTTTTTTTGATGGATCTCCTGTGGTCAGTTCCAGTGGAGTTCTGCATTGTACTTTTTCTCAGCGTGGTGGTAGATTATGAGGAGACCATGCAGAAAATTGGTGTTGTTTTCCATTAACACCTCCATCTGCATTTTATCCATGCCATATGTTAACTCCTTAGGACTATCAGAAACATGTCAGATCTTGGTGTATGGGCATGTATTTCAGAAATTGAAATTTTCAAGCTAGAGGCGACAAGTTGCCTGATCTTGACCCTGTCTGAGTGAAACATAACATCCATTATTCACACCCAGGCTGGTAGAGTAGTTTGTAGTGGACATGGGCCGGCTGACGGAGCTAGGTCTGTCTCCATCACAATCCATCTATGTTTCATTCATCTCCCTTGAGCATCTTTCTTGCTTGCTCATTTTTTTCCCAGTCAAATCCTAACCACACTCACTGCAGGGTAAAAGTATCAAAAACACCAGGCAAGCATCAAGAGGTTGTTTAACATCACATTCAGACAGTGATGGTGGTTTAATTTTGTTTATACAGCATACAAAGTTGACATTTGCACAGGAACAGACCAGCCAAGTCAAATATAAATATGTTTAAGAGCTATAACAATTTGTGTCCAAAGCATTGAACCTCAAACTCACCTTTTAAAGCATATTAACAACATCTGGAAAGTGTCCAAGGATTATTATTCTGTACACAATGAGCCGAAAGCCTTTGGCTACAATCATCGTCCTTTTATGATGCAAATGCACTGCAATAAAAGAGTACATGACCCGAAGAAACAAAATAACATTCCATTATGTTTTATGACTGGATTAAATTGAGCATAAATAAATTAGTTCTGGCAAACATCTAATTCTAAGTGTTCCTGACTTAAGACGAGTAATCCTAGCATTCTGAATTATTGGTCTGATTTAGTCATCATTCTTAAGTATTCATATTATAAGAGAGTCCATTAATCATTTGCAGGCATGTTACTTTGGGGCAGCCATATTGAGACAGTGTTCTCCCCGCCCATCACCAAAAACCCTCAAGCACCAATCAGAATTAATTAAAAAGTAACATGAGAAAAGACTGCAACTGCACTCAAAAAAAGGCCATTAGGCCAAGTTACAGGTACGATCTCTGGAGATGCGAGCCTGCTCACTGTAAATACATGTTTTTTAAAAAGGCTGGTAACATGAAGAGGCGTTTATGGTCTCTGCTTGCTCCTGGGTGAGATTTGTTTGTGTCCCTCGACTTTCATCTAGATGTTGAATGGGCTGTGTCTGAGCTGATAACATCTGTGGAATAATGGAACAAATTAGAGGCAATACAGGCACAAATTGGAGGTGCAAATCACAGCATCACATGAAATTTAGTAGATATGCTGTAGTTCAGCATAGTTTAAAACTTTGAGTTCAACTGTAATGAAAATTGTTTAAGACAGCTATAGAACAGAGAAGATGACCTTTCCTCACAGATTTCGAGATGCATCCTATATGGGACTATACAAAACATGGCATTAAATGAATCTTGCATTTATTCATTTACAGGTGTTTGTATGGCTAAGAACAATAACAAAGCATTCATTCTGACAGTGAGCCTGGTCGCCTCTCCACAGATCTGAAAAGAAAATGTCAGACTTAATTTTGATACTAAGAAATAGGTTCAGTATTGATTTCCACAGTGGTCTAAAGTAGATCCAAGGAAGAAGAAAACAAATAGAAAAGCTATTGATGAAATGTTTCTATTTCTATTTGTTTATTTTTTTCTTTTAGTATCTGGTTATACATTTCTGACAACTCTGAAAGGGACCTCATCTTACACAATATCAAATGTAAGGAGTTCTCTTTTCCTAAGATAGATAAACACGTATTTCCTAATTTAATTTAATTTATGTCTCACTGTATATGTCCATAATACTATAAAATGTGTTTGTTTATAAGTAGTTTTCCATATGGATGCCATGGGTCCTATTTGACATGGGGTTAACGTGAGTGCGAGGGAGTATAGTTGTTACCACACATGTACAATTACCAGCCTCTTCAACCTGCCTGTCAAGAGTCCATGAAAACACTCAAATGTAATTACCCCTGAAGCAGGTGCACACAAGAGAAACACAAACATAACATGTGGGCAGAATATTTACCCCTACTGTCACTTAAACACATCTTCAAAACACTGCTTCCTACACTATGCTATTGTATTACATAACAATATACAGGTAAAAGACAATAAGTTACCTACAGTATTATCAATTAAAGGTGCACTACGTAACTTTTCTGGTGGTCGGTTTGCCACTTGCTTGTATGGAGATGATATTGCTTTGCCTGGAATGTCCCACAATATGGCATTAAAACATTTCTAGTTTATTCAACTACAACAAGTGTTTATAATAATAATAATGAAGCATGCATTTTAACAATGTGCAGGATATATATATATATATATATATATATATATATATATATATATATATATATATATATATATATATATATATATATATATATATATATATATATATATATATATATATATATATATATATATATATATATATATTTTTTGTGCACACAGATCAGATGCCACAGAAGTAGAAGAAAAGATAAATAATAAACAGTAACACTGTGACCATCCTTTTTCCCCCTGTGGTGGACTATTCTAAGTTAATCAATCATAATTCCATGGAGACAAGTGGACTGCAGGTTGTCCACTAGAAAAGTTCCACAGTGCACCATTAAAACCTAAAACATTTGATCACTTTGGAAATAGCAGTTTCCAACATTTTCCTATCCTCTCATCATGACAGTGACATATTGATTTAGTCTCTGGCTCAGACCTCTCTCAAAAGGAATCTATAAAATCTTCAGGTAGATCGGACATTGGCATTCAGCGCCTCAATGGAAAAGGTCACATCTTGTATCATGCACTAGTTTCACATTTTAAAACAATAGGGTGTGTAAGATTTTTTTAATGTGAAGTTTCATAAACATTGCTTGTATGTGTGTGTTTCCATACGAAGTAAAGTTGTTCAAATATTTATTGTACTGACAACCAACCATTTTTAATTACAAATATGTAGAGCATGATAGTAAAGTTGGTTTTGGTTTTGTGTTTTGGTTGCTCCCTCCCACTATGGGTTGCCAGTTCCTACAATTTCAGCCAGATGGAAATAACCCCAAAAGGCCTCTCTCTAATCAGAATATCACTAACAAAACCTAATCATTAATCAGTCCCAGTGTAGCCTCTGCAGCTCAGTGAATTCTTGATATTCTGAGCTTTCACAAAAAGTAATAGTCTGTACATAAAAACAGACTTGTACATGCCCTCTAAATGCAGTTTAAGGCACTGGCAACTCAGTTCAGTTCAGTTGCAACTGAAGCCCTCTTTTTAAAAACTGTGTGCACTACACAACCTACATTCAAGTCCAAAAGCTTTAAAAAAAAGTATACCTATTAATTTTTACAAGTACATTTGGACATAAAACTTGTAATTATTGCTATATTAAGATTCAAAATGGCCTATATTAAAATGTCAGGAGATGACTGACGACATGGCTTCACTGATGGAAGCAGGAAGCACAGAGTGTATTTTTGTTCAACGGCTGCATTTTGAGCCCATTACAATAATGAATCTGACTCATGCCCAATGGACACTGATGGTTTACGGCAAAAGCCCAAATCCGCTTCTGTCCTCTTCTTTATGGATTCGACTTTTGCCACTTATCTGTCTTCCTGTCTTTTTATGTCATTTCATTCCAATGACTATAAATCAAACTATAAGAGAAAAAAAAATAGGTGGTCAGAAGGCACTTTGAGGCCTGTCATGTTTCAGTCACCCACAGAGTCATTGATTATAGATTTATTGTGGTGGATCTGAAAGCTGCACAAACAAAAATGTGATTCATAGGTCTGGCTTTTTATCTGAGTGAAAAACAAATGAGGAAACATGAAAGAGAATGAGTTAAATCTTCACCTTTCAAAGTGAATTCAATGATGCCTGTCAACGTCTAGCGCAGACACATCAGTTTATGTTATGTGTCAGATGGTACCACTGCACCTGCAAGGACAACAGGTAAACGGGAATTAAAGACACATTAAATGGCCAATGTAAAACAATCAGTGTCAGTTTCATTACTGTTACCACATTGTAAAGACTGTAAAGACTGTAAAGACTGTAAAGACTGTAAAAACTGTAAAGACTGTAAAGACTGTAAAGCCTGCTGCATCAACAGGCAGAAGGTGAGGTTTACATAGCTGAATAGTAATTAGGATGCTGAAGCTACAGCTCCATGAATATTGAAGAGAGTCATTACAAATGCAATGGTCACACTTGCTGCTTGACCACCAACATTTATTATGTATGATACAGTGGACCATGGTTAAAATTAGAAACACAGTTTTCACCCTAATTACTTACTCTGGCATGCAGTCCACTGTAAATGAGCTCTACAGTCCCTCTACTATATTCAGCTGCTTATGAGTAGTAAAAATGTGGACCAATGCATCTTATTCATCTGTCTGCAGAAGTAGAAAAGCCTTGGTCCCTAGCTACAGTGAAATAAATTCACTTCTACCCTCAATTATAGGTCCTATATTACGCAGAATACACTCTTGTGAGCATTAAGTGATATTATAATGTTACACCACCTCAAAAACATACCTGGATTTATGTTTTGTTTCATTCATACACGTATATTGAATACTGGTCTATCTATATCTTCAAAAGTCAACATACTCTGTTCCACCTTGTAATGTCTTCTAGTGGTAGCTAACAGTTATGTTTTAGCTTTATTTTGATATTGGCAATTCCAGGGCTGCAATCATCCAAATGATTCCAGTGAAGGTGTATGGAGTTTAAAAACAAAGTGTAGCACTTCCTGTATTTCCACATGACATCACACAGTGGCACAAAGTGTTTCCTGTTTGAGAGAAGAACTCAGCCTAAATATGCAGGTTACGTGTGTTAAACATGTGTGAATGAAACAAAACACAACTCGAGGTATGTTTTGGATGAGGAAACAACATTATAACATAGATCGGGCCCTTTAGATTTAAACTGACACTGAATATTATTGTAAATTGATTTGGTTATGTAATAGAAGTAGTACATTAATTGTCCTTATAGAGAAGTTTTGTGTTTTTCTGTTTGTCCATACAATAAAAGCCAGCTGTGGTGTTTAATGACCCTTATGTAAGCTCTCACTACACTCAGCCAGCATGTCACTCCATCACATGATCCTTCTGACAGAGACTACAGGAAGTATAGCCAAAATATACTAAGCTAAAAGTAAACAAGGCAGTAAGAATGATTTTCAAAAGGGAAGTTTAATTACATGCAATAAGTCCCACTGACAGTTGTAATCAGGAGTTGAGTTCACACTGTCTCAAAGTCATATTAAAATTGATTATGTTCATTTGATTACAATGTGGTTGCCGTTCCTGTGGTCAGTGGACAGAAAATCAATCAAAAACGATTTGCGGATTTGTACCACCACTAACAAGACAAATGCAGTGTCGTTTAATCTAAAGATATAAGGCAACAATGACTGTAAAATGTATTATTTAAAGCTTTTTGGTGTAACTTTTTTCTTGAGTAAACCGCTACATACAGTAGTACAAGTACAAAATAACTTTAGTAATAATAATGCCTATGACTTTTCCAGAAGCTCAAAGTTGATTTACAATTTGAACTTTATTTACTGACTCCATACTGTACTATTGTCACATATGCCCTGGGGTAGGCTACCGTAAACTAGGCTGCCAATCTGCACCATCATCCCCTCAATCACCAATCACTCACGCACAGTCACACATGCATCACGTTCACACTGGGCAATGTGAGTGAAGCGTCTTGCCTAAGGACACAGCATTCTGCGACTCCCATCCAAGTACTAACCAGGCCCATGTTCTGCTTAGCTTCTGAGATCAGACAAGATCAGGCCTTGACAAGGAGGTTTGGCCAACTGTAGAACAATTAATTAAAAGCGCATCCGCTCTCTCTCTTGCCACACTACCGCTTCCTATTGGAAAAAGTCCGGACAGTACCAAAAGTCCATTACAAAACTTCACTTGTACAACTTTTTATATTATATTGTATCATATTTACTTAATTTCCACTGATGAATAAAAGAAAATCCACCCACAGCATTTAAATTAAGCAGTCTTTAAATAAACCATGACAAATAAAACATATGAAACAAGAAACACATTCAAAGGGTACATTAATATTTATGAATTCAGATGCAGTTCTCTACATTAACCTTGGGTCTCATTTAATTCCCTTAATAGTACCTCTCACACAAAACGCTATTCAGAGCAACAGCTTAATGATAAAAAAACACCTCTTCTCTAATACACCACACTCTCTCCATTTCTGCTAGACATGCATTTCTCCACCACATTTGACATCACCAATTTACTATGCCATTAAGAGTCCAGCTTACACCACTGCAGTTAGAACCAGGGGACTGCAGTTTGTTAGAGCTGATAGAAAGCATATTTAGAGATGATTTGTTTGTCAAATTCATCTGCTCTGTCGTGAGAGAGACGTAAATTGTCTGTTCCTCCTTTTTACCTTGTGTCAGGGTCAAAATAATCCTCCAGCTCGTAAAAAGGACGCTATATTAAGTCAAACAGCGTAGTAAATTCTTGTTAATGACCTCCGCGTGTAGAAACATAAACCAAAGTCTGAGCCCCCAATAAAAAGTGATTTACATCCAGCGCAGTGGTCACTCCATTCCCCATTAGTTTCCATTGTGTGACCTTTCCCAGGTGCTTTTCCTTGACTGGGCCTTTATGTGCAGGAGACGGTGTGTTGTCAACAGTAAATAAAAGTGTAAGTACATATAACTTCAAATTATAGCCAGACGTGACTAATGTGATTGAGAGCATGTTTACGTGTGCAGTTAATTTTCCGCTGTCTAATAGCAAACTGTTACAGAGTGCATTTCCATGATCCAATTACTTACAGTGTGGTCTTGCAGAGTGGTTATTCTTCTATTTACTTAGTATGACAAGTCAGCATTATAAATGTGCAATTAAAGCTTCATTTTGTAATATTACAGCCAACACACAAAAATAATACTGTGTGTGAGTTTGCCTCCTCACAGACCTGACTCGTAACTTGACCTGGCCTTTGGAACATAATGGTGTCCCCTCATCATTATTTCACTCAAAGCTGTATTTCAATTTTATATAGTTATTTAATTTTTATTTTTATGCATGAGTAAGCCTGCACTGTTCTATATTCAAGGCTGGAGTGCTCAGAAAAATTCTGTTCTCACCTACCCCCCATGTCCGCTTACTGCTTATTTACTTGAGATTATGTAAAAGAATTCAGACTCAAAAATGTCAGTGGCCAAATTTCCACCATAGATAGATGAAAATGAAACAGCCGCTTGCTGCAGTGAAATGTCACTATGAAGACCAGCCATCATTAAATTGTTTTAGATCAATATCGCTGTCGATGTAAAATAAAGATCTATATATCATTAGCCTCACAGCATAATTGCTGAAGTCATTTTCCAAGGTTCTGGGGAAAATACAAAAATAAACTGTAATTAAATGACTGGGGCAGTTTGTATTTCCTGGGCTACAAATCATTCTGATTGGCCGAAGAGGGAGCCAATGACACTCACAGATGCAGCAGAGTTTGGAGAGTAAAATGGAACTGAAAACTTAATTTGGCCAAAAATGAGTAGTTGTCTGAAAATGTAAGAAAAAATACAAAATGGATTTTAACCACACATTTTCAGTGTGATCAACACAAGCGTCCATGGTTTTGTTTAGATGTTTTATTTTCAACTAAAAGTGAGTGACTAAGAGTGACTAACTGTTGTCTAATGCTAATTATTTGTGACTGTAATTTTATGTTTGAGAGACTTGTTTAACGACACAAATCAGCTCACTTGTTGTAATTCCAGGGAAGTCAGTTCTTTATGGTCAGATTGTGTGAAAATAAAGCTCAGGTAAAAGTCTAACTAAGCCCCAGACAGATCAGAACCTACGGTTAGCATCACACCTCCAGGAAATGTTGATGACATCAGCTGCAAGTACCAATAAGGTAAAAAGATAAAAAATAAATATAGTGGAGCATCATTTAGGAGCAGAATATGAAAAACACATTATATATGCATATATCCTAAGGTAGTACATGTACTTACAGGTGCTTTCACTGAGGTCTTGCAAAGGTTCATGGTTTCTCACAACCTCCCTGCCTCACAGACCTGCGGCTTACACTTATCCATTACAATACCATTCACCTTCATGTTATACCAGCGTTGCTAATCAGATGTGCACCAGCTGCCCATTCACTCACTCCATATGGGAGCCTATAGACTTGAGTTTTCAGGAGCGAGTAATTGTACTTCAAAGACTCCCCGCTAAACCACAGCTGCTCTCCTCTGTGTGAAACGTATGTGATGTCAGACCCACTCAAGAAAAAGATTCTCTCTCATTGTCTGTGAGGATCCAAAGGGGGTTTCTCTCAACTTGCATTTACTCCCATCAAATTCAGTGATTTACACACAAGCTCAGCTAACAGTAAAATTTGCCCGGAGGCTCTTTGTGGATCATAGCAAACCCCGCGCAACACGTTTGTGAAGTGTGTCGTGCATGGGCAGACTAATAATGATGCCTGCCCCTATTTTGATTTTTGTCTGAATAATTGTCTGCAAGAGCCAAAATGGAATGAGCAATCACAAGGCAACATTGTGGTTTGGGCAGAAGCCTGGGGTGAAGCAGACTATTTTGGAAAGTGCTTTGTGCTTTTGTGCTTGCTCCTTTGTTGTGGCACTTCACCCGATCATATTGAAATATTAGATTGAACATCACACGAGTTCAGAGAGAGCAGTCCCAGATTTAAAATGTGGAGAAATTGACCAGTGTTTAAAGGTGCACTGCTTAACCTTTCTGCTCTGAGTGAAAAAATGCATAGCACACTCGGTTGGCCGATGTCCAAATACTATTTTATTAACAAAATAACGTTTCGGCAAAAAAAGCCTTCATCAGATATTTTTCTTGTCTTGGACCACAGCACACAAAATGGTTGCCAGCCCAGGTGCCCATATACCCACTCAATGAATGGGAGGTCCCAAAGTGAGGTCACCCAGTGAGTTCAGCCCATTCTACAACAAGAAACAACAGTTTACATAAAAAACATTTTATAAAATACAGAAATAGTTTGTCTATTACAAAAAACATCTTAGATCAAACTCCATATTAAGTCCATGAGGAGTAAGAGTTTTAAGATGGTGAATCCAGAAGTGTCTCTTTTTGACAGGAGCATCTCTAGATTACCACCTCTAGGGGGCAGTTCCACATGTTCGATGCCAATATATCTTAAGGAAGAGATAGGATGGTTAAAATCAACAAAATGAGCCGCCACAGGATAGTTCATGTAACCTTTCTGCTCTGTCACTTGCTTGTCTTCTCTGACTTTTGAACACTTCTACAATTGTTTTTTTGTTTTGTTTTGTTTTTTGAGCACCGGGGACACTATTTAGTTTTTTAGTTTTATTAAGTTAGTTTCTTTAGTTTGCTTTAAGGTCACTTTATATCACTTATTATTTTCTGTATTATAATTATTTGCCTTTTTGTTACTTTGATTAAGTTAGTCGTTTAGTTAATTATTTAGTGTAATTCCTCCCTAGTGTTTAGCTTTAGTTGGTCCTCATGTATTTAAACACCTCTGTTCCTTTGTCTGGTTGGGTTAGTTTTGTTCTGTTCAGTTTGATTTTGCGTTACCCCAGTTGGGCCCAGCTTTTTTTGTCAATAATTTGCCTAATTTGAGCTTTTGTTAAATGATATCTTTTTTTTTTTTTGTGCCTTTATTAAATTTAAACTTATTTTTATAACTTGTCTTTGCCTTTCTGTTTGGTCCACTCCATGGTGCATGCAAGTGTGATATTTCCTTCTCTGATCAGTGGTAAGTAAATGCAGAACAAAATTTAAAGCTGTTTTTACTACTATACACTATGATTTAAACCTACATGAAAGTATTATAATTATTCAGAATACACTACACCGATTGGATCATGTGCCGGAATGCGCTAGAAAATACATTTTAATGCAGGTGTTCAGTATTCTAAATATTTTTTTTTTCTTCCCATCACGGTCTATAAAAAATCTGACTTGCAGGCAGTTTTTTTTTCCTACAACCTAAATCCAAAATAAGTGACAAAATACTGAAATACCACTAAAGAGAACCCTTTGTAAATTAACCAGCCGTGCTCCTGTGCAGGTTCATACAGTCAATAAGAATATAGTCAGTGCAATTTATAACTTCACAAAAGCATCATGTTGGAAATCATAAAAGTCTGTTCCTGTCACCGTTTTGATGCCTGTAAAGCCACATTATACGAGCCACATGCTTCAGCTGTGGTTTCATTAGCTTTTTGTGAGTGTAAGACGCTGAGCTCTCTCCTCGTGGACTTCTTATAATGTTCAGTTTCATGTGATTTAGTCAGCATTTCTGGCACAAGCTTACAAAACAAGAACCAATTTACTAAAAGTACTCTACAAATTGCTGCTTTAAAGATTTCCACATTATTATGATGATTTAAACTGCATTTTTACTGTTGGAAAAGATATGTTTATGTTTATTTCATTATATTGAATTATTCTGTATGAAAGACTATCCAGAACTACTCAAATTAGATCTAGCTATATTCATCTTTTTAAAGCTGCACTGTGTAACTTTGCTGGTGGAGATGTTGTTGCTTTGTCTGAAATGTTTCACAGTATGGCATTAAAGCTTTCTACTATCATGGATACCAAATCAGGCCAAGTTACTGGTGAAATCTGTGGAGAGGCAACCCTACTCAGAGTCCAAATTCCTGTTTTCCTATTTATTTTTGAGCAATAAAACCACCTGTAATTGACTAAATGCAAAGTAACCTGCATAATGAAGTCTCCTGCTTAAGGACACAACAACAGAACTTGGAAATTGAACATTTATCAGACATTATCATGATCAAAAATGACAAAAACAACAAAAGCTGCACAATTTAGGCATGTTTTTTATTTTTTTATTTTTTTAATCAAATATTATCCTGCTGCGTTACTGAATTTTTAATTGATAATTTGCATACTGTATCTAAAATCTCCTTAAGGATTCTTCTAAAATGTCTGCAAAATCTGAAAAGTTTGAAAAAATAATCGTCATTCCGAGATTACAACAGCTCCCTTATTATAGTTCGGAAGCTCCCCAGTCAAAGCAAACATCTGTCAGTGCTCAGAGCCTGCTACCTCAGTGCCACTGTGGGCTACATCAGGTTTATAAACACCACCACATTAGCAGGCGGCACAGTAATCCTTTCTATCTATAAGCCAATACGTGTCTGGAGGCATTCACTGACTTATTGTAGACATCTGCTAGAAAGCACAGAGCATTTTGGGCTCAGGGACATTAATATGAGTGTGGATATGAACCTCTTTGTGCAGCCAGAAGTAAAATATTCCACTTTTTGGTTATAGTTTTTAGCACCAACACATGTTTCACAATACAGTTTCAAGTGCATCTGGAGTGTGGGTCTGTGTTACATGCAGGCATTTGTTTTGTTTTTGTGCTGCTCTCTCCTCTGCCCTATGTGTTCAGGTGCTGTGGGTGTGACCAGAACTGGAGCTGATTGGCCAGCTAGCTGCCAATCAGAGTGGAGAGGGCTGTTTAAAAGGAGCTGTGTGCTGCCTCTTTCTCTCTCTCTCTCTCCCTCTGCGTATATGGCTGCTAGCCCAGGTTTGTTTGGTTGGGAGGATTGGTTAGGTAAGTTTGGGGATCCCTGTACATTTCACACCACGTAGATTTTTGTTGTTAGACACACTAGTTATCAGTTGTTGCCACCTTTGTTGTTTTGAGTTTTCCAAATTCTCTTTTTTAGACCAGGTAGGCTAGGCTTTTGATTTCTTTCCTTTTTGTAGCCTAGTTTTCAGTTAGGGCCTGTTTTGGTATACCTTTTTGTTTGTTGATTTGGCACAACTGGCCCACGCCTCCTCCCACCAACCTTTTGTTCATTTTTTGTGCACTTTAATGAATGTTTGGCTGTCAAATAAAAAGTTTGCCAAACTGACTTTGCCTCAAGGGTTGTTTTGTACACATTGTGTCCCTTGTTGGACATAGGGGACATAACAGTCTGTCATTACAATACTGAAGGATGGAGTGATAATACACAAAACTGTAGTCATAAAACACCAAATTGCTACAGATATTTGGTCCCAATAGTGTGTCATGACAGAAAAATCTAAACTATGGGTTTACACAACAGGAATAACAGAATAAATATATAAAAATATCTAAAGTATCAACTTTCTATAGTAATTACCTTGTTTGTGACATTGAAGATTTCTTGTCTTGAGGTGAAAAAGGTGAGTTCAATTTAATAAAAGGTTATTAGATAAAACTTAGATTACGCATCTTTACTTTGTGATAACATGTAATCTAACTTCAGGTTTAGGTTTTCCTGTGTAGGTTACTTAATCAGTCTGAGTTATGTAACCTACCTTGAACAAGAAGCTGGTGATTGTATTTCGAAAGCAATAAAATGTCTAAAGTCAAATATTAGTCTTTTAGAAGGGAACTATATAATTTTTGTGCTTCTGTCGAGAAAGATGTTATTAATTTGCCAAGACATTAACGAGATAAATGTTGTAAGGTGCTTTGAGAAAATCTTGTCTTACCAGTTTCACATCCATCCAATAGAAGTATTTTAACTTTCTACTATTACAATGGAAAATATTCGGAACCTCCAAAGTTAGAAACTTTTAAATGTCTGAACAGTGGCTTTAATGGGGACTGAAATGGTCAGTTAATAAGTGCCTATATTGCACTATTTTCTGATCCATATTAATGTTGTTTCTTCAACAAAACATACCTTGAGTTTTGTTTTGTTTCATTCACACACATTTAACACACAAATCCTGCATATTTAGGCTGTGCGCTTCTCTCAGATGTGTTCCACCTTATGATGTCATGTGTCCCACTGTGTTCTACATACACCTCACCTACACCTCGGATGATTTCAACCCTGGAACTGCCAATCTCTGCTGAACTAAAGGTAAAGCTTTTAACTTGAAAACTGCCTCTACATGGCATTACAAGGAGGAACAAAGCATTTTGAGCTTTGGAGATGTAGACAGACTAATAATAAAGGGTAACATGTCCAAAGTAAACAAAACAGAACTCCAGGCATGTTTATAATGAGGTAGCAATGTTAAAACATGTCTTAAAATACAGAGTAATTTTTTTTTGTAATATAAGACCTTCCATCTGATTTAATTGAATTTGATTCTCTAGTTTGTAGATATGGCTGCTATGAACTACATGCTGTCAGAAGACCAGTTTGTGTGCTCCATCTGCCTGAATGTCTTCATGGACCCAGTCAGCACTCCTTGTGGACACAACTTCTGTAAGAACTGCATTAGCGGTTACTGGGATAAAAGTAGTTGCTGCGTTTGCCCACTTTGTAAGGAGGCCTTCAACACAAGACCAGTGTTAAAAATCAACACTCTGCTTTCCCACATGGCTTCTCAGTTTCCAAGGCAACCACAAAAACAAGAGGAAATTTGTGAAGTCCCAGAAGAACCAACTAAAGACCAACAGGTTTTTTGTGACATTTGCTCTGCACCAAAGCTCAAAGCGGTTAAGTCTTGCCTGGTGTGTTTGGTGTCATTCTGTGAGATTCACCTGGAGCCTCATGAGACAGTGTCAGCTCTGAAACGTCATCAGCTGGTGGAGCCCTTATCTGACCTGGAGAGCAGGATGTGTGCAGAACATCACAGACCTCTGGAGTTTTTCTGTAAGACTGACAGCATTTGTGTTTGTACCCACTGCTCTTTTTCAGACCACAAAAGTCACAATATTGTTCCTCTGGGTGAAGAGTGTGAGGAGAGAAAAGCAGAAGTGAGGAAGATGATGGATGAGAGAAAGAAGAAGATTGAACAAATACGCAGTTCTTTGGAGCTCAGTCAGAAAGCAGCTGACAAAGTGACGGAAGAGGGACTGGAGGTGTACACAGCTCTGGGACAGGCTGTGCAGAAGAACTTGGATCATCTCAAAGAGGAGATTCATGAAAAACTCAAGACTCAAATCCAAATAAAGACCTGGTCGCTGACCTAGAAGACCAAATATCTGAGCTGGACCACAGAAACACTGAGATGGAAAAAACAGAAAACTCACAGGATTACCTTCACTTTCTGAAGACATTTACACCAGTCAAATCTGATCCAAACAAGAACTCCACCAGGGGCAGCATCTGTCAGGCCTCATTTGAAGGAGCAGTTGTGAGATCTTTGTTTGAGCTGGAGAAAACGTTCACTGATATCTTAAACAAAACCTATAAGGCCGATTTAAAAGCTAAACAAAAATGTGCAGTGAGTGTAACTTTTGACCCTGATACAGCACACCCAAACCTCATTATGACTCATGGCAGAAAACAGGTCCATTACAAAGATAGGAGGAAGAATGTCCCGGACAATCCTGAAAGGTTTTCCGATGCTCCTTTTGTTTTTGGGGAACAGAGTTTTTTGTTTGGGAGGTTTTACTTTGAGGTTCAGGTCACAGGAAAAACTCATTGTTTTTTAGGAGTGGCCAGAGAGTCCATAAACAGAAAGGGAACCATGACAGTAGGTTCTTCTTTGGGTTTTTGGGTAATTTATTTAGAAGATGAAAAAGGGAAAGCCGCTGCCAGTCCATATGTCAATCTTACCTTGAGGTGTGCCCCTCAGAAGATTGGTGTGTTTGTGGATTATGAAGATGGTGTTGTCTCTTTCCATGATGTAGATGCTGCAGCTCCCATCTACATCTTCACTCGCTGCTGTTTCAAAGACAAACTTCTGCCATTTTTCTCTCCATGGTACGCAGTAAATGGAAGAAACAAAAGTCCCATGATCATTTCATCTGTTGATTCTTAGACTCTGTCATTGTATTTGAATATAAGTTTCAAATGATGTTTATTTTGGATTTCTGGATTTCAAAAATGCCACTAGACTTAGCCCAGAAAATGAATTCAATATAACTCACCGCCATATTACAACTTTAGATGCATCACCAGATATGCAGATTTAAAATAACAATTGAAAATATGAACGCGTAGGATATCATAAATAGGGCACTGTAATGATAAATAGAGATGATAATATGCATTAGCTTTATATAGCGCTTTTCCACACCCTCAAAGTCACTTTATAATTTGGTGCATTATTCATTCACTTCATACTCAGTAGTGGTAAGCTACTATTACTATAGAGTGACAAAAGCAAGATTGCCAACAGCAACGCTCGGACACACAAGGCAACGTGAGTGAAGTGCCTTGCCTAAAGACCACTGGCACCCTGCTATGGCACCTGGTGCTCCCAGGGGTCTCCCATTCAAGCACTGACCAGATGGTTCGGCTACACAGAAATACAACACCATCAAATTCTTTGCAGCGCACATTGTTGCTGTAGCAATGTGTGTGCTAAACATCTGGACAGTGAGTGATCACAATAATTAAAAAATAATAATTTCTCTGACCCGGTCAGCTGCCCTGTTGGCCTGTGCCTAGAACCAACCCTGCACACATAAAACCAGAAGTGAAGTGTCAAAAAATACATATATATATATATTAACATGTTCTTGATTGATAATAATAGAAACCGTACTAACGATTAAACCACATTAAAAAGCTGTGTGTGTTTACATGTTGGTTTGATTGTGTGTTTTTTTTTCTCAACCCTCATTGGCAATAAAGTATTGAACATATTTCAAAGTTAGACATCTGGACAGTTTTTGATCTTTTGGATATTCCTGGATGAGAGAAGAAATACACCAACTACATTACAGTCCAGATTTTCCAGAGAAAATGAGATCTGATTTTAAACAGATTGTAGTAACATATATTATATAACAAATATTGCAATCGTTACCTTTAATCTGTAATGTCAAAATGATGAATGAGCAGTTTCTATGTATAGTATATAAACACAGCTTCTACTCACTTTTCTTCAGACCTCCTCAAATGGAGTTCCTCTTGGAGCATAATTAGCCTACTTATTTATTTATATTTCACACTCCGCATTGTATTGATTTTACTCGTGTGTAACTAGCATAGGATGATGGCTGGCCAGCAGGATTGGAGTGGCTTTGCGCAGGTCTGTCGTTAATGGTAACACAATAATGTAACAAAGGGTGGGCCTTGGTGCACCGCCTGCCGCAGCGTAATTGGTTTATGATTTACCGAAACTCGTGACTCACTAACAGCTTTTACAGAGTTCAATGCCTTGGTCAGCTTTTGAAATGTCAAAGAAAGTTTATTACAACATGCAGAGTTGATCCAATAGACTTTATTGATTCATCTGGCAGTAGTATCCTTACAACTATAGCCAATATCTATCTATGTTACTGGCATTGAGACATGATAGGCTAAGGAAGAAAAAATGATTTGATACGGCAATACATGCAAACCTGGCCAGCCAAAACCACATGCTTTGACAAAATTTTACAAAGGCGAGTGGATCTAGACCCGATTTTCAATGGGTGTGACTAACAAGCGGATCAACCAATCAGAGAGATGCATGGTGAGATGACTTAAAAAGGATAAAAACAACACAGATGACTAAGAAAAAATGTTGATATCAAGAAGAATAAACAACCGGAAGCACCAAACTCATTTGACCAAACCTCATATAAGAAATATGTACCACAAAACTGTTGTTTGATCGTCCCAAATTTGGAAGGTCTATGATCTGATTCCAGGACCCTTCTGGATTCAAACAGAATACAGTCTGTCTAAAACGTAGGCTGCTTGAAACAATTAGAGGCTATACAGTCCAGGGCATAAATACAAAAAATAAAGGAGTGTTGCATTACCGTCATCGAATATTATTTAATTTCTTGTTGCAAATAATTTAAACCCATGTAAGATCAGCTAAAACACAAGTGCACAAGTTCTGGTTTTGTAAAGAAATTCTTTTCCAACAGCTTATCGACAGACCCCATCAGAGTCCCGCCTGCTGGTCTTAGCTGTTACTTTGAAACATCTGAGCTCTTCTGGCATGTAGCCGCGTACATGAGGTGCTTTGGCCTCATAAAGTTTGGTGCAGTGTAATGCACCATTGATCACTGCACCGGACCATCTGCCCAGAGAATCAGAAAAACTATAAAACCTCTTCACTTTTAAATACCTCATTCTGCCCCTTAGCTTTTGTATTATTCACTTTAAGTTATTGAAAGGACTATTCTAGGTGGACTATTGCTCATACATAGTAAAGCAAATCTTAAAAGTGTACTCACTTCTCTGGTGAACGGTCCTCCATCGGCTTGTTTCTATAGAAATGTTTTTTCTTTGCCTGGAATGTTTATAGCATGTATAAACTATAAAGTGTAGGCTGCCACACACTACAGGAGAATTTGCCCGATTTAGGCAGTGATTTGTTTCTCCCTGAGTTAGGGAAGGCGTGACCCAACTTTGTGTCTTCGTGTGCAGTTTTGAAGCCACTACACTCCTTGTGTGTCAGTGCGATGCTGAGCTGCTCTTTCATATTGTAACCACCAACCATCAGCAATGCTACAGCAACAGCCAATAAAACATCCATCCATCCATCCATTTTCGTCCACTTATCCGGGGCCGGGTCGCGGGGGGAGCAGCCTAAGCAGGGACTCCCAGACTTCCTTCACCCCAGACACGTCCTCCAGCTCCTCCGGGGGGACCCCGAGGCGTTCCCAGGCCAGCCGAGAGACATAGTCCCTCCAGCGTGTCCTGGGTCTTCCCCGGGGCCTCCTCCCGGCGGGACATGCCCGGAACACCTCCCGAGGGAGGCGCCCAGGAGGCATCCGGAACAGATGCCCGAGCCACCTCAACTGGCTCCTCTCGACGTGGAGGAGCAGCGGCTCTACTCCGAGCTCCTCCCGTGTGACTGAGCTCCTCACCCTATCTCTAAGGGAGCGCCCAGCCACCCTGCGGAGGAAACTCATTTCGAGCGCTTGTATCCGCGATCTCGTCCTTTCGGTCACTACCCAGAGCTCATGACCATAGGTGAGAGTAGGAACGAAGACTGACCGGTAAATCGAGAGCTTCGCCTTTCGACTCAGCTCCCTCTTCACCACAACGGTCCGATACAGCGACCGCATCACTGCCGAAGCTGCACCGATCCGCCTGTCAATCTCACGTTCCGTCCTTCCCTCACTCGTGAACAAGACCCCGAGATACTTGAACTCCTCCACTTGAGGCAAAGACTCCCCACCCACCCGGAGAGGGCAAGCCACCTTTTTCCGGTCGAGAACCATGGCCTCGGACTTGGAAGAGCTGATTTTCATCCCAGCCGCTTCACACTCGGCTGCAAACCGCCCCAGTGCACATTGCAGGTCCTGGCTCGATGAAGCCAACAGGACAACATCGTCCGCAAACAGCAGAGATGAAATCCTGTGGTCCCCAAACCGGACCCCCTCCGGCCCCTGACTGCGCCTAGAAATTCTGTCCATAAATACAATGAACAGAACCGGTGACAAAGGGCAGCCCTGGCGGAGTCCAACATGCACCGGGAACAGGTCTGACTTACTGCCGGCAATGCGAACACAGCTCCTGCTCCGGTCATACAGGGACCGGACAGCCCTTAGCAAAGGGCCCCGGACCCCATACTCCCAGAGCACCCCCCACAGGACACCACGAGGGACACGGTCGAATGCCTTCTCCAGATCACACAAACACATGTGGACTGGTTGGGCAAACTCCCATGAACCCTCGAGCACCCTATGGAGAGTGTAGAGCTGGTCCAGTGTTCCACGGCCAGGACGAAAACCACACTGCTCCTCCTGAATCCGAGGTTCGACTATCGGCCGGATTCTCCTCTCCAGTACCCTGGCATAGACCTTACCGGGAAGGCTGAGAAGTGTGATCCCCCTATAGTTGGAACACACCCTCCGGTCCCCCTTCTTATACAGAGGGACCACCACCCCGGTTTGCCAGTCCAGAGGTACTGTCCCCGACCGCCACGCGATGTTGAAGAGGCGTGTCAGCCAAGACAGCCCCACAACATCCAGAGACTTCAGGTACTCAGGACGGATCTCATCCAAACCCGGAGCCTTGCCACCAAGGAGCTTGCCAACCACCTCAGTGACTTCGGCCAGGGTGATGGATGAGTCCGCCTCCGAGTCCCCAGCCTCGGCCTCCTCCTCGGAGGACGTGACGGTGGGATTGAGGAGATCCTCAAAGTATTCCTTCCACCGCCGGACAACGTCCCCAGTCGAGGTCAGCAGCTCTCCCCCCGCACTGTAAACAGTGTTGGTGAAGAACTGCTTTCCCCTCCTGAGGCGCCGGACGGTTTGCCAGAATCTCTTTGAGGCCGTCCGATAGTCCTTCTCCATGGCCTCCCCGAACTCCTCCCAGCTCCGAGTTTTTGCCTCCGCGACCACACGGGCTGCAGCACGCTTGGCCCGCCGGTACCCGTCAGCTGCCTCAGGAGTCCCCCGAGCCAGCAAGGCCCGATAGGACTCCTTCTTCAGCTTGACAGCATCCCTTACTTCCGGTGTCCACCACCGGGTTCTGGGGTTGCCGCCGCGACAGGCACCACAGACCTTACGCCCACAGCTCCGAGCAGCCGCATTGACAATAGAGGCCGAGAATGAAGCCCACTCGGACTCCATATCTCCAGCCTCCCCCGGAATCCGGGAGAAGTCCTCCCGGAGGTGCGAGTTGAAGGTCCCTCTGACAGAGGGCTCCGCCAGACGTTCCCAACAGACCCTCACTACACGCTTGGGCCTGCCAGGTCTTTCCGGCTTCCTCCTCCGCCAGCGAACCCAACTCACAACCAGGTGGTGATCAGTTGACAGCTCAGCCCCTCTCTTCACCCGAGTGTCCAAGACACGCGGCCGGAGATCAGATGACACGACGACAAAGTCGATCATCGACCTCCGGCCTAGGGTGTCCTGGTGCCACGTGCACTTATGGACACCCTTGTGCTCGAACATGGTGTTTGTTATGGACAAACTGTGACTAGCACAGAAGTCCAATAACAAAACACCACTCGGGTTCAGATCGGGGAGGCCGTTCCTCCCAATCACCCCTCTCCAAGTGTCACTGTCGTTGCCCACGTGGGCGTTGAAGTCCCCCAGGAGAACAACGGAGTCCCCGGTCGGTGCACTGTCTAGTACCCCCTCCCAAGGACTCCAAGAAGGCCGGGTACTCTGCACTGCTGTTCGGCCCGTAGGCCGACACCACAGTGAGAGACCTGTCCCCGACCCGAAGGCGCAGGGACGCGACCCTCTCGTTCACCGGGGTGAACTCCAACACACAGCGACTGAGCTGTGGGGCAATGAGCAGGCCCACACCAGCCCGCCGCCGCTCCCCGCGGCCAACGCCAGAGAAATGGAGAGTCCAGCCCCTCTCAAGGAGTTGGGTTCCAGAGCCCAAACTGTGCGTGGAGGTGAGGCCGACTATATCTAGTCGGTAACGCTCAACCTCCCGCACAAGCTCAGGCTCCTTCCCCCCCAGCGAGGTGACATTCCATGTCCCCAGAGCTAGTCTCCATGTCCGGAGATCCGGTCGCCGAGGCCCCCGCCGTCGACTGCTGCCCAGATCTCTCTGCACCGGCCCCATATGGATCCTCCTGCGGGTGGTGGGCCCACGTGAGGACGGCCCCACGTCGCTCCTTCGGGCTGAGCCCGGCCGAGCCCCGTGGGGGGAGGCTCGGCCACCAGGCGCTCGCTGGCGAGCACCCACCCCAGGCCTGGCTCCAGGGTGAGGCCCCGGTGACGCCAATCCGGGCGACGTAACTGGCCTTGTTGGTGTACTCATCATAAGGGGCTTCTGATATAAGGGGCTAGTTCCTCACGTGTGTCTCTTTAAATCCATGCAGCACTGATCGGGGCATAGCTACATTAGCGATAACGATTCTACTTCCTATGTACTTTGTTGCCCATCTGTTATGCTTTACAAATCATGTATCTGAAGTATTGCACCAAAGTTCACAAATAATAATAACACAGTTTTGACTTGTATCGAAACTGCTCTGCTTGGTCTTTTAAAAACTTAAGCGTCTCAAAGAGAGTCGTTTTACTGCAGACAGGAAACAGCTCACATGATTGCGCTCACAGCTGTAGCACAGGCTACACAGATTTAAATCAGAGATTTTAAATCTGAGATTTATCTCACAAGATTCTCCTGATGTCTGTGGGGTGCGCTTTTTGTCACACATTTAAAAAATGCTTAAGATTGAAAAATCTTGTAGTATGTGGTGCCATTTATCTATCTCCATGAAGACATTTGGATATCTCTGGAGAGAGTTTTTTTTTATTTTTTATATTTTTTTATTAATAATTATTTTTGAAGACTGGAGCTGTCACTATTTCCTGAAAGTGAAACTTAAAATAAGATGACAGTAAAGGAAACAGAAGAGAACAGCATGCGCTTTTTACTTCCCCTCAGTGAGTCAGGAGTCAGGTCAGGGCAGGTGCTTCATGGAGCAGTTCTGGCTGGTTGTAACAGCTTAAATGCTAAGAGTGGCTTTTCTGTGAATGAACATGCTCATGGAAAAACAGTGATTATACGGCCCATTGACTCACACACTGAAAGTAACATACTCCACTGTTAATATGGTAATTACGGTAAATTTCCGTTAAGAGGCTCAAGACTTCAGATAATCTCTTGAACAAATTTGTTTGTGTTAAAACATTAAACATTAGCATAAAGTTAAAACAATGAAGAAATTCTTTTGTCCATATATGACACCCAAATTAAACCAACATCTTTAAAACATAATAAATGGTAGGTAAAAAAAATTAAGAAATAGGTATTGTGAGTATGGTCGACTGACAGATATGGCGTTGTGATTCCAGCTTCCACAGATGAATACTGTTGTTGTATCCTTGAGCAAGACACTTCACCCATCTCTGCAGATTCTCTGTCTGGATGATGTTACAGACAACAGACAATAAAACAGATACACACATTATTTACACAGATTACAGAAAAGTGTCTATCATATACAAATTATTAGAAATATTTAGCACCAGAATGTTAATTAAAATGCTAATTAAACCAGAGAATTACAAAAGACATTTAGAAATCAACTGTATTGCACATACACCTATACTGAACAGATTCTTACGACATTTTAACAAGATTCTTGGGTAAATAAAATTTACATATTAATATCCTTGGGACTTCTTAAATTCAATTCTGACTTGAGTGCCTGAGAGAGCGGCAGCAGGTCACAGCAGTGCATTGATCCATTTAATACTGTGTATCCAGGGCCGGGTTACAGAGGCAGCGGTTTAAGCAGGGACTCCCAGACTTTCTTCACCCTGGACACCTTCCTCCAGCTCCTTGGGCGGGGGGGGACCCCAAGATGTTCCCAGGCCAGCCAAGAGACATTATATTGCATTTTGGAGGTTGAAAAATTGGAGGACACTTCTATTAAGGAGACAACACTACTCACAATGTTGTACTTTGAGTTCTTCCATCTCTGACTCCATTAAACTTAACAAACCGTTTGTAAACAAGAGCAGCAGGCCCCTTTCAATTAAAGTGTATAATGTTCACTGAGGCATTCAAAGGTTACAGCCATATGTTATAATAAAGCTTGTAATACAGCTTTTGACTTATACACTCAGCACTTCTCCTTGCAGATGACACAATGTTTATTTCTTATTGTGCATAAACAACTGCTGCCATCATAATATAAAAGATTAATATTGTTTTACTAATACATCTCTATTGTGACACTTTATTCATGGACTTGTGACAGCCTGTTGTTCTCAGCTCTACCTAAAAAGTACTTTATATTTGTCCTCACTTTTCATCTCTACCGTGGAAGAAGACAAGCTGTGCGCAGTAGTAATTCACCACATGAGCCATTGCCCACATTCTTGAGTGTCAGCACGGAGCAGAGCAAGGCAGCTAACAACTAGAGTGGTACATTACAATTGTGTGCATATATTTGAGTTAGGATGGTGCAATAAAATGTTATCTGAAATTAATTGTCAGTGATGCTTGGATCTTTTTAACTGAGAGACTCACAGCCAGTCCTCTGTCAGTGAAAGCATACGTGTTGGAGCATGCGTTGCAAGATTTTGAGGAAGGAATTTGACCATTTTGAATGATAATGTCTGTATATTTGGGGAATTTTATTATAATATGCAGCTTGTTTGAAAATATTGCATCCTGATTTGTTCTTCCTAGTCCTTTTGTCTTGTGGTCTAATTGCTTCTTTAAGGTTTGAGGCCCATAATACTTTATTTTCTGAACTTTGTTATAAAGTTGTCTTCTCATCAAAAACATATATGTAGATGTGTTTTGTTTCATTCACAGATGTTTAACACACAATTCCAGGCTTAATTTGACACAGTATAATCATTTATTTAATTAATGGTCAATGAGTTATAGTTATAGATGAAGAGGGATCGAGCCTTTACAGTCCAGGGGCCTCAGCTTTGGAATGACCTCAGCTTTGGAAATAAGGCTCGTCTTTTAAATCACTTCATAAAACCAATTTTTATCAGTTGGTCTTCCTTGAACTGGTTTTAAATTGATTTTATTCCTTCTTTCTTTTTATTATTTTTATTTTTATTTATTTATTTATTTGATGATGACATTATTATTATTATTATTATTATCATTATTATTATTATTATTATTATTATTATTATTATATAGGCACTCTAGTTCTATATAGTCCAGTAGGCTATGTAATAAATGTGATATAACTCATCAATATTTATTCATAACCATTATAAGTCTTGAAATATGGGGAGGGGGTATCATGTGTTGTATAGTTCCATGCAGTACATGTGCTATATAATATAATAGCTCAATAATTCAATTCATATCAAATAAACAAAGCAGTTCAGTTCAATTCATTGTTGGCAGTAAACAGCACATGAAGATCCTAGAGTGAAAACTGAGTGAAATGTGTTGACGCTAGCCACTAGGTTCTGATGCGTTTCATGATTTCCGGTGTTTGTACTGGTTTAATGAGTTGATAGCCTGCAGGGACCATAGGAGCCACATATAGCCTCTTGTATGTGTTATCAGTGTGGATGTGCTTTGCTAAAGTGCATTGTGCAACACTGTCCAAGGTCCTGACCTGCCAATGCAGCTTTCCCAGTAATGACAACACCACACACACACACACACACACACACACACACACACACACATGCACACACACACACCGTGCATCACCAGCTAATTTCTCCAGCCGAAATATGTAATATATTTAATATTTTATATTAACCTGTAAATTATATTATTTATTTTCAACATTTCATAGTACATTCTGAAACAATGCCACAGTCAAATTAATATTAGGGCAACAGATACTTCCAATGTACTTTATAGCAATAAAGAAGATGCAGTAGTAGTGCAAGTTGCAGAAGTACCAGTATAGTAGTAATAAAAGTAGAATACATTGTATTATTAGTCGCAGTAGTAGAAGTAGTTGTAGTTGCAGTTGTAGGGTAGTAACAGATAAATGAGACAAATTTCATTCTTGTCCAGTCCAACCTAACAAACAACCCACCTTATATTTGACCTAAATTTTCAGTTTTTTCAACTTTGGTTGGAATTGGAACTGGGCCTGCGCAATTGATACTTTGTGGTGCTTTCACTCTGGGGGTGTTCTGCATGTATCTCTATTGGTGGAATGTTCAGCAGTTGCTGTGGTGACACAATGAACACATTAGCAAACACAAACAAAAAAGCTTTAAAGTACAAAATGGATTTAAACAACACATTTTCAGGAGCCTGTGATCAATACGAGCATTCATGGTCCTGTTTAGATGTTTGATTTTCAACACAAAACGTGCGGGTGACTAACTGAAAAACTGTTGACTAATGGTAGCTAGCTTGGGCTTGTAATGTTATTTGAGAGCACAAATCATCTCTCCTGTTGTAGTTCCAACCAAGTCAGCTCTTTCTGGTCAAACTGCTTTAAAATAAAGCTCACATTAAAGTCTAACTTGAGTAACAGAGTTTCAGTGAGTTCACACTTCCAGGAAACACTGATGTCATCTGCTGCTAAGTATCAATAGTATATAATTTAGTACTTTGGACAGTAGTATGAGAAATCTTTTGGTAAACAGGTTTTATTGGTATCTCTTTTTCATAGTCCTTTTTTCAATAAGAATATATTTTATAACAGCCATTGCTTATAATGAATCTATTCTTCAAGAAGGAGACACATACTAATTCAGTGATTATTCTGCTCCAGTGCCTAATATTTCAGGCCTGTAATCTCTAACGTCCTGCTGTGTCCAGTCCCTAACAGGCTTCTTCAGAATGACTGATGTCTGTTTTGTGTCACCACTGGAACCAACCCACTACTGACCCTGACACGCTGACCACAGGAGCACACGAGCGTAAAGGCGTAACAAGATGCTGACCGCTGCTCCGGCCTGTGGACATAAAGCACTGCACCTTCAAATGGACTTTTCTACCCCATTTCTCCAGGGAGGACACACTGGAAATATTTACACAGCTGGACATGTTTTCACCAGCTTGGACAAAGAAACTGCAAAAGTATCCCAAAACTTATACAAAATTATATAGCATTATGCAAATATGTCTCCATAGAGATGTTACTGATTTGCCTGAAATGTTCCACAGTACACTGAACTTCTATCTACATGTACCAATTAAATTAGAAATGTTTTCATTATGTTAAAAACCTGCATTCCTGCTGTAAGCATGAGTGGGTTACCTCTCCACAGATTTGACCTGTAACTGTGATTTGGTGGCATCTCTTGCTTGTACCCAACATTTAATATCATACTATGGACCATTTAAGGCATCTCCATCGAGACACGGTGGTACTGGTAAATCAAAAAGAAATATATCTTTAATATTTGCAACTAAAAATGTTCTATACATGTTGTATAAATGTAAACATTTTAAGTGGAATTCCTTAAACTGTAAATATTTTCTTTCAGTCAACACAAAGTAAATGAAAAGCAGATATGTTTATGTTTCTCTTATTTAGGTTTAAGATTGTTGTCTTACTTTGTTAGTAAAAGTCCCTACCTTTGTCTTAATTTTAGCCACAGTACTTTCCAGCAGTGTCTGTTGTTGAGTGCTAGGCTAATGGGAAATCAATATGCTAATCACTTTTATTTGTTGAACAGACACTGCTGCTGACAGATCTTTAGTCTCCTATTTAGGATGGATGCAAACTGTAGTTTTAGCTTTTGTGTTTGCTTGTCGAGTGTATAAAATGCATATTACTGCCATAGCCTGTATAATCATCTTTCCTCTAGGGCTCCCTTTGCTTCTTAACACTGAGAAGATTTTACCCCTAGGTCTTTAAAAATGAAAGTTGCCTTTGATCTATCCTATCTTTATTCAGTATGAGAAGGACGATATACTATTTCCCCAGCTTCCACAAGCTATAGCTAGACCACAGTGGGGCCTATAAATCTGTGGAAAGGTAACTCCAAGGAGACTGGTGCAGATGACATGGCGCCATGCCAAGTGAGATCATCTTCCTCATGGGGTTATTACAAGCCCAAAATGCATCCAATCTCCTCCAATAGAACAGCACATCGCACTAATGGACCCAGAGACTTCAGATGATACAGAAACACATGCGCAGGAGACAGAGGGCAATGCTCTGATGGACAGAACATCCTAAAAGGTGTTTCGAATGGAAAATAGATAAGTAAGTAATGTGGATTATTAATGCAATTTTCTGTGTACCATTCTGTGACTTGGTCATGAACTGTATACAGAAGTGGAGTCAAATGAAGTTCTCAGGGTTAGCAGCTATCAGAGTGAATTTGAACCAAGTCCCATACTAGGAATAGGAATTTATTTAAGGACAAATAAAACACCAGAATCATGTAGAGCGGGAACATTTTAAGACCAAAATGATGAGGCTCACTGCAGCAGTTACATCAAGAAACAATTTCTCAAGGTAAACTCATTTGGAGCAGAGTCGATGGAGCCAGAAGCTCCCCAGTGCTCATTTCCTCTTTGGAACACGGCGTCAAGCAGGTTAGTGTCCATTTATCTATGGGCCTGACACTAAGAAGTTCTTGGATGTTCCTCATTCAAAGGTACACTATATAACTTTACTGATGTTACAGTCGACCACCTGCTTGTCTCTTGTCTATGTGTTTGTCTACAATGTGCCACAGTAAGGCATTAAATGTATCTGTTACCATAAGGACAAACAGGTGACGCCACCAGGTCAAGTTACATATCAGATCTTTGAAAGGGTAAGATAAGAAATCATTCAATGTAAAGCAGGTGATAGACCTCACACCAGAAAAGTTACATAGTGAAACCATAATTACAGAAGTGTTGGAGCACTCCTACCAAAGTGCAAGTGTACTAGTCTAAGTGGAGTTGAGTGATATGAAGAGATTTCCAGTCAGATTTTGATTCCGTAATAAATAATTCATCCGTTTATTGCTGTTCAGAGCAAATGGACTGAAGGCTATCAAAGTCTGGGTCTAATTTGCAGGTGAGAATAATCAGTTCCAGTAAGCATAAAAATGTTTAATTTAAATCTTAATATCAAGTATGAATTATTGTGGCAAGGTAGCTGATCATGTGTCTGTCACGTGACACATGAGACCATAAGAGTCAGAGGTGCACAAGCTCACTTCCTCTTCCTGAGCAGGCTTGTGAGCCAAATAACTCTGCTGTATATGTATCTGTTGAAAATGTTAATCTTGTTGTCAAAAGTCGAATTTGTACTTTTGTAACAATAATTTTAAAGGGTCCTAACAGTCCAGATTGTGGAGGTATGCTGTTAACCTTTATCCTACTGTATAACTGTGATTTATGTAATTGTGATATTAACTGCACTGTGCCCTCAGGCTCAGTGCTGGTTGCCGTTTTATGATAGTTTTTGAGTTTATATTGTACTATTCACATTGAAGCTTTGAAGTGCACATATAGCATGCCTCCTTCACCCAAGCTTTAGGGGAGAGCCTCACCCCTGCAGTGGCATCTCCATCTACCACATATCAATCAACTTTAACTTTATTTTATTCAACCTGTAAATAAAAGCTGCTTCATGGCTGTTGGACCCACACACTGCCTGACTTGCATTGTTATTAAAGATTACCTGTAGACCGTGTTACATTATAGAGTGGGTTCATGTACCAATAATAAATATATATTTATATAGTACAGGGGTCTCCAACATTTTTCCTCCAGTGATCTACCTTTACAAAACAAAAAGCACCAGAGAGCCATTCATTTTTAGCCTGATTCATCAGTCGGTTTCACTTTCATAGAAACCGTATGACCTCAGTCGTTCACTCGATGGTAAGCAGATACTTTTTAACATTTAACCGCTTAATCGCTGCTATTTGGTAGTCATATATGTAATACTCTGCTAACGGGGATAACTGGTATATTAAGCTTTTCTCAAATCCCGTAGGAAGAAGGGCAATAACGTCTTTCACCTTGATCAAATCCACCAAACATTCTCCTTATTCTGGCTTTAAATCCTAGATCTCAGGAATCATTGACAGCACTGAATATATGGCTCTTCACTTATTGGCTGGTGCCCGAACTTGCACTTCTGGTTTTTGCGAAACCGTCTATTGAATTTTTATTCCTGACCTAGTTCCTGGAGAGAAATGAAATTGAGCGGAGGCACTAGGTGGCGCCACAAGAAATTCACAAGAAATTCACAAGAAATTTAGTAAATAAAAGAGCGCCGGCCTTAGATGGTTACTGTTAGATGCTTATAAAACAGTGTGCAAGTGAAGTATCAAAATGATGCATGTTTTTTTTTTTTTCCCAGCTTGTATATATGCATATAATTCAGAAATCTCTTGAGGAACTACTTGGAAGGGGTTGGAGAGCTACTGGTATCTCCTGAGCTACAGGTTGGAGATCCCTGATATAGTGCTTTTCAGGACACTTAAAGATGCTTATATTAAAAACAGAACAATCAACAAATAATACAGGAAAGATAAAAACTGTGAATCATATACAGAAAAAAGGTTGGTGCTGTACATAATATCACAACAATAATGACTACAGTTTAAACTGGAGCTGGAGGACAAGTTATAGCTCCACTGTTCCACTGATTATTGTGAGATTGCAGATTTGTTGACTTGGTTTAGGGTTAATATCTCTGTGCATATTGGGCCTATCCATAAGAAACCAATACTGCCATATCTTAAAATCTATAAATAAACAAAAGTGCAATTATTTTTCATAGTAGCTTCAGAAAGTGGTGCTATTATTCAACCCCAAACACTATCAGTTGAAAGGACTTTTAGACTTAAGGTTAACGTGGCAAATAAAAATCCATAACAATTAATGATAAAGTTCAATGATAAGGTGGATCATAAAACACTAAATCTCCCACAGACTTACATAGGCTTCTGTCCACTATCTTCAAATTCTACAACGTCAATGCAACCTTCTGAGATTTGTTTGACAATTTCAGGTATTATTGATTCACTTTTCAGATTCTATAGTGGTGAGCTACTGAAGCAACAGCTGGAGTAGAATAATAAAACATGGCTGTCAATCTGAGCCACAAACAACAATCCCTCACTCACCACATCCCTACACAGGCAAGGTGGGTGTAGTATTTTGCGCAACAAAAGTAATGGCAACAGTAGATTAGACAGCAGTCGATTAGACAGCAGATTAAACCACGAATAAATAAATAAAAAAAAGAATGGAGAAGTCAAAAACACAACTATCTTGTTTTTAACAGTTTGCAGGGATCCAAAGTTACTTTTCATTTCTAGCATCATAATCATTACCATGATGAGTTTATAGTTTTGCAGTCACAGAAATTGTACCAACAACAACTATCATGCTAACTGCGCACTTCACAAAAGATAAAACACTTCAGGCTCTATTCATGCTTACATCACAAACCAGGAAGACGTTTGGGAAACATGTGATGACAACTTCTGGTGTAATTCCCAACTGTGATAAACTCATTGAAGTAAATGTGATCAGTGGTAAAATGAAGACTGCATACGTACGTGCTGTTTGGAATCATTTCGAATTTTGCACCCTCATCTCTTCTAATCACATGTACCCAGCGCGCTCGAAGTTGTGTGTCTATGGGGAAATTATGAAAACTGAGGTATGATTATAATTGTTGATTAGCCAAACATAACGAAACACTAATGACATGTAGATGAAGAAAACTGGGCCGTTTTTCCTAGATTTTGTCAGACAGTGGATCTATGCAGATAGATAAACTCCTCAACAACTGACAGGTGTATTGTCCACTTCAATGACGTCGCCGTCAATGATCGACATAATGAAACTACAACAGAAAAGAAATAAACATAACATTGGTCAAAACTAGGGATGGGCATTCCATGAAATTTTCTTAATCGATCGTCGGAAGAATTAACGATCGATTATCGATTAATCATTAACGTTTTTATATTAAAATTATCATCATAATTATTACTATCTGCACTACTAATCTGCATCAATAAATTCAACTTTACGACATATAAACCGTAACGACTCTAGAGCCACATCAATCCGTTTGACATTATTAATTATTAATGTGTTTAATTCAGTTTTGCGCAACTCACAGAAACGAAACTTAAAACCGCATCGCTAATTTGCATAAACTCAGCGAAGATAAAACTACAGCTCTTGTGTCGCTGATGCGGTCAATTTCTGTTGGATTAAAAGACATGACTCAGTGGAATACAGGTTAGTGTGACCAGATTTGTCAAAACCAGGACACCATACGGGGAGGTGGGAGTTGGGGAATCGTCATCGACATTGCGCGACTCTCACCTGATAAAACTTTTTCCCACTGGACACCGAAACATTTGTTCCTGCTTTGTACATTGTGCACATGGCCTCACACTTGTCCCGAACGCAACGGAAAGCGTGGACTTTCTTTTAGAAGTCATCGTTAAATACGCATTTGTGCTTCGGTACGTTGCAGACTGACCGAATGTTTGTGTTTGCTCGCTCCTTCTGAGTGCAGAGAGACACATGTACGGACCCCTGTTTGGTCACGCTACGCACAGCAACCTACATTCGGTTTGTCGATTAAAATTAACGTAATCGACGAAATTCTTAATGATCAATTATCGATTAATCATGCCCATCCCTAGTCAAAACTAAATCTAACAAAAGTATTCTTTTTAAGTATACATACACACAAGTAAGTGAAAATATGGTCTCTAAGACTCTCATTTAAAGTAAAATACTTAGAAGCAATGCTTTCTGTAAAAAAACAAAAAAGGATGACCATAGATTACATCTTGCTATATCAGCCATTCTACAAAGTGTGCTGCATTTCTAACACTACAGCAATTAACAGTGAACATTAGCATTAAATTAACACAATGTCTTCTGCTGTTGGAGGGGAAAACTACGCCAGAACAAATAACATGTTTCCAAACGTCTTTCTGGTTTGTGACGTAAGCGTGAATAGAGCTTATTAGATACTGACAGCACATAGTGGTCTCATTTCTACAATATATCTGTGATGAAACACATTTTGCATAACTATACAGATAAAATCTAGTACGGCCATTTTAATCCATGTCCTCCATTTTACAGTTGTGGCCTCCACTGAGATATTTCCCCATCACAATAAAAATACAGGTGTACACATATGAGGCTTGAGTGTGAAAAGGCCTTAGTGAAAAGTAGCCCACCCTAATATATGTCTACACCCTGCAGAGCTGACAAACCCTTTATGCTGATAAAGAGAGAAAAATACCAGTGCTTTGGGAACATTGTGTTACCAGGCAGCAGTGGAATTGTCATGGAGCTATAGGAGCAGGAGATGGATGCACTTCTGTTTGTGTGGTCTCACTGCATCAATCACTGTAGTAAGGAGTAATGACCAACACGTATACCGGACATTTATATTCCCACAGCTGGAGAAAGGTTTTGGCTCAGATGGATTTGAGAAGTCCAATTTGTAAGGTGCACTTTGTGAAACAGTGGGAGTATACGAAGTAGTAGTAGTGACATGAACGTAGCATTTTACACACAGGATGAAAGCATTGGAAAATGTATTAAATTCCGTTGGGATTAATTAAATATTCCCAATGGTAGCACACATCAAAGATTCAGTGTTGCTCAAGGGCCCGTGTTATGCTATTTTCTGAACTATGTTATAATGTTGTTTTCACATCAAAAACATACCTGGAGCTGTGTGAAAAGAAGAGGTAGAGCTTTCCCACCTTTACATTTTTCAGTAAGGGCTACATTTTGTTCAGAGACCTGGAGATGTGTTTTGTTTCATTCACTCATGTTTAACTCACAAATCCTGCATATTTAGGATGAGTTCTTCTCTCAAACAGCAAACACTCATCATCATCAGTTTAGTGATGTCATGTGCTAATACAGGGAGTGCTCCACTGTGTTTTTAAAGTCCATACATCTTCATTTGAATATTTTGATTATTTCAGTCCTGGAATTGCTAATCTCTTCTAAACTATAGGTAGCTGTTAACTTGAAAGCTAAACTTCATGAAAAGGCCGAATGGAGCATATGGAGCTTGTAAATAGACTTCCAGGGTTACTAAAAACATGTGTGAATGAAACAAAACAAAAATCCAGGTGCGCTTGATGCAGTAACAACATTCTAACATGGCTAAAACTTTACAAGAATCCATTTTGCGTAATACAGGACCTTTAAATTCTACTGGGACTAATTAAATATTCCCAACGGTAACACACATCAGGGATCCAATGAAAGCATTTTTGTTACGCAATAATCCAGGGAGGAATATTTAGCATTTACTTAAGTTTTTATGCAGGACTGTTTTGGAAATGAATTCAGCCTGTGCAAAAACCTTCTGACAGTGATTAATGGAACACATTGCCATACCTTATCAGGAAAGTGCAAAAACTAATTAAGTTACTGTTGTGGACAAGATATCGTACTTTTGAATACACATTCTTAGCAAAAGTAGCTTATAGTAGTTCGTATCATATAAGATATAGAGGGGAGGTTTTGATCTCATTGGGAGCGGCAGGTTGAGTCTCAGCATATAAAGAGCTTTTGGCCCGCTCCCAGATTACATATGATATTTCCAGTACACAGAGAATGTTGGAGTCCACCTATTGTATCTTTGTAATAGAGAAGCTAATAGAATTCCAGACCTTGTGTATATCTAGGCTGCAGGATTACAAGGTTCGGTGCTGGTCTCTGTGTTATGGAAGAGACATTTTCAAACTCCCAAATAAATATGTTTTCCTTTTATAGTATATATTGTTTGTCATTACTATTATAATTTCTTATTTTAATGATATTCTATAGGATATTATGTCCGAACTCCCACACAAGTGATACTTTTAACAGGCTTTTTTTTTGTTGATGCATAGATGTGGGCATTTTTTGCTTTTATGCAACTGTTAGATAAATAAATAAAGGTGTATTTCTGTCTTGAATTAACATTTACTGAATGTCTCGTCACACTCTCCTCCCCTATTTCAAGCTATAATTTCAGTCCTGTCCAGTCCAATATTTACAGTCTGTCTTTCTATTTCATTCCAATGCAAGTTCACCTCACTAAAACTCATCATCAGCATAATCAATCAACATAAGACTTGGCACAGATTAAGATATATGGACCCAACTCGAGAGGAATTTTAAATTGTAAAAATAATAGTTGTTTTGGTCTGGAATGTTGTTGAACTGGTGACAAGAGTGATCCTTTTTTTTAAATGAAGTGTGACATGAAACTTATAATAATATTTTTTATACTGTAAGAGCATAAGCTACAGCACAGTATACATACTTACTGTGGCCTAATATATTCAGACTTACATTGTTTAAGCCTTAAGCCCTAAACACAAATGCTACATGTAAATCGCTGCAGTGTGTAAAACACTTTTCTTTTTCTGTTTGAAGGTTTATGCTAATTCTCCCATGATAATTCCAAACCCTGCCGTTGTCTACAGGGTGCAGTCTTTTTTTTTTTTTTTTTTTTTTGTCTTTTTTCTCAAACTACTGGTGGCTCGTGATTAAATTCCTGGATGATATATTTTGGGAACGATTGATAAAGAGAAAGTACACAAATATAAAAATCCCAGTTCCTGGAATGTTTAATTTTCTTATAGCTCCAGGGAAGACAAACATATTAAACTACTCAGTTGGTCGTAATCTAGACTTTAATCAAATGTTGTTTATGGATGTATTATTTTGTATGATGGCAGAAGCCATATAATATTTTTACTGGTATTTAATATTACACTATAACTTAGGTAGATAGTTTACACTTTGTTCATTGTAAATAACAAAACTGATCTCAAGTAGCTTAATAACAAAAAACAAGGTCCATCAACTTCTGAAACTCTCTAAATTGCACATCTTAGATAACGTGCCCCTTCAGTGTGGCTTTTTGAACCCTATAACCCGGAGTTTAAATTATTTTCAGTTATCGTAAGTAAGTACAGAGCTGTGGGTGAAGATGGGCCTCAAGCCCCAAAGCCACTGATTCATGCATCAAAACTCAAAATGAAACATTAAAGGCGTTAATGATGAGAGAACACCATTATAACAATATAATTTATTCAAAGCTCATAAAAATTGTTCTAAATGATTTATCAACTTTAATTAATAGTATAACATTTCTCAGTTTTTACACTTTCCCCATTTTTTTTTCTGAATATCTAGATTTGTGGAGGTTATGGTTTTTGTTGTGTTGCTGGTTTCATGTTCCTCATAAACTTGTGTTTGGCAGTGGTCCCTCCGAGTCGGTCAACTGCTCTAATGCTCATGCTGTTTGCTAACTTCCCAGGATATTTTCAGCATGACCGAAGCAAGAAAATCACACTCGCAATCTCATAATGGCAATGAAGAAAATACATCAATGCACTCCTTAAGTAAATGATTATGTGAGGAGAACATAAGTGTGCTCAAGGGCTTTTAAATATTTATTAAGACAGAATTATGAGCTAAAGTGCACTGCTAATTTCCATAAAGGTGCAATAAATCCAATGACCTTTCCACGAAAAGCACTTCATCCATCCTTTGTGCCGTGAAATGCATTGAGCCAAGAACAGAACATAACATATTAGCCACAGAGAGACAGACGTAATGCATTTGACCTATATCGGTTTTCTCTCAGTGACTGCCAGTGTATCAGTGGATACTTTGGTGACCCCAACATTCTTCTCCCACCCAACAAACTGTGCCTTAAAGGAGCTCTGTGTACCTTTTCTGATGGAGGATCTACACCTGCTTGTTTCCATGGAGATAAAATTACTCTGTCTGAAGTGTTCCACATGTGGCACTAAACTCATCTATCTTTACGGAGACAAGTATGTGACCCCAGGTAAAGATACAGGTTAGATCTGTGGAAAGGCAACCCCACTCACTGCAGGAATTAATGGTTTTAGTTTAATGCCATACTGTGGAACATTAAAGAGGCAATGACTTATAATAACAACTCCAAAGACTAGTGGAACTTCCAAAAGAAAAGTTTACATATAAGTGCTCCTTAGCAAAAATATTACATTTTAAAGTGCCATTACTTACTCGCTAATTATTGTATTTTAGTCTTCAACTCTAGGGACTCATTTAGAAACAATAGGGGCCTTATCACCTTGTTGGAAATTACTGTTTTCTTTCACTGAAAACTTGAAACCAGATGCTCTTCTGAAATTGCCCAATTAATTTTGTACGTATAATGATTGTACAGTTTAACTGTTATGAACAAATACTTCAACAAAAATTAAGAACTGCCACTTTTAAGCAAAATATTATCAAAAGTTTAAAAAAAATAAATAAATCTAAACTAAAAGGCCAACAAAACAAACCCTGCGTCACTATAATCTGATTTTATTTCTGCAAAATGTCAATACCCTTCCTCAAACTATTCAGAAATCATTACAAACGCGGTTGCATGTGCTCTGCTTGAATATTTCACTATTAAAGCCGTCTGTATGACATGTCAAATATAACGGCAGTCTCATTTAAAATTTAATCACGCATTCTCGTCTTTAAATGAGTCAGCATTCTCAGACTTGGCCTTCACCATCAGCTTGTACGATTTGTGGAGTAAAAAGTCCCTAGAGGCCATTACAACGTCTTGGCAGGATACAACAGAAGGACTGGTCTGAGTGTGCAGCAGTGAGCTGGACAGAGATAGAGTGAATGTAAGCAGTGGTGGGGCAGATTAAGATGACTAAAATATCTTTCACTGTTTATGGAGAGTGTGCGTGGTCATTGTGTTGGCGTCACTGAACTTCAAGATGGAATTGCTTGAGGTAAGTTATGCAAATAAACAAAGTCAAAGTTTTTATTTGTAGGTGTCAATAGATCGATAAAGAAATGCTTATGTCATGTGAAAGAAATGTCTTCGTAAAGTTTGCAGGGACCATAATTGAATTGTAGATCACACAAAACATTTCTCACATATATGCAGATATCAGCTCACACTATGACTTAAATCTGCTGTGTACATCATTTCTTTTTTCACACATGCTGCACTATGCTTTACACTCGCTGGTCAGTTGTCACTATCAGTATTTAAAATAGGCAGAGTTTACAAATAATGTTGTTCAATGGCAACAATCAGTGGCAAAAACAGGCCACACAGCAAACCAGCATCTTATATACGATGTAATGTAATGTAGCCCTGAAATGGGAGATTCACATTCAAAGCAAATCATTTTTATAGCCCAATATCACAACCGATTAAAGGTGCACTGTGTAATTTTTCTGATGGATGGCCTGCCACCTGCTAATCTTCCACAGTAAAATGGATTCTCATGATATTTGTCTATTTCAGCCTATTTTAGTGTCAATACAGACATGCAGTTTTCTTTGCACTGCAAACATGCAGAAGGTAAGTCCTTTGTGCATTTGTGGACAGGGAATATGTCTGTACTTTTCTTTTAACTGGATATAACAATAGTTTCGTTTTTAGGCTTGTTCCACTGTTGTGACACTTTGACCAGTCAGATCCTAATTGTTGTCATGATTCTCCAAGTTTTTCAAATGCTTTAGGGAAAGCTGTTCCAGATTAATTCATAGTGATACATATATCAATCTGGGGTGAGACATGTTAGCCACAGTATGACACTAAACTTTTCTATTTCCATGGAGACAACTAGGTGATGCCACCAGGCCACAATACTAAAATATTCTTAGAACCATGCTGTGGAATGTTCCAGGCAAACCAATAACATCTGGAGACAAATGATGGTGGACCCCCTCCAAAAAGTTACAGATTGCACATTCAGTATTGCTTTACTGACCCCTGGAAGCTTCTGATCATGATCAAAACAAAATAGTATATTTATGCGCTTTGTAAATATGAACAAGCAAACCAGCAAACTGATAAATGTGTTTATTGTTGACTTCCATATTTTGTTTTCACGATTCAAACACTGAACAATGGTTCTCAACTTCCACAGATGGTAGTAATAAAGTATTTTGTAAACAGGCTGTAACTCTTAATTGTATGGGACAGGTGATTAGGCCTAATTTGTCACGGCTATAGTAAACAATGGATACATTATTCCTTGATTGCCTTTCACTGCTCACTTAGCTCAACAATAGAACACTTGATTTTAATAGCTCTCATAAGTGCTGTTGTTAAGGGTTATTGGGACTTGTTGATGCCTTTTTAAGACTTTGGAGAACAAAAAGGGAAATAATAGATCCTGAAATTTAATGAAAACTAAACTAGTGATTTTTCCATGGTTGTGGTTTTACAGATGAATACATTCAGAGTGTTTTAAGACTAAAGAAAGGCACTGAAACATATTATAGCCCTGTTAAAAGCATTCACACACATGATCCTGTAGAACACAATAAAGGCTGTGACATGATTCAGTGGGATAATGATGTCACTACAGCCAAACATGATTATGTCCATTAGGAGCTCTAGTTTGTCAGAGTCCTGCTGTGCTCCCTCCCTCTGCTCTGTGATACCCCTAATCTTGTACTAGCAGCACTAACCCAATGATGGATGAAAACAAGAAAACAATAAACATAACAAGCATGTGTCCAGCAGTTTGTGAAGGACATGGGCCAGTGCATATTTATTTACTGTCTGCTTTCTCGTCCTAAACTCACACAGCAAGATGGATTCTCCCAATATTTGTGAGTTCACAAACTCTCAAGACTGCATCTTGGACTGCGCCTGCTGTCATGTTAATTGGGTGAGCAGACCAATCACAGAGCAGCACTGAGGTTTGTGCAGAAGCCAAAGGCCAAAAGCCCAAATGAATCGAAACAAACATGGTGACGCCAACAGACGTACTTCAGTCTATTTTAGCCTCAGTGTTATTTTGTTTGTGAAAAACAGGCACAAGATAAGCACTTTGTGCATTTGTGGACATTCAAGATGGCTGTGCTTTTCTGGATGTAACACTTATTTTTGGTTTGTTCTGCTGTTGTGATCAGATTCAAATAAACGTCATGATGCTCCACATCTCTGATTGCTGTCAGCGAGAGCTGTTCCAGACTGATAATGTGTAGGACTAATTTAAGAGTGACACACATATCAATCTGGCGTGGGTCAGGTTATTCTTGTCCTTTTGTGGCAAATAAATATAGAAAAAAAATGTTGTTTTTTAGATTTTAGATTTTGTTTGTTTAATTCATAATATTAATAGAAGAAAGCTTTATAAAGAATGATTCAGGCTTCCTCTAAAAGTAACTCCGACATACTAACCTTGATTAAAAAAGGCAGCAATTCGCCTGCATAAGTCCATGGAAAAAGTTAAAACCATACTTCAGAACATTCTCCATAGAGATGATATGTTTTATGCCATACTGTGGAATATTTTAACCAAAAAGTGTTTCCATTCAGACAATCAGGAGCAGGCTCTTCTCCAGGCCAAAGAAAAGTCAGGTTTGTGGAGATGCAAGCCCATGTCACAAGGATGCCTGGGTTTCAACATTTTTCAGTCTAATATACAAAAACATTTTTTTCTATTTTTCTGTTCGATTTTTACACACTGTGGCTTTAAGTAGTTACAGGCCTGAATCATTCTTTAGTCTTTGTTCATGTTTTATAACAAATTAAGGTCTAGTGTTTAAAAAGTGGCATCCCTTTCTCTTTGTTATTATAATATATTGTGATGTGTGAGCTACTGTGACCAAGGAATTTCCCAAGTGGTTTAATAAAGTCTAAGTCTAAATCTAAGATTTGCTATATAAATACTTTTTATGTTGTAACAATTTTTTGTGCATTTTCCAGGTGCACAGTATGTTGGCCTCTGCATATAGTAGTACATATAGACATTTAAATTCTTCTTCATGGCTCTTATTGCATTTTCTTGCATGACAGATGATTAACCTTTTCACCTTTGTAGGGTCTATCAACTCTGTATTTATTTGGATGGTTATGGAATATGAAATAGTCATCACTGGTCTTCATGTGTCCATTGCCATCAGCCCATATGGACTGAAGTATGATTGTGGAAATTACATTATGAGCCTAGGCGAGCATCAAAGCGTACAATAATCCTATTCACCACCAGAGCCTGCAAATCTGTAAAACACAATCAGCCCAATGATGAATCACTAATGTATCAGAAATGTGCATTGTATGATAATTTCAGGGGTTGTTCAATATGGAATTTTAATGGGAAAATTCAATAGAGAAACCATTAGAGGGAAAATGTATTCTCAGTGTGTGTAAAGGAAATCGACTGAAGACACAAGCAAAGTGGGAGGAATAACATCAATTGTATAAAAATGCAAATAGATTGGAGTTGACTGTTAAGGGACATGTTTATGCTTAGGCCATGTCTGTGCAAAGGGAAATTACTGTACAAGGTCAAAGTATATTTACATACAGGACAGGCTGGCTGCAGGAAATGGTTGGAACAATGTATCCTTACAACCACTAAGAGGGCTAATCAAATTTAATGAAAGAACTATTAGATATAAAGGTAGAGCTGCAAAATTTATCACAATCAAACCAAAATCACAATTTGAATGGACGCAATTAGCAAATCGCAAAGGCTGCAATTTTTGAAGTATTGCAATTTCCTCCACAAACAAAAAAAAAATCCCTTCAGCTAATAGTGTAGGTTGGATCCTATAAAAACATTTTTTTAAATTCCTTTTTGGCAATTTTTCTGGATGTGTTTACAATGTGAACAGAATTCTGTTATTAAAACATAAATTGCAAATTTGATCTCAATCGCAATGCGTGTCAGACAAATCACCATAAATCACAAATTTCCCCAAATCGTTCAGCCCTAAAAAGGCAAAAGAATGTAGAGCACAAATCTGAGACGGTGAATGATTTAGCCCATATTACATTATTTTCTGATCTGTTATAATGCTTTTTCCTCATCACAAACATACCTGCGTTTTGTTTTGTTTCATTCATACATGTTTAACTCACAAATCCTGCATACTTAGGCTGAGTTCTTCTCTCAAACAAAAAAACACTATTCCACCCTGTAATGCCATTTGGTAATGCAAGAAGTGCTCCACTGTGTTTTTAAACTCCATACAGAATCATTTGGATAATTTCAGCTCTGGAATTGCTCATCTCTACTGAACAAAAAGTAAAAGGTAGCTGGTAACATCAAAACTACTATTACATCACAGAGCATTTTGAGCTTCGAAGATTTGGACAGATTAATAATACTGGGTTGCATCAAACAAACAAAACAAAACACAGCTCCAGGTATGTTTTTGAGGAGCAACATTCTTACATGGCCTAAAACTCTCAAGAGTCAATTTTACATAATAGAGGACCTTTATTGTATGAAATAGTTGCTTTTTGTATTGTCTCACAAATGCCTCTTCAAAACATTATATCACCTCATCTAATTTTGTCTGAGGCTGAGCAGACAGACAAAACTGATTAAATTATTTTTTGAACATGTTGTCTTTGGACACACGGAAATTGGACATATGTATGTAACACATGTATGTACAATAGGACACGCTTTATATTGTAAACATCCTGCTGCATGTAATTTCCCTGCTTCCTTTCTTTGTATTCTTGGATGCTAAAATGAGGAGGGGATCAAATGTCTATGCAGAGATGGAAGAAGACGGGTACTCATACTGCCATATATTGAAATTCTTGGGCATTTTTGTTTTTGCGAAACAAGTATCCATCATCCCCAACCTGCATAGAAGACGTATTTTTGTAGAATCTTCTGTGAGCAAAAGCAAATGTTGTCTATAATTACGTGATCTGTCAAAGAGGATGTTGTTATAGAAGTACAATGATAGTACGTGCTTTAAGACACAGAACAACCCCGTATTTCACAGCAGGAAATGGCAGACAGATGAGGTGAGCGAGGATTTAATGACTTTTTACTTGTGGGAGACTGTTATAACATGAAAAATAAATCTGTTAAATTTTCAAATGGCTGGTAAAGAGTTCATTTGCAAAAACAGATAAGTGCCATTTGAGTCATCAGAGGCTTGTAGTTTACTCTTAGTGTAGTAATATTTTCAAAAACCAAATGTATTTTACTGTTATCAAAACATTATTCTGCCTCTTCTTGATAAAATTCACTCTACATTGTCATCATTAATATTTAAAAAAAAAAGTATAAATGAAAAAAAAAATTGGCAATTCTTCAAAACAGAGATACCTGTTTTTGCTGTTTTGCTTCAGCTGCATCATGTGTTATTCTGTAGCTTTGAAGAATGCATTGTTTTTGAAAGCATCTGTTTTGACGATGACAGATTCAATACCAGTAAAGGTTTTCTGAATAAAACATCAAAAGACAAAATCTCATCTAATTTTTTACAGCAATAGAAACGTCAAAGCACTGAAATATGCAATTATATCAACACTGATATGTCAAATATCCTAGTATATCAACCAAATTAATGGTGTAATGTGTAACATTTCTTTGGTGGAGAGTCTGCAACCTGCTCCATGGAGATGTTATCATTTTAACATCACCACAAACCTGATCACTGTAAAAAGGTATGTTTTTGCAGCACAAAGAAAATGAAATAATTGGTAGATGTGGAAGATTTCAGGTCATAACATCTCCAAGGGAACAAGCAGGTGGCAGAAGAAAAGTTACAGTGCACCTTTAAATTGAATCACCATTTTTATACATACACATTATCAGTACATTTCCACCAGCATTAATAAACCCTGCACTCACTGCTCCATTCAGTAACAGACAATGATCCTACAAAGTCTAGAAATCAGTTTCAATCCAAAGCAATCCTCTCCCGGACTGTTTGTTCCATGTGGTGTCAGATTCCTGCTGATAAAGTGTGTGTGGCGTCTCCTCTTTCCTCTGTCACCTCGCCCATAGGCTCAGGAGAATCACTGCACAATTTACAGCCTTTGCTTAATTTGCTCCTGTCTATGTGCTGAGCAGCCAGGAATGGCCCTATAGCTTCTATGTGAACACAGGTGCTGCCAAAACACTCGTAGCCCAGAGAATATCAATGAAGGGCTTATTCGAGAGCAGTGTGTACAGAGGGTGAATGGTCTACTCTAGTGTCCTCCCAAATAAGGGGTATTGCCTATACATTTGAGTACACTTCTATAAATACAACCTTTTGACATCACAAGGTGGATCAAAGTGTAGAGCATGGGAGAGGAAGGCAAAGGCTGAATATAGTATGCAAACCGTTTAAAAGAGATGAAAAAAATAAAAAATCTAGGGCTAAACTGAATATGTATTGCTGGCTTGTCTCCATCATAGAAATGTTTTGCTTCGACTGGAATGTTCCACAATAGCACATTAAAATGATCTATCTCCATGGAGACAGGTGATGACACCAGGCCATCTGTGGACCATGTGCACAGCAAGTATGCATGCTTTTCAAAGTATTTTTTGCAATAAAATACCAGTAACTTAATAAAAGCAAGGTAGATAAGCGTAATACCATTTTGGCCTTTTTTTCCTAAAACGTCTGACTAAAATGAGTCAGTACAAACTGAATCTATTTCTGAACAAACAAACAAATGGCTGGACTCTTTGTGAAACTGAGGCTCTGTTTTTTTTTTGGCCACTGTTGTCTGATCTACTCTAATGTTAAGCAGGAACAAGCTCTACACAGAGGAAAATCAGTCTTAATGTAGAAGACAACAGGCAAAGCAATAGCATCTTCATGTGGACAAGGATGTGGTAGACGACCCCACCAGAAAAGTTACAGTACTAAATCTCAGAAAGTTGATTTAGTATCTACTGGGATCTTTTAGCATGGCATCTGTTATATATTTATTTTTAGCTTTTCCTGTCTGGGCTGTAATTCCAAATAAATTGATACTATTCCATTGACTCCTGCTTGCCACATATAACATGCACAATTGGAACTTTCCATGGCAATAGCTGCAAAAGCTTGAATAAAAGGAACCACATTAGCTGTTAGATTGCCAGAAGAAATATTGTCAGTTTCCATTCTTAAGCACGAATGATGTAAATAAATAAATTATCTGTGGTCTTGGCCATACCATTGTTCAACAACTGTGTTAAATGCAATGCCAAGCTGACTTTCCACTGTGGCATAATCATAAGGTCTTGCCAGCTTAATTTTTTCTTGAAATACAATCTACATGGAAAATATAACCCAACATTAATTACAGGAATCTTTTTGACCATACCTACCCTCAAGCGGGTGGATAAATGACAGCTAATGTGGGCAAATTTAATATAAACAGGACGTGTTCATATATAACCCTGTTTATTGGACATATACATAAAGCAGAGCTGTGCAAGGAACAAAGATTAACCTTCACCTGGCTTCTCTGTTACCGCTGCAGAGGTCATGACCCGGGGCACAGCCTATTCCTGACCAAAGATAAATGATTACAGGTGAAGTGTGGTGGACGGTATATTTCTGCTTCTATCAGGCTCCATAGACTTTTATGATTCCTTATGGTAATGAGAGTTTTGATTAAGCAAGAATCAATGGCCACAGTGATGGATAGCATTCTACAACTTAGAAATCTGTGTAAAATGTGTCAAGGAAGAATATGTCAGATAAAATATTTACGCCAAGGTATTGTGTAATGATGACAACTGCAAAATAATAATAATAATAATAAAATAAAATAGAATAAAAACTACATACAGGAGATGATCATCCCATTAACAAATCTAAACTAAACAGAGAAAACAAAAGTGGTGGGTTTCTTGGGGTTGCAAGTGGGAGAAGGGCCTTTATTGCTGCTTGCAGTTTTAACATTAGAAGATAAAGTTGGAGAAACAAAACTCGGGAACAAGAAAGGTTAGAGCTTAGCAGAGGAATACCAATAATGGGATTTGGGTATGTGGTGAAAGAGTAAAAGTCATCAAAAAGAGGTTATAAAAGAGGGGTTGGCTGAATGGAGAAAGAAAAAACCCACAGGAAAAAGATACCATACAATTTAAGAATCATTGACGTAAACAATGATGCTTGTGTACAGCCCACTTCAAAAACCCAATCATTGCTGTGAGGTTTTAAGGACTGGGTCCATTCACCCTCCTTTGTACACTTTTCCACTTCAAACAATGTAATCCCTGAAATATGTTTACCTCAGACTCGAAAAGATCATTTGCAGCTAAATGTAACATTTTCCAACAAAATAGGAATCAAAGCATTTTAGCTGACATGGTTAAATCAATATATTTGGAGTTTACAGTTTGACAATAGCAGCATAACAGCACATCGACCCTACAGTAGTGAACATAGAGCTTTGGGATTTGAGATCAGAGTGCTCCATTATAGACATACAATTAAACAAACGTAGTTAAACATACCAGGTGTTGTGCTTAGGCTGAGTTCTCTCAAACAGAGAACACAGAAAACACTCTGCTACACCATGTTCTCCAATGTTTTTAAACTGTGTACACCTTCACTTGAATCATTTGGATAGTTTCAGCTCTGGAATTGCCCATCTCTAATGAACTAAAAGTAAAAGGTAGCTGTGGACTTGAAAACTACCACTACATGACATCATAAGGAGGAACAGAGCATTTTGAGTTTGGAGATGTAGACAGACTAATAATAAAGGACCAACAAATCTAACATATGTGAGTAAAACTAAACTCAACCCTGTGTATATTCACCTGTCCCTGAAGATCACATGGCCCTAACCTGTGTGGTGCCCCAGGGGTCGATTCTGGGACCCCTTTTGTTCAATTTCTACATGCTGCCGTTAAGCCAGTAAATACGCAACAATAATGTGTCCTAACACAACTATGAAAAAAATGAGAGAGGTAAAATGAACAGATATTACATTTAGACAATTCAAGGTATAAACATACTCACACTGCCTTGGCTTGCTAAACCTTGCTCATTTGAACAAAAAGTACTTGGCACTGACTGGCAGCCATTGTGGTGGCACCGGTACCAACAGAATGTGACAAAGAATGAATGAATAGTAATAACATCCAGTGCACTATTTATGGGTCCAGAATGATGAACAATTTTGGACCATTAGCATAGCGATTAACAATTAAAAACACATTATTACATATTTTGAATGGGAAAAAGTCTCCAAAATATTTCATAGCTGAAATTATGAAAAGGAACATGGTCACATTACCTGACAATTAAGACCCTCTTGATTGTTACTCTTGCGAAATACACAAACTCTGGAAGTGCACTATGATGTGAGGAAAGCAGAAGAGCACAGGGACAGAGGGGGTGGAGGCAGCACCATAATCGAGATGCATGTGTCTGATTTTGGACTTTAGTACTGAACCAGCGCCATCCAGACTGCAGGAAGCAACAAACTACTCTCAAGGCACCTGGATACATGGATGAGTGCTAGAGTGGAACTGCTCTGAAAGACTATTTTTAAATGTACTATGTAAACACTCTTACATGAGATATTTTGAAGTGAAAAAATAGCAAAGAAGACATAAAGAATTAAAAAAACATCCAATGCATGCTCATATTGACATTTCTTTCCATAGGAGACACACACTCATTAAAATTCAGTTTATTACGTGGTTGTCTTTTACTGCGGGTCTTTTGCTGTGCAGTGCTCAACAGGGACACATAAAGAAGTGTTTACAATGTCTCTGTTCTTTTTATTATTGAATATAAATGAAGTGTTAAAAGGCTGTGTACTGGGCTTTAGTCTGGCAGCGGTTGTCAATACAGATGGTAACTAATCTGTTTGTGTATAAGGAGGTTTTGCAACATCATGAAAGTGCTGATTGAGGTCAAACAGTCCAAACAGCCCTATTGACTAGAAAAAGGAACGGACAGGAGCGATGAGCAGTTGTGAGCAATAAAAAGAACATAGCTCATAAACATACAAAAACATGATCATTTTGTTGTTTTCAATATGTGATTATCTTATATGAGCCAGTGATTCAGTTACTGCATCGTAATCACCAGAATCTACATTTTCATTTGGCAACCCCATCTGTGTTAAATATGATTGGTCTATAGAGTGTTTTGATGTCATTTGAAAAAGAATGTCCTCAAAAAATAAAAATAAAAAATTAATAAATATAGTGTTTACTCTGTGTGCACAATTATTAGCTAAGTGAGTATTTTGACCATATCATGATGTTTATGCACATTCTCCAAATCCAGGTTGTATAACTTGAATTCTTATTGGATTAAGCATATCAAGAGATGTGTATTTGTCAAACAAGAGAGGGTGTGGTCTAAGGAGATCAGCATCTTATATCAAGGTGTGAAGTAATTATCAGGGAACTTTTTTTCCAAAACAGAGATTTAACTGACTCTGAAAAGTCAAAAATCCATCAGAGGGATGCAGCAATTTTGAAATTACCAAGATATTGGGGCACGGTTACAGAACCATCAAACATTTAGTTGCAAATAGTCAACAATGTCACAAGAAATCTGTTGAGGGGAAAAAAGATACAAATTAATTCATTGCAAGAGGTTTGAAAGGAATCAAACATGAAGCTACCAGGGACCCATCATCCTTCAGCTCTGTCGTATTCCAGAAATGCAACCTACCTGTGTGCCCAGAAGAACAAAGTGTTGGGGTGTTCAGCACTCAGAGACATGGCCACGGTAAGGAAGGCTGAAACCTGACAACCACTGAACAAGAAACAATCTGAAACATCAAGACTGGGTCAAGAAATATCTGAAGACAGATTTTTCAAAGGTTTTATTGGCTGGTGAGATGATATTGACCCTTGACAAACCGGATGCATAGGCCTGTGACTCGATCAGGAATGGGCACAGAGCTCCTCTTCACCTTAGACAGCAGCAAGGTGGAGGTGGGGGTGGGTTTGTATTATTAAAGATGTGCTTGTAGTTTTTTTTTTTTTAGTTTTTTTTTTTTTTTTTTTCAGGTTAAAGATGAACTCAGAATTAACTCCAAAACCTACTATCGGTTTTAGAATACACTTTTTTCAAGCAGTGGTACAGGAAAGAGTCTCAAAATCTTTCAAGAGGACCATGATTTTTTGCAGGACAATGCTCCATCCCATGCATCACAGTTCTCCACTGCATGGCTAGCCCAGTAAGGGACTTAAAGATGAAAAATAATGCCATGGCCCCCTTCCTCACCGGAACTAAACCCTATTGAGAACTTGTGGGCCCTTCTTGGAGATTTATGGTGAAGGAAAACAGTACACCTCTGAACAGTCTCTGGGAGGCTGTGCTTGCTGCTGCACAAAAAGTTGATTGTCAAAAGATCAAGAAACTGACAGAGCCTTTGAATGGAAAGCTTATGACCATTATTGAGAAGAAGGGTGAATACATTGGTCACTGATTTATTTATTTATTTAATGTCAGAAATGTTTGTTTGCAAATTTTGAGTTGTTTACTATTTTGACAGATGAAAATAAACAAGTGAGAATGGAAAATGTTCATTTTTCATTTAGTTGCGTAATAATTCTGCACAGTAATAGTTACCCAATAATTGGGCTTTCTTCTCCTAAGAAAGCCAAAACATCACTTTGTTAAACATTCAGGTTTGAGGTTTATTAACAGTTAGGAATGACCAAGAGCACTGTAGTTCAATTATAAAATGAATCCTCATAAATGCAACTTGCCTAATAACTGTGCACATCAAGATGTCATTTCTCTGCCTGGAATATTTCACAGTATGACATTAAACAGCACTTCCATTTATCCAATTACATATGATTTTATAGCTCAAAAGTACTTGGAACAACAAAAACAAACAAGCATTCTGACTGTGATTGGGGTCACCTCTCTATGGATACTACTTTGTCTGTTTTGGTCCCCATGATAGACAAAGCAAAAAAATTTCCATGGAGAAAAGCATTTGACGGATCCTCCACCAGAAAAGTTACACAGTGCACCTTTAAAGTAAAAAACAAATAAACATGTTTACAAAAACCAGGTCTGACTTTCTCTTGTAAACGTATTTTCTTTGGCATTTTGTGTAGGCATAATTAGCAGTCTGTTACAGTTACCCTCAGAGTTGCTATGGCGATCCCAGCCAACCTGCTGATTCAGACTTTGGGCATATTGACCGAGACATTTTCCTGGCCAGCACCTCGGAATCAAAAGTTTGGAAGTTAAACAGAACTTCCAGTGGATCTTGTTTTGTAAATGTTTGAATGTGGCATATAGTTCTTCAGTTACACACTTAGTTGTTTTAATAAGTATTATTAGTAAGGACAGTGGAAGCCATAGAAAATACAGACATATGGGATTGTATTACATGAAACAGGAATATCGCAAAATTGCCTGTTTCCTTATAAAATGCTTGATGATTTTTAACAGGACCAGTAGGCCTTTATATAATATATTTAGCTGAATGAAGACAACCACTTCTTCCTAATCAAGTTGCCTGGATAATTGCATGCGTATCTTCAAAGTATGTTTATTTGTACCTTCTTACTGAAGCTGAACTTGGCTCTCTCTGGAGGAGCCACAACTCAAACTGAAAGAACACATTAGAACCTAAGTGAAAACATGATTAGTTCATTATTTCTCTTGATGAAATTGGCGACATTTTTCATCATTTTGAGCTGAAACCGTAAACCCCAAACAGCATTGCTTTGTTTATTTGATTTTAAATGGTGCATTACAAGCTCACTCCAACCCATTAAAGTTTCATTTAGCCGAAGGAATGGCTGTAGCCTGGCAGGAGCAGCTTCATCAGCGAAATGTGTGTGTAACCACGGTAACTGAGCAGAGGTCCATGATACTCAGTGTCATGTGTTAAAAACATGTGCCATCCTAATCCTCTAGGAACACAGGAGACAGAGAAACAGACGGCTCATGTTTACAAAATGAACTTGTTTCTGCCTGTATAGCAGAGGGTCTGAATTTTTTGTGGGTGGAGACAGGTGGTAGGTGAAAACAGAAATTTCAGCACTCAAGGATTGAATCTAGGCCAATGCAGGATTACTCAAACATGAATGAATCAAGTGAAATACAACTCTGAGTAAACTAATAATGAGAAAACACCATTATAAAGTGGATTAGAAACTCAAAATGTATGAATAATCCCTCAATTGTCCAGATAGAATCCATGGCAAAAGAGAAATTCAATTTGTTAACTGGACAAAAGCTTATTAGGTTGAATTTGCCTTTCATCCAAGCTGCTTCTTCAGTTCTGGTTAGAATGCTGGTGGACACTTTCTTATATCTGCCTGAAGGGAGGAGCTAACTAACTACTCTGAAACTAAGTAGGTGTGCTACTTGTTTACAGTTTCTGTTAGTTAGTCAGGCCTATTGAACTGCACTGAGTGTGGCGTCTTATTAGCATTACCGTTCAGGGCCATAATGGGTGCTTTCACACCTCTGCACCTGACCTGGCTATTGTTCTCTTGTTTGTTTAAGCTATTTTTATTAAGAAAGAGATTCCATCTTTAAACAGAAATTGAGGTTTCAGACACCATCCGTATCCTATTTACAACTCCATCCTCAAACCTAAAACAAAACAAACAAGAGAACAATAGCGGTAGAGGTGTGAAAGCACCCATCAGGGCCCTGAACAGTTATGCTAATATGATCCCACACTAAGTGCAGTTCAATAGTTCTAACTACCTAACAGAAACTGTAAACAAGTAGGTGTGTTAGTTAATTAGTTAGCTCCTCCCTGCAGACAGATATAAGGAAGTGTCCAACAGCATTCTGACCAAAAATGAAGAAACAGCTTGGATGAGCTGTGAAATGTATTCAACCAAATAAACTTTTATCCAGTCGACAAACTGAATTTCACTTTTGCCTTAAAAACTCAAACAAATCGTTTTTACATAACATGTCCCCTTTAGAATGTCACTAGGCCTACTCAAATATACTCAGAATAAAAAGTATTACACTATTTTTTAGAGCTCATTTAGTGGTAGAGCACTATTGAACCCATCTTTACACACTCTCTCACTTTTTTTTCATGTTTAATGCTGTCTTCATTTAATATACATTCAGAGGCATGAAATATGTGGTGGAAGATGCATGGAATTATGTGACAAATGAAAAAAAAACAAAAAAACAAAAAAAAACTCTTTATTCTTGGTGAAATCTCCTGAAATGGTCAAGAATGACAGGGTCAAGAAATGCCCAAAAGTGCAAACAGCAAAGTAAAGGGTGTCTGTTTTTTAATCTAAAATATAAAACAGTATTCCATATTTGTCCATTCATATTTTTGAAAATACATGATAAAGTGTGTCCAAACCTTTGACAGGTAGTGCATATAGCTGCTGCATAAACATCCATAACTACTCTATTTACTTTGTTATAAGCCAATATTAACATTTTTACCATTTGCAAGTCATATTTTTTATTGCCACTTTAATCAGACAGACAAAACAACATCCCACACTCTATCTGATATACTGTCTATATTACAGCTTTAATAAAACTCATTGAGTGTAAATATTTGTGTCTGAGGGAGACTTGGTCAGATCTCATATCATTGTACGATCGATTGAAGCCTCTGGCGTTCTGACCAAGGCCAAAAGCACCTCCGCCATCAGTGTCTCCTTCATCTAATCATCTCCTCAGACTCACATGTAACCCGCTGTCTGTGGTTATGAGTTAATCAATTCTTTTTTTTAGTTATCATCACATTCCATACATTAAGATGGGAATATCAAGGCAGACTATTCATGGGTTTATTATAGCCACGTCCTGTATGTAATAGTTATAATAGCCTTATTTTTATTTTTATTTTCTACTTGCACAGTATTATAATTTATTGGCTTTACATATTTTTGTGCCTGAGTTCTAAATATTCTTAAACTGGTTAGATTTAGGTCTATTTTACATTTTTAATTGATTATTTTTCAAATTTTGGATTGAATATTTCTTATATTTTCCCCTGCTGCTGGAATTTCATCCACTGTGGGACGAATAAAGATATGCTTTTATTAGAGTCAACATTTTGAGGTCATTTGCTAACCAAAATATATAATATAATATTTTAAATTGTGAAGTACTATGGTAATTTTCCATTATTCTGAGATGTAGAGTAGGAGAGCCCTGACTGTAATAGTATGGATACCGGTGTGGTCACCTGACTTGACTTGTATTGATCAAAGGGGAGTGTTTCTGCTGGACTGGCATCACAGGGGAGCAAACAGATATATAGTTTACTTTACTTACTTTTTTTTTTTTTTTAACGGAGAGAGCAACAGAGCAGGTACAAACAACTGGATGGACAACAATGTATATTACATAGGACAAGACAAGGAAGACAGAATACCTTTGTCTCAACAACAACAAACAACAGCAACAAATTGATCATATTAATCAGTACAGTGACAGTTTGAAATATGGTGTGGAGTGTTTTTAACCATCAGATTCATCGATTTGGTTTTCCTTTTATCACATAAATAAGCACATTATGGTCCTATGTATAGCAGGTACTTTAATATTTTAATGGCGTCTAAATGTCCACTGACTAAAACATAGTGCACTAGTTTCTCACAGTGCACTTTGGAAAGTGAACAGGAAAGTACTGTATCTGATCAGGGACTTAACTTTGTGATATGTTGTAGTTTTTATGCTTTTACATTTTAAATTATTTAAATGGGCAATTTATATAGCACTTTTCTACCATCAAGCTCTCCAAGCACTTTACATCAACAAACTTACCACTCAAACACACACATATACATATATATATATATATATATATACACAAGAGATCACAGACACTGGGGGACTCTTGTCTAAGTACAACAGTATTCATCTGTAGATGCTGGAATCGCACCACTAGTAGGGGGACAAGGTATTTGATGTTTAAGCAGGGAGCAGGATTTGAACCTTCAACCTTTGATGGATGAGCACACTTCCAACTGCTAGCCCTCATTTATATTTTAGTCAAAATTCATTTCACTATATATGAAAAGGTGTCAAAGACTTATTTACTATTAAATGATGTGAATTACATTTGAATTGTGCAATATTAATGAAGACATTGTAGTGAGCTTGCTCCAGAAATGAGCTCTGAAGCCCTTTCATCAGTTTTATTGCAGAATGTAAATACAGTTTGGTCCCACAGGACAAAGCAAACCCATTTGTAAATCAAACATACTCAGGCATGCATGTGTGGACATTGTCATTCTGAAGGGGTCTGTAGTATCTTTATCATGGTGACATTATTTAAGCTCATAATATGTTTAGTGAAGGGCATACAGTAGAAGACATAAGAGTCACCTGTAGTCCAACAGGCACTCAGGTCACCTCAGCTGGCCACAAAACCTCTCCACTTTGTTCCCATGATCAAAGACTTATTCATGAGCAGCCAGGCTCAGACTGTGTCTTCAAAGCAGAGCCTAAAAGCACACAAGTAGTAATCGGCAGCATCCATCACTCCTGATTAATTCAGTTTAAGTCGTGCCTCTACTCTCTTTGAGAGGCTGGGGAGGAGCAATTATACCATTTAGAGTAAACAGGCATTCATCTCCGTAAGAAAACTGGCGGAGGGAGTAAGGGTCAACTCTTTATACTCATCTTACATCAAATTCATTTTTTAGCACCATCTTTTTGCAATGGATTTCACTGTTCATATAGGTGTTGGTTAGTTTGCCAACCTTGTCTTAATTTCAAATTTTGGTGCTAAATTGCATATTTAACTACTCAAACCAAATGCGGTATGCAAAATGAAAACTGCCGTAGTCTTCACTGGCTTGCATAATATTGCAAATATTACACTGACTCTGGACTACAGTGACAAAAAATCTACTTTCTCAATCTCAGTATATCGGTGGATTCAGAAGGATGGCTACTCTCATTGATCTACAGAAAATCAACTGAACATAACCCGATTCTCCATGCTGACAGCTTCCATCGCAACAGTCTCATCTCCAATATTCCATATGGAATATTCCAGTGTCTCCGTAGACTTCACCAGACAAGAGAGCGATATGCATCAGCGATTCAGATAAATAGAAATCCTTGACCAAGCCTTATTGCCATTTCTATCTCTGCAATACAGCAACCTTACAAACAATATAAAACAGTCTTCTCAGAGACTCCTTTTATAGCAATGAGAAGAGTCCCCACCCTGAGAGAACAACTAGTTAAAAATGACTTACCTGGCCAAAAAATACAAGCATTCTTCCCCCAACCCAAAGTCTTAAGTCCAAGGTATTAATGAGGACTGTCTTCTTCTAAAAAAAAAAAAAAAAACTCCTCAGTGTCCTTTTGTATATAGCATTATTAATTGGCTGTATTTAATCTATTTACGCTGTTATTTAAAATATAATTTATTATAGCTGCTAGCCTTAGTGGGTACCCAACTCTTATTGTGCACACTGATGCCCATTTAGTAGACATAACTATGAGTATCCCATAAGTGTTCTTTATTTTGTTGTTTCCACGTAGGTCCTCTCTCCTATGTGTCTCCTCTCTGTGGCTGTTATATTTCAGTTGACAGGCGCAGTGTCTGCAGTGATGCAGTTGCTGTATCCGAATGTTGTGGTGAAGCAGGAGCTGAGTCAAAAGGCAAAGCTCTTGATTTACCAGTCAATCTATGTTCTTACTCTCACCTATGGTCAGGAGCTTTGGGTAATGACCAAAAATATAAGACCACAGATACAAGTGGTTGAAATGATTTTCCTCTGCAGAGTGGCTTTTTTGCATGTGTTTTATGTGTTTCACTACCACCCCAACAACAATTCCAACAGATACATATTATTTGACCTCCACCTATAAAAAACTTTATTTTTATCATTTGTGAATCGGCATTATAACGAAACATTTAACTAAGAGCACTATAGTCCATTAAGGCCAATACTAATAAGTCCCTGACACATCTTTTTATCTCTCTTTCTATTTAAAACCATTTTGAGATAAGTGGATTTCTGAATTGGTGCCTGTGGAGATTCTGCCCTGGTTTGGTCCATTGCTGCCCACAGGTATGAATAACGAGATGATAAGGTTTAATAGGCCCACAGAGTTTATCAGATGCAGACGGGGGCCTTACTCAGCAATAAAATGTCTCCTATAAAAATCAGCAGGTGCTTATTTCACACACTCCTCATGACTAATTGAATTAAAGCTTTAAAATCACTCTCAGATGTTATCCGTATGGCTCTTTAGCTTTTATTGATAGCTGCAAGTGCTGCCTCTCGTCTTCAGGCTCATTTTACACAGATAGTGAGTGGGCAGAACTTTAAATCATGTCTTCACGAGGCACCTGCAAACTGAAGAGGGACTGAGAGGTGATGGAACGCATGATTGAGCTGTTCTAAGCCTAATGCAAAACCATCTGTAACTGTGCAAGTCCAAATATGGGCGTAAGGAGACTAGTTTGAATTAGTACAATGATGTGAACTATTGTAAATCTTTAGTTCAAAAGACCAATTTTGTAATGATACTGGCACAGTGCTGGGGGTGTTCTACATGTTTTTACTACGGAAACACAATGTATACATTAGCAAAGATTGCCAAGAAAGTTAAAAGATAGAAAAACCATAGACTATATAAAGACATGGACTAAAGGAGTGTGATGTCACCCGTAGTGTTTGGCTCACCTCTCGCCAAATGAAGCTCACGAGGCTTGCAGTTACAGGAGCAAAATTGAAGCCAAGTTCCATATTAGGAATAGACATTTATTAACAGATAAAATAGCAAAATAAAAGCACCAGAATCTTATGGAGCAGGTTAATACAACCAAAATTACAAGGCTCACAGCAGCAGTTACAGAGAGTCAAAGTCAAAATTCGAAGTTTATTGAAGCGATTCCATGAAAACTGATTCAGTCTATGCTGAAATGTCATCAATATGAGTATTCATGGTCATGTTTAGATGTTTGATTTTCATCAAAAAGGTGAGAGTGACTAATCCTAGCTAATTTGTGACTGCAATTTTTGAGAGACTTGTTTAAGAGCACAAATCAGCTCTGTTGTGGAGTCAACTAAGTCAGGTCTTTATGGTCAGATTGTGTTAGAAAAAAGATCAGATGAAGTCCAATTTGAGTAATAGAGCTTCAGATTGAGCAGTACCTTCAGTTAGCATTCACACGATGCCATCAACATTTCCTGGGGCTATGGATGCTATTGTATAATATCAATAGGCTTGATTCTTATTAACATCATTAACTCCACATTGGAATGAATTAAAGGAGCCACTACTTTTTATTTACTTTTATGAGCATTTGTCTGTTTCTTGCACTTTTTTCTGCTCGGTGATTGACTATTATTTACTATTGACTAGCGTATTTCCCTCGAGGATAAACATACAACATTCAGTTTAAATAAATATAAAATGCATTTCTGAATTATCTGAATCTATGCTATTACGTTCTGGGAGTGACAGCAACCCCAGGTCCTTCCGATTGACAGCACCAGCACAATCTGACCTTTATCCTGATGCACAACAGCCAAAATGTAACAACCACTCATTATGTAAATCCCATGTATCAAACTGAAGCCAGAGCAGGTGTAACACCCACAGTGTAATATATATGTAGTTGATTCAGGACACTGAAATCACAGCCTTTTTCTCTGCAGACAGTGAGTGACAGTCACATTTTTATTGAGCCACAATGAACAGAAACCAACAACACAAACTTCACAATGGACAACTGCATTGATTTGACTCCCTGAAGCAGAACATTTAGGCACAGAGATACAGAAAAAGTCACATTCCTTTATTTCAGTCTTGTATCTTACATGTGACTATACAATAAATACATTGGTGCAATTGCTGCACAGTTAGCAAAATGTAGAGGTTCAGTTTATGCTCCATTTTTACATGTGTACACTGTAATCCCATTTAACAAGATAAAAACACACAGAAAGCATGCTTTTAGTCGGACAAGGAACATTATTTCTTTCTTGGCACAAACGCCAATCCAAAAATGAATCAAAAGTGCATTTCTTTTGAACAGTTCGAGCAGTGAAGGAACCACACACATTAGATTAGCTCTGCAGATAGTTTCTTCTGGAACATATTACATAAGGGCATTTGTAACAAACATATCTATCTACAGTGACGTTCGCAAACATTCGTGGAACGCTCAGTATTTGGAGCGTGTCAAAAGAATAAAAGTGTTGAAATACTAGCCCTCATCTGAGAATCGTGTCTCAGGTTTCCAAGTGTAGAGTTTCACATTCAGAAGCTTCAAAGGTCAAAAACAATTGTACATTAAAAAAAAAATAGAAGTGACAATGAAGCTAAACTTTACAAATCTAGGGAGGGCATCTGACATAGCACCTAATTCATAAACATATGGCTGCAGAATGTGGCAAGGCATTTCTGCTGCAACCTCAGAAGAGAAAGAAAGAGGAGTTGAACCTGTTCTACACTGCATTCCAGTCAGTCAATACTTGAAATTTCATTTCTCAAAACTGTAATGCAAAAAAATAAAAAAAATAAAAAAGAAAGAAAGAAAGAAAGAAGAGTAATTTAATACTAAACCCAGCAAATAATAAATAAATTAAGAAATAACACTGGCATAGAGCTCCTTCATGGCACAACAGCATGTACTCTCAATTTATTCCTAAAACGTCAATATTCAAGTTCAGTTTACTTAATATTAACTACACCTTGATGAAAACATGAAAAACATAATGAACCAATAGTTTATTAAGAATTATTCAGGCTAAATAAATGTTAAACTATATCATTATGAAATAAGCCTTTCTTCATGCTTTTAAGGCAGTACATTGTGTTAGAAAGTGATATTTTTCTTTTTAAGTTCAAGGTGAGAACAGCTTCACAATGTTTTTTTTTTTTTACACTTCTCTGATTAGCATCTGCTTTGCACAGTGATAAACAGTATATTCCTGTCTTTAAAGGTGTACTGTGTAACTTTTCTGGGGGGAAGCTGGTGACAGACCCTCTACCAAAGTTATACAGTGCAACTTTACATTAAAATATTGACTGACAAGTGGATTCAAAGCAGTTAGTCAAGGGCTTTTGTAAAATCATTTTCTAATCACAATTTAACGGCACACCATATCACCTCATCGACAAACACAGTGAGTCACAAGCCAGTTAACGTTTGTGCCTGTTCCATGTTTGTTTTATTTTGTTTCGGTGTTTTGCTTGTTTGTTTTTTGTTTGTTTGTTTGTTTGTTTTGTTTTGACAGTGAAGGTCTCTGAAGTAACCCCGTTACACTGGTCTAAAATCTATGCTAACTATTATAATGTTATACAGAGAAGTTGCTAAGATTGAAGAAGGGAAAAACCAGCCAAAGGCAAGGGTTAGATTATCATCTACCACCTTACAATAGATTAGCACTATTATTTGACTGATAAAAGATATACTGATAAATTGTCAACCATTTACACCCAGAGAGAGAAGAAGAAATACCAGAGTTTTCCACAGGAGAGCGGTCGGAGCACAGTGAAAATCTATGTAACTAATCATGGAGACATTTTCTGCTTTGGACCTCATTACTGAACTGTACATTCACGTGGAAAAACGATAGAGACGCTGTAAACTGCCCATATCCTGAGGCCTCTTACAAATGAATCTAATCACAGTTTTAATTGCATGGATTAAATGCCAGATGTTGGTCTTTAAGTGAGTATATTAACCGACGCGGGCAGTGAGCAAAAGCCGAAATAAGAGTGAAGAATGCACAGTCACAGAGTAGGTAGGGCAGAACATGCACTAACCAATTACAATGGGATACAAACAAACAAAAACAATGGCAGAAGTATTCTTAAAGGACTCATGTGATGCTATTTTCTGCTTTATGTTATAATGTTGTTCCCTCATTAAAAACATACCTGGAGTTGTGTTTTGCTTCATTCACATGTTCACAATTTTGCATATTTGAGTTCTTCTGTCAAACAGAAAACACTCTCTTCTACATCTGATGACATTTTTAAACTCCATGCACTTTCACTAGAATCATTTGAGTAATTTCAGCTCTGGAAATGCCAAAAGGTAAAAGGAGCTGTTAACTTGAGTTTGGAGATTTAGACAGACTAATAATAAAGGATTACTCATGATTACTCATTAGTCATGAGATTTGTATGAATGAAACAAAACAGAACTCCAGACATGTTTTTGAGGAGGTAACAACATTCAAACATGGCTTAATTCTCACAAGAGTTAAGTTTGTTTAAAATAGAGCCTTTAAAGGTATACTTTTTTGGTGGCTTATTGCTTGAAATGTTCAACACTAGAGTACGGAGTTACAGCACATTATCTATCTTGCATTTATTCACTTAGACATTAAATTAACATATTGTGGAACATTCAAAGCAATAGCATTTCCATGATTATGCAGGTGCCAAATCCTCCACCAGAAAAGTTATGTAGAGCAACTCCAAGAACAATTCTTGATATTCAAAAGCAAGTTGCAAACTTTGAATTATTTTTCTTTCTGCCAATTGAACAATGTTTTTTTTTTTTTTTTGTTATTTGCTTTTTATCCAGTTGACAGAATAGAATTTTTCTTTTGTCATGGTTCATACCCATATGACTCATGGATTACACAACACACAATTTTTCTTTTACTGTAATAGAACCAAAATGTCACTGATGAGAAATTTAGTTCTTGCCAGTGGTGGAGTTAGCAATTTGGGGGCTCTAGGCAAACTTGAGTTTGGGGCCCTCACTATAATGCACCATTTTTCTGCTTTGTTTTGTTTTTTATATACATATATATATTATCTCTTTTTCCCCATTGTTCTTGAGACGTTGCTAGTACGATTATTTTTTTTTTTTACATCCAATACATATGATTATTTTATTATTATGATTATTGTTTAAAAGTAAACTACTCTTATTTAATGTCATATTGAGAGAAAATCAGATTGCTCTGAGGCTTTGGCCATTAGTGGCACTGAGGGCAGTTGGTTGGGGGCCCCTCCAGGTTTGGGGGCCCTAAGCAGCCACCTACTTCTGTCTAATAGTAGCGCTGTCTCTGGTTCTTGCACTAGTTCTAGGATCTTGAATATGAGAGGCAATTTCAGTCAGTATAAGAGCTTACACTGCAAGCAAAAACCAAACGCACAGTGGTTAAATATAGTCCATGTAAATGTACCCTCTCCACATGACACTATGGTAAGGAGGCTTTAAAATCAATGGGAAAATGCACTCTGTCATTTGTCACCAATAACAGTGAACAGAACATCCTCACGTGAGCTTTTATGTAATGATTTCCTATAGCATCATTATCACTTACGTATTGAAAGACTGGACAAGGTTCTGGGCAAAGAGCACAACTGGAGTGTGCACCCGTTGCCATGGTAACAAAGTCAAAAGCAGATGATCTTGACAAACAACACTGCACTAGATTATATAATAAGATGTCTATGAGTAAAATGTTATGAAACAGTAAGTCTTCTGTTAAGTCAGAGGTAGGATCAAGGTCTGGTTTTAGGGTCAGTTTGTAATTTCATTTAGTAAAATTGAAATATCCTTCAAATACTTAGAGGAGTTGGATGGAATTTTCTGCAGGGTCCATCACCTGCGTATCTGTGTTGCCTTGAATGTTCCCCAGTATGGTATTAACTTGTTTATTCAATTATTCAAATACATTTGGTGGATATTTATGCAATTTCTGCAGACTTCCAGTCAAAGCAACTACAACTAAAAGAAGAAAACATTTGAATTCTCTATCTAAAATGTTACACAGTTTCCCTTCATTTGTCATATTATATTGCCTGGTGTTACTCTGGGGATAAAAAGAAATGGGACAAAATTATAAATGCATTTAAACACATAAATAATGCCTTAGCACGTGAGCCATATTGTAATATTTGTCATATTGTATTGTATGAATCGCATATTATGTGTTTTTCCACACAGTCACTGAATGTACCTCATGTTCTTTCCATTGAAGCTGCTTAAGAAAGAACAGACATCCTGTGCTAGTGTTATCATAGATCGATCCTTTCATGTTTACATTTTTTAAATCATCTGCCATGTGAGTAATCCTATATATGATTCTCTATTGATTATAGCCAAGCATGTAGTCGTCCAATTATTGCATCTGAATAACAGTGCTCCAAGCAGCAGCTGTCTGCTCTAAAAACATTTTCAGTAGCACTGTTTATGCAGCAACTAACAAATGAAAAACTTGACATACTGACGTGATTTCAAGCTAGAATTGTTTCGAGAAGGAGTATAACGCTGCAAATATTTTCTTTGGGAGAGATTAATAAACTTTCAAACTGCCAAAACATTGCAACAATAAATACATAAGATGACATTTTACTTTTGTACAAATAAATAGAGATTTGCATTGTCTTTGCACAGTCCCTTTGTAAATTGCACATTCTTTTTAAATATATTTTGTCAATTATATACAAGTTTTACACATATTTACAAAATATACCTTAATTGAAGGTGCACTGATTAGACAGGACATGACCTGCTGGGGAAAAAAATTACTTCTTTTCATTACACCACATGTTACTATGCAACAAGAGAGCAGTTTTTGATTAAAATAAATGTTTTCGAAGCAGTAAAAATGAAGCATAAGACATCTGCGCCTCTGTGTCTCCAAAATTGCAGGTCTTGACAACAGGTGATGCATGTGGAGGGTGAAGGTTTGTTCAGCTGGTGCAATTCAACAGATGAGTTATAGTGGTATAGTAGTTATTAGACATTTATGCTGGTTCTTTCAGATAGAAGTCACAATACACAAGGCATTGCTATGTATAAGGCTTAGGGATGGGACGAGACACATTTTCTGCAAGATGAGATGAGGCAGAAGATACATTTTTTTAAATCAAAGCTAAATGTGGAAAAATCTCACAAGAGACTTTTCCACATGTTTCAGTTTGTCAGTCTTGTGTAAATTGTATCTTGTCCCATCCCTAATAAGGCTACAATACAGTACCCACAGAACATTTCCGATAGTATAAAGGTTATGGCAGATCTGTGTATATGGCTGGGGAAGAAGCATGCTGTTAGAAACTGGTCATGCCTCCACATTCTCATTAGCTTTGGAGGGCACGGCTCCCCCAAAATAAACACTCCATTACTCCAGTGAGTGCAATGGTTTCCCTGTATCCAACATCTTCAAGTTATAAATTTAGTTTAAAACCTTCATCTTAGCTTGTCTGTGGTTTTTGAAGGCTTTCGTCGTCCTGGTTTTGTTTGTTTAGAGCATCCAGATTGGTCTGAGTGTCCTTGCGTTCATCTATGGAGCAGTTGGACACAGCGTTGGCCATGATGCAGAACTTCCGAAGGAGTATCTCCCTGAGGAGCAGATACACCCATGGGTCCAGGATCTGGTTGAGGGAGGCCAGGCGGATGGCAGTCAGAAAGAAGTTACAGTCTAACTGGTAATCCCGGCCGGAGTGTATGATGCTGTTTCCAATGGTAGGGTTGCACTCGTGGGAGGAGGTTTGGGTGGAGATCATTCTTAGCATCAACACCTGCAAAACGTATGGAGAGTGAAAATATAATAGTATAATAATTCAAAAGGATTTGGACAATATATGAGTTACAATATGGTTTATTAGAGTAAAACATATAACACGGTACAATTTTTATGACTCTAAGCTCTGATGAAAACTGTGTATGGTCAAAACATGTTGGCTTTGGCCATTTAAGGGTGCACTGTGTAACTTTTCTGGTGGAAGGTTCACCACCTTCTTGTCTCCAGGTAGATATTTCTGTTTTGCCTTGATTAACTTGGTAATCACAATGGAGAGAGAAGATCGGATACAAGGAGAAGCAAGCCTGCACATGGCAAGAATTTATGTTTTTTGAGGTACTTTTAAACTATAATTCACTTTGAACTAAAAACAATGTAAGGCAGATATGTTTAATGCTGTACTGTGGAACATTCTCTGCAAAGACATAATATCTCCATGGAGACAAGCAAGTAGCATACCCTCATCCTTAGGGGTAACATAGAGAGTCTTGAAATAAACACCTTTAACTATACCTCATGCAACTTTTACTTTTTCTGGAGTGCCTGTATTTTATTTTTTCTCTATAACACCATATATTCTGTTTTCTCATCAGCTTCAACTACCAGGTCTCAAAAAAACTTCAATTTTGTGTGATTTGCTTTGCACACACAATACTCTATAAACCCAACAGAGAGAGGCCTCTGTATGAGACCTTCAAGTTTCTTACAGAGGCAACAGAAAGAACACTTTAAGTGTTAGTGCTTTTCAAATAGATTTGTTTTTTGATGGAATATAGTATTGCTTGGACTTTAGTGCAATAAAACGCAATGTTTTCTGATGGTGTCATACATGTGTGCAAGAGATAAACAAAATCTCAGTGGTTGTGGAAAAGCTGGATATAAAATGGAAATCTAAGAAAACTCTTTCACATTACACTATGATCCACAAGCCACAAAATGCTGCCATTACCTTAAGCTTTTGTGCGGTTTATATTTTTTTGTGACCAAAGATGTTTCTGTCCCCAAGAATCTTAAAGGGCCCTTATTACACTATTTTCTGATCTATGTTAAAATGTTGTTTCCTCATCAAAAACATACCTAGAGTTATGTTTTGTTTCATTCACACATAAAAAAAACACATGCACTGAATATTTAGGCTTATTCTCTCAAACATAAAACACTGTTCCACCTTGTGATGTAATGTGGAAATACAGGAGTCCCACTGTGTTTTTAAACTCCATACACCTTCACTGGATAATTTCAGTCCTGGAACTGCTAATCTCTTCTGAACTAACTGTAAAAGGTTAACTTGAAAACTACTACAGCATTATAAAATAGAACAGAGCATTTTGAGCTTTGGAGATGTAGACAAAGATGGGTGAGGGAAACAAAACACAATTCCAGGTATGTTTCTGAGGAGGTAGTAAGATTCTAGCTTACTTAAAGAGGGTTACAGTGGTAAGTATCTGGCAACATTTAGGCCTGATCGTTATACATAATCAGTAAACAAATTACTGCACACTGTCTAGGGCAGATGGGCTGGGCTGAGTTATATATCTGTTTTTATACACACATACACACACACACACACACACAGGCGTGCGCCGCACACACACACACACACACACACACATGCACACACACGCACACACACCTACACACCCACACACACACACACACACACCCACACACACACACACACACACACACACACTTCTTTAATATTCAGAAGGTTATCCTCTCTTTATTGCAATTTTCATGAATCCTTAGCAGCCACCAGTAACTTTCCACATGCCACATGTATGCATGCTGCTCCTACAGACATGTGTGTTTCTATTAATATCCACAGAGGGACTAATAAATATGTAACTGACAATGCAAGACCTCAGCATTACCAGCAGACCCTTCCAACAGGACTCTACTAAGTGGATTGGCCCATAATTGTACATGACAGCAGCATGTGTTTCAAAGGGGGTTTTGTTTCAGGATTGGTATGGTTTGAGAGGAAATAAAATGTTGCGTTATAAAAGAGATATAAAACTGCATTCATAAAACAATAAATTCAATGTTACTCGGGCAAAGCAGCTGTCTTTCACGCCAACACGTGAAAGAAACAGATACGCATTTCTTCTGGCTATAAACTATTGAAACAAATATGTCATGGAAGAAATCTTACCAGCAAAGGGGACCAGCATATCAGCAAGACGCACATGATTCCTAACAGTTGAATAACAGTCTCTGTAGTGAGCCTTTCCCACTGTTTTGAGGAATGGGAAGTGCCAGATTTCGTTTTACACCGTAAAATCAAGCCCCGTATTGTCACTACATTACACGAAAGTGTAACAAGCAACGAGAAAATCCCAAGTGCTGCAAAAGTGATGGCGAAAAACATGTTGCCTGGAACCTCTCTGTCTCCCGTGCTGATGAAGCACCAAGTCCCGGGCCACTGACGCGTGTATTTTCCGACTCCAACGATGGGCAAAAGCGCAAAAAGCAACACAAGACACCATATGACAGCTAAAGTCTGTTTGGTCAAGCTGGTTTTCATGTGGTTAGAGTACCAGTGCGGGTTTGTAATGGCTGTGGCTCTTTCTATTGCCATTGCGCTGGCCATAAACAGTGCGCACAGCCCGAAAGTTGTCATGCAAACACCGAAAAAAGGGCACAAATAGCCAGAAGAGTCTATTCGGTCCCATTTCAAGTCAGCTCTATAAACTGATATTACTATTGGGCTTGTCAGAAGCTGTCCAAAGAGGTCTGTGAAAGCCAATGAACCAATGCAGAGCAGGAAAGACCGTTTTCTTTTGTTTTCTTTCTTTCTGTAGGAGATATATACTAGGATAAGTGCTAAGGAGTTGCCCACCATCCCAGTCACCATCATAGTAATTGGGAATCCGACTGAAACGGATCTACAGCTGGAGTTCTTGGTAATATTGTCCCCGTGCTGAGTCTTGGACATGTTGGAGCTCAGCATGTCTCCAAAAGTCGCTTCAAAGTCCTCCAGGGAATCACACGCATCCCCTGTCATCCTGCCGGCAGAGATAAACACGCGGGCAGATGATAAGCCATGTGTGAGTGACATAAACCATTGGTACTCCTACTCCAGGCGCTGGAAACTGAATGCACTGCGTAAAAGCGCACCGGCGTCTTTACGCGTGAGAGGCGGGACTTAAAGCCCGCCCACCACACAAATCTTATTTGTTCTACTACACAAAGTGCACTTCAAAACTGACTGCAAAACAGATACAGTCTTGGGAGGACCTGCTGCTACAACTTTAGCGGAAGAATTTAAATTGTAAATGGCACGTTATCGACGTTGGCACCTCTTGTGTATAATAGCCTAATTGCTGTAGGCCTATTGGATCCAAATAATATAATGTACCTGTAGTCTAAAATCCATAATTGTGTGGGGTTTATTCTATTAGACCGAAATGGAACACCAATCTAAGTCGTTTGAACAGTCCATAGCAGATAGGTCTTTTCTTTCAAAGAAGTCAGTTTAATTCACTCATTCATTCCTCAAGTCAGTTACGTTACTTCTACCTCAGCACCTGGCTTGAAGAATTGAGAAAGCTAAACGTGTTCGACACGGTGCACTCGACGCCACCTGTTGGCAACCACCGGTACTACATAGGTTTAACTACAAAATTAGACCTAAATTGTGACAAATTCTCGCTCGCTCATCTGTGCAGGGGACCTGAATAACATCTTGTAACATGTGTGCAGTAAATAGGCTTCAGACAAACATTTTTTTTATTGTTTTATTTACACGTGTACATAGTGATGCTTTTCCAATAACACATTGCACTGTTGAGTACTACTGTAGATGGGTAATCAGTTGTTGCTAATCTTATTTTGAAATTGTGAATAATTAGCTATTTGCAGTGACAAAAATGTAGTTATTTGTCTTAAAGAAATGCAACAAAATCTGAACTATAGACAACAAAAAAGTATTACATCAATTCAAAAAATATGAATACTTACCTTCAAAAACAAAAAAGGCCATAATAACATTGCTACATAGTTCAATTTTTTTCTATAAAATTAATTGTAGGAGAAAAAAAATCTCATCAAGCGTTCCTCTGACATGTTTAAAAAGTGAAGTTTTCACTACAATGACACTACTACACAGAAGAATTGATTTTGTGAAAACCTTTCACAGTATTCATTCTTAACAGTTTTGCTCTGGACACCTACAGTTACAGACTTGTGAATAGATTGGGTTGTACTGCATTTTCTCAAAGGACAAAAAAAAAAGAATAAATGTTACTTTAAGAAAGTAGTCAACAGTATACTGAATGGGAGCATTTGATATCTTGCAACACAACATGCAATGGTATCGGGGTTCCTTTTGTTTTCTGATGTGTTCAAAGGCTGTTTTAAAGTTATTTCTTTTTTGAACTGGAGCCAGAATTTGATGACCCAGAGGACTGCCCACGCCTCCTGCAAGCACAAACACAAGGGAAGAAGTACAAGGTCAGTAAACCAAATTACACCTCATTAGTTATTAATACTAAACAAAATAATAACACCAGAATTGGATAAAAATGCCCAGATATGATAACATGTCAATTGCAAAATCCAAAAGAAGGCAACAGAAGTATGATCTGTGCCACTGTGGTATTCCACATAAACCCAAACCTTTCGGACGAATGAGATCTAGAGCGCCTGCGTTTCCTCCCTCCAGAAGAGGACCGGGACCGACTGCGTTTGAGTGTCCTCTCAGGGGAAGAGGAGGGCGAGCGGGAGGCCTTCCGTGATGAGCCCTTTCCAGACCTGGAGCTGGATCTTGTGAAAGGATAAACCAAGTGCAGAGGTCAGTAAGATCACAATCAACTCCACTTGCATGGGTTAATCTAACAGCTCTCAACAGCCTTCAAATACATCAGAGAATTTGGATAACAATCTTGAATGACTTTTTAGGAGTAATACTGATAAGAGCTGCTTGATTAAGCCCCAGGGTTTCTAATCTTGTTCATTTCTATTCATTTGCAATTAGCCAAACTTATTCTACTAAATAAGTCATAAGAGTTTGGCCTGTTTTATGTCAAACTACAGTAAACTAGGCCAAAGGACTGAGCAGGGCGTCTGCCCCACACATCCACTCTCAGAGGGAGAGTGCATGTCACCTCATTCACCTGGAACGGGACCTGGAGTGAGAGCCAGACCTGGAGCTGGACGAGCTTCTAGAGCGGGACCTGGAACACAAAACAAACCCTTTCCAATCATCTCAATACTGTGAAAACAGAGACAGGTTACTTCATCTACTATTACAGGATTAGGAGGTAATAAACCTAAAAATACACTTGCATGTCTCAAGTTACATTTCTGCAGTGACAAGACAGATCTCTCTCTCTCAAATAATACTGGGTATTGACAAAATACTATACAACTACACTTTATTATTAAAGCATGCAGCAGTCAGAAGTGGAAGCAACTTCATAAAATCAGGTTATTTCTCAAACAAAAAATATAAAAATATTTCTAAAAGCACATTTAAAACAGCCAAAACTTAGGAAACTACTGAACAAAACACATAGCCTTAATTTAAAATAACTAACACCAGCTGAGACACAAATGTTCTGAGTATGTACTTTAGCCACTTGTACAATACAATTTTAAACAGTTGATCATGATGCATTTTAATTAATAACTAACATTTTCTGTATGGATTCCACCTCTGACTGTGCTTATATCAATGCAGTTTTGTATTTGATAAAGACGATGAAATATATCTAATGCCTAACAACTGGGGTGGGTTTTAGGGAGGGGGAAAACAACAAAAAAATTACAAGACAATAACTTTCGATCATTCAAAGCATAAATGGAATAGAGTGCTGATACTGACATTTTGCCCGTTGTTACCCTTTGACCTGTACCCGTTTACCTGGACCTGGACCGTGAGGCGGAGCTGGAGGAGCGAGAAGAAGAGCGAGAGCGGGACGAGCCCGAGCGACTGCCCTTCTTCTTCTCCTCCTTCTTATCCTCATCTTCGTCACTGGCATCCAAGTCATACTTTGAAAGGTCTCCATCTTCATCCTCCTCATCATCATCCTGGAGATGAAGTATAGTATTTGCATTCCATTTTTATAATGATAGTTAAAATTACTTTTATATATAAATACATCCATTCAATTCAACCTGAACTCCACAACAATAAACCTACATATCAATTGCTTTTTTAATCTGTTTATGCCAGACTAACTTAAATATATCATTCATAAAGTTTGATTTTAAAAACAGAAATGAAATGTGAATAAAAGAAAATAAAGGATTTAACTGTTATTTAGTGATGGTGTCAATAATCATAAAACAATGTTTCTTCTCACAGTAGGACCTGGGAAACAAAGGATCTTGAGCCAAAATAAAACTTACATCCAACTTATATTTCGAGAGGTCACCATCTTCATCATCTTCCTCCTCATCCTCTTCCTCTTCTTCCCGTTTTGATTCTTTCTTTTCACTTTCTTTAGAGGAAGAAGTACTACTACTTTTACCTCGAAACTTTTTCTTTTTTCTACCAAACTGTAAAAAAAAATCAACTGAATTAGAACAGGAAGTACATTTTTGAAAATACAAGTCAATTTCTGGAGACATCAAAAACAATGACCTCATCATATTCTCCATCAGACTCCTCTCGTTCAATATATTCTACATTCTCTCTCTCATTGAAGCCCCCACCATAACCTGACAAAGAAATACAATAAGGATTTTGATGGCCAGAGAGCTTAACAATAACAATGGTAAGATATGTTACCATTAGTTACCTGTTCTTTCTTCAAGTTTGGCATATTTGGGTGTATTACACATGTTGCACTCCGATCGTCTGGCCCAGTTCACATTACCACATCTATAGCAATAAACCCAAAAATAATGATTAGTGATTTAATTATAATTCATATATAAAAAACAGCTATGAATAAGCCAATTACGTTTTACACTGCCAGTCATTCGCACTAAAGAGTCCTCTGCTTTTTTCTGCCAGAGTTTTACCAATTTCAGTGCCTCCTGCTTTCATCATCTTGGCTTCTGTGGTTTTGTCTAACAAAGAAAACAGATAATGATGCATTTAAAGTGAAGGTTTGACAAGAACCTGCTCAACTGCAAAATAGCAGTCATTTACCTCTACCACACCGGTTACAGCTAGTTCTCCTTGCAAAGTTTACATTTCCGCATCTGTGAAATGTAAAAATAGGTTATGAGCCATGTTTACTTTAAACACCCACACTGTGGAGGCGTACTTAGTTTTAAAAAATAAATAAATAATAAGGGGGGAAAAAAACTTTACTAGCTTACTTCATCTTGCATCTGGTTTACCACTCAAATACACAGAATAGATTTGCATGTAACTTGATACTATTACTTTTGTGTTTGGATCAACATCATGTCGAGTGCAAGCCATAGAGCTAATTTAGCAAGGTTTACTGGTTTGTCGTGTTAGGCGATATTTATATGAGTGTTGTGTTCTAAATTCATAGCAATATTAGGTACTTATATTTCATTAAAGTTATTGCGGTGGTGCATAGAAAACAAAATAGAAAAGGTCAAAACGTGTGTGATCTGTGAACAAAACACCACTCGGCCTAAAAGCTCTGCGCTGGATGCTAGAAGCTAACAGCTACATGCTAATGTTTGTTGATAATGTTCAGTCCTGTGCTTATGCGAGAATCTATGTGATCACAATAGTCGTGACCAAGATGTACTCACTTTTTATCGGGACAAATCCAGTCCCCGTCACTAACTCGAAAACTCTTCCCAGACATTTTGAGCCTAGAACACGACACGCTGCAAGAGTCTCACGCGGCTCCTGAAGCGCTGAACGTGCACTGCCTCCTCACTGCGCATGCGTCACGTGTGTCTCAGTGGTCAGCTCATTCAGATACAAGAGCGCACCCTGCCGGTGGTTTGTATGTCAGCGGCTCATGAGCTGCTTTGCTGGGCTTTGGTAAAGTTGAAGAAAACTCTCCAGTGGTGGCGAAGCATCACCACTACTAACTAATGCCAAAACATCATGATACTAATTTAATAAGGATCACTAAATCTCTATGAAACTATAGATCTGCAAGATCAAAATGCTATTCCTACACTTACTGAGAATTAAATGTAAAAATAAAATTGGGAAACATTTCTACAGGGACCTACATAGCTAAATGTATCTGTCGCAAGCAAATAATGGGTCAATGAAGTTTTGCAATTTGTATTTTGCTCTGCACTAAAAAGATGAGCCACTAGATGGCAGTTAATGCTCAGGTTTCCTGCTCCAAATTTGTCATACACCCTCCTTTTTATGTTTGCCTTTTCCTCCTTTAGAGCACAAACTGACTATTCAACAACAATTGAGCTTTTTCTAATACTTGAACTCAACGTGCTGAAGATAAGCAGTGCATCAGCAGTGTAGTAGGTTTCCATAGTTACAGCAGAAACCAGCACTGTATTATTTATTACATGACTGTCCTCTTTGACCACTGTGGCAGCCTGGACACTGTCTCTTAATTGCATGACACAAGATGAGTGTTCATGTCAAGAGGATGGTCCATAAATACTGTGATTCCTGGTTTGTGGGGGAAAATCACATTTTCACATCTTAAGGTGCACTGTGTAACTTTTGTGGCGGAGGGTCCTCTCATTACTCATCTCCATGGAGGTGATAGAGCTTTGCCTGGAATGTGCCACAATATGGTGTTAGTCTACTTCTTCTTCCTTTATGTCTGCTTCTATAAAACAAGCATGCAATGCCACCAAGCTAAGTAACAGGCAAGATTTTTTTCAAGATATTTTTTAGCAATAAAAACAGGTTTAACTGAATTAAAGCAAGATGGATATGGATGTGTTTAATGTCATCCTGTGGGATATTTCAGACACAGCAATAACATCATCACAGAGACGAACAGGTGGTGGACCTTCCACATGAAAGTTACACAGTGCACCTTTAATAACTGATTGATTTTGCCTTAATAAGCACATATATCTGAACGGCCACTAGGATTGTGTCTGATTGCCAAGTATCTCATGATACAATAAATATCCTGATACATGGTCCATGATACAGTATGCATCCTGATACTCTGACCTTCATACAATACATGTTCTGATACATGGATATGTTCACAATGCCCTTAATATCACACAATACAGTACAACTGTCGTAGGTCATCTTCTAAGTCCAGCAGATAAAGCCCTAATTCAGTAGTGAGCAAGTAATTAAGTGTATAATGTGACAATTTTTTTTATGAATTAGTGTTGTTCAAATGTATCATGGTACACATCTCTGTAACTACTACACATATTGCCAAGAAGTCTGTAATGATATATATTGTCCTATTGATATTTTCAGTAGAGCCCTGACTACAGCCCTCTCAAATAACAGTGAAACAAGGTAATAGCACTGATTGACTACTATAACTTCCACATACAGGCATATCCACCCACAGAACCTTTGGAGTAAATTTTCTGGTAAGAGTCCACAAGTGTGCAGGATACTGTGAATCTGTGTGTTTTTGAGTGCATTTCTCATGTCTGTTGTTGAGGGTGCGGTCGTCAAAGTCAGTGGCCTTGGAGGTCAGTGCCACAGCTGCTGAGAGACCCTGAGCCTCACCACTGTCTCTTACACCATTTTAACTGCACTCCATTACAGCCCCCTGTCTATCTCCACCCAAAACCACCCAGCCTTGTCCTCCACTTTTCAGCCTTGACGGGTTTATTTAATTGAATACACTCCTGATGATCTGAGCCCATTTTTAATCATACATTGTTTTAATCTCCTTGTATCTGTTAGGCTGACATAGACTTGATTTATGAGCCCTCTGAACAAAGATTATTAGGCGTAGTGGAGGCCAGAGAAGATAAGATATGGTCTGCAGTCACATGTCGGGATGTGTCCTCTTTGTGTTCGAGGAAATGACTTGTGGACCCCATCAGTGGCATCTCAAATGCAATATGAACACTGCACAGTCTGCTCCTAGGAGGCAACTTAGATTATTTGTTTAAGTCTTGTATAGAAGAATGTTCCTCTTAGAAGCTATTCACAAGTTCATCTGGGGATAGCATTAAAACAAGCCAATAAAGCCTTGAATAGCCACAAGATACTGTTGTTTTCCTTTTGGCTTTTGCGTCTTTGGACTAACACAACAATCTGCCTCTGTGCTTTGGTATACAAATGTAGCTGGATGCCCCCACGGACCCCATATTTAGAGCTTTGAAATTGCTACAAATGTCTACACTATTGCCCTAATGAAAAGACTAAGTTTAACTGATCCTCACAGTTAGGGTTAGGGGTTAGAGGGTTAAAGTAAGACAAGTAATTGTCAAAGTTCAAAATGGGTTTATGTTATGATATCTCTATATATTCCACAGTATGACATTAAACTTGTCTGTTTCCATGGAGACAAGCAGGTGTCAGACCTCAGAAAAGGTTTGTCAAGGTATCTTCATGAGAAGGTGGAAGACCCTAAACCAGAAAAGTTACATAGTGCACCTTTAACGTTACAATTGTACGATAACTCAAATACTAAACTGAAGAGCAGCTTGTGCCAACACATTCTGCCTGTGTTATCGAATGTTTGTTTGCAGCCCAGAATGGCATGAAAGATTCGATGAGCAGTCAGCCAATTAAACAGCACTTAGGCAGACTATGTCCCATTACATTTAAGTAGCTTTGGCATGCGCTTTTCTTTTCTCTGACCAATGCACATCCCAGGATCTGATAACATCCCTGTTCAATACCAGCCCAGCCAAGATACTTCTTGGATGTAAATGAAGCTTTAAGCAGTGCGGACACACTTCGCGCTCCCAGGCCGGTCATGGATGGGCGTTCCTGCGCTGCTCTGTCTGACAGGGGAGAGGCAGCATGTATGGAGACTTGGAGAGACCTGCCACGAGCCACTATGGGCTTTCCAGATCTGACAGATGGCACTGAGCTGTTCCCAGGGAAAAGAGGCAAAGACTTGGACTGCAGAGACTGGCATGCGCTGCCCTCCATTCTGGAGTTAATACCATGAATCAGCTCTAAGCACCAGGGTGACATGGGTTTTCCTGTGTGAGTGTTTGTTTAATACACGTGAAAGCAGGTTTAATGATAAACATCTGGTCCAATCAAGGCAGAACTTTTTCACTATTTGTAAAACTGTTTGCCCAAGTCACAAATCATTTCAAATTTTTTGACTCATCGAACTTTCCACAATACTGCAATTATGGTGGTGTGCCAAAGGTTGCAAGAATTGTGAGAGTGGATTTTGCTGCTAGTATTTTGTTCATTATTTCCAGGAAGAATCACTGCTAACAAAGAATGTTTTCCATGGGACAGGGACAGAGGTCGGCTATGTGAGCAACTGACGTTACCCAAACATAACAATTATTTTAGTAATAAATAAATTCTAAGTACCTGAAGTATACTTTTTAATCACAGGGTTAATATCAGCAATTCACAGAAATGCATTTCGTAATTCCAAGATGCTATCCAATCATTTGGCTGCAGTGCGTTGCTCCCCTAAGCAGACCTTGGTCTAAAAAGGGTAGACCTTTGTGGGCAGTGGTCTTACCTCACATGTGGCACTCATCACCCCTCATGGTCTGGTATGGTTCACTTAAAAAAATGGAAACACTTTAAGACTGAACCAATCCAATGCAAAGCTAACAGTGGAAACAAGGCTGTATATATGCCCCACCAAAATGCTGTATCTGTGTGAGCTCCTCCTCAGAGAAACAGGCAGTGTGGGCAGATGTGCCGCTGCTTTGTGCCGTATCTCCTGCTCTCTCATCCGGACCTTATCACTGAAGCACATTCATTTTGAAAAGCAGAGAGCGTGCATTTTACAGTCCACTCCCAACACTCCTGCAAAAGCAATCTCCAATACATGATAGAAGGCGCAAAACTTTAAAGTAATAACTCCACATTGGTAAATGAGGGGCACATCATCTGTTTGGACTTGAGTAAAATGTTGAGAAAAGTTGGTATCAAAAGTAACTTTTTGCTGTATTTTTGCCATACTTCTACATTTATAGTCAGCTTGTCCTTAAATGACCTTAGATCAAGACATTGGTTTAACCGTGCATGATTAACAATGTGAATTCATACAGTTGCTAGTTACAGCCTTTTCTCTGCCTATAAAGTCATGTCTGTACAAATTATTCAAGGGAAAACAAACCAACCTTGAGGCTGAATAATTGCTACACAAAATATCTGCTTATAATGTGTTCTGAAAATATTGATGTGCACATTGGTGCTTCTTCAGTATATTCAAACCCATCCCCTCCCTGTGTTGACTTGAGTGAAGACCTTTACCTGGAGGGGCTATTACAAAATCATGTTCTCCCATCTTGACTTTGAAAACACAATGATACCTGAGTTGATCTGCTGACAGCTTGTGCTTGTTGTTGAGTCCAGCAGATCTTGACAGAGAGTGATGCCGGTGTGGAGTGTAGAAGCTATAGTTCTTCAAATGGAATCGGAGATATATCCAGCTATAAAGTGTTTACAGGGTTAGAGGCGAGACCACTTGATGATTTTCGTGTTTCGGCACAAAATGCAATATCCAAAGCCATGCCTCCGCCAGGGCCCGGCCGGGGGGACGCTCTCCTCTGTCATATCTCAAACGGCCGTGTCAGGTCGGAGCGGCGGGCGCGCCTTTAATTGCCACACATCACTTTTGGGGATGACTCGAAAGGGAAAAGAAATCAATGTCCCTTCTGCACAGATGCCAGACAGAATAAAGTGAGTATCATTCAACCTGTGGCCCCTTGTGCCTGTGTATGTCTAAGCATGAAGTGAAAAATAATAGGAAATACTCAAGTGCACAGCAGTCCAATTCAATACAGGAGAGAGGCAGTGTGGATTGGTGGAATTAACGAGCTTCTGAAACTTATATAAATGGATAAAGAATTGCACAAAGAAAAGTTTGTGGCAATCTTATCCATTTGCAAAAAGTGCACGTGAGCTTGTTTCTTTTCTTGTTACTAAATGAAAGCCCAGTCTGGGAGTCAAACCCAGGACCTTCTTGCTGTGAGGTGAGCACTAACCTCACCGTCCCCACAAACCTGTTATGCAATTTTTAGAGATATTTACTTAATCGGTGATACAGGTAGCATTCAGCAAAAAAATAATCTACTCGCTAACGTGATGTGTAACTATCCATAAGAGGAGTTGATAGTTGTGTAGCTCTTTGTTGCGATGACATTTTGCAGTGACATAGGCTCTCATTACGCACCGCAATTTTCTAATGTGGACATTAGCAGACTTCTTTAATTAAGTAGTTTTAGATCAATATTGTGATTTACCCTGTCCAAATTATTACATAGTAATCCAGGTCTCTGGAGTATAGCGGGAACAAGCACAATATGTCTTTTTGAAGATACTCTCTGATGTTATTAACAATGGAACTCCAGGAATAGTCAATGTGTTTTGATTATATGTTACTTATCAGGCTGAAAAATCAACCTTTTGTCAATTAAAGATGCATTCATTATTGTTTCCTTCCTGCTGCCTTCTCTGCTTATTTAGTTGCTGTGTGTTTTCTATAGTCTTGTGCCATAAAAGAAAGAATAAAATGGCAATCAGTGAGACGAAGAAGTCACAGACAGATTAGCAGAGAGAGGAAAAGGCGATAGGTAAACAATACTGTGAATGTAATTAAGTGACCTGACTTCAATTAGAGGCGTCGTGTGTGGAAAATTGTTTTTGTAGCTTGGCGCACTCAAGCATGCATTTGATCCCGCCATTATTCTTTGTTTATCTTAACCCTTTGCAAATTCACTTAGCTTTGTTCAGTCTCTCCATAAGTTTCATGTCACCACCTTGCTACTTACTCAGAATAAATGTACTTAATTATTAGCGCAATAAAAGTTTTGTGCCATAGTGTCTGTCAAAAACTTTTCATTGCTGTGACTGTTACTGTGATTGGACAACAAGGGTGTATTGCCCAAGGACACAACCACAGAACTACTTAGGGGTTAAATCCTCAGCCACAACATTACTGCAACCTAGGGATGGGACAATAAACAATAATATCATTTATTGTGATGAAAATGGTAAATAATAACCATTTGTGGGATTTTATATAACAGTGATAATTGCCAAAGATAATCACACCAACAGTTTATTCATAATGTTAAAATGATTCATTCATTTTATTTTACCATGATAGTAGATTTATTCAATTCAAAATGCTTTTCTACTGCAAAATTGGAAATATTTACTTTAAGTTAATACCTGGCGTAACCATATAGTAATTATTCTATACTGTATTGAGACTTCGCAACTGATGTCATTAACATTCCCCACGGGCACTAACTGTAGGCACTGCTCTGTATGAGGCTTGTTAGACTTTAATCTGATCTTTATTTTAACACACTCTGACCAAAAAGAACAGATTTAGCTACTACAACAGACGATCTGATTTGTGCAGTGAAACAAGTCCCTCTCAAATAGCATTAAAATCACAAGATCGCTCATATTAGCCAACAGGTTTTCATTTAGTCCCTCTCACCTTTGTTGTTGAAAATCAAACTCCCAAACAGCTTGTATTGATCAAAAGCTCATAAAAAAATAAAAAAAAATACAAAATGTGCTGTTTTAATCCACAGCCCTTTTTTCTAGATTTTTCAGACAATCTTAAAACGTATTCGACTTTGTTTGTTAATGTGCGCATTGTGTCTCTATGGCAACTGGTGAACATTCTGCCAATACATGTAGAACACCCCCAGCATGATGTCACTGCAAACTTTCAATAGCTGGTAGTTGAACCATGAGATTATTACACAGGTTTAACAGTTTGGGTATTCGTATTTTGTTACTTTCTTCTGCACACATCAATGGCTCATGCTACAGCGCCTGCCCTGGCTACACGCTGCACCTCAACATGGCAGTGCAGTGATTAATGTGATAGGTGGAATTTGTCTCGTTATGTTGACACGGCCTAATAAATGCCTTGTAAACAGCCAGTCGCCTCTGTTAATGCATCATCATAATCCCAGATTAGGAAGGTGCCAGGCATGGGCAATAAACGCAATTAGGCTCTGACTAAATTAATTCTCTCATGCCCTGACTTTTTGCCTGTCCATTCCGACGAGACAAGAGTGTGGTATGTGTCTCCAGGTCACTTCAGAGGGGAAAATAGGCAAGCACATGGAGCCTATTAAACACAAAATCTAACTCAATTTATGGTTAAGTACAAAGCATGTCATGTGGAATATACTCTGGACAGGATTGAAATGAAAACAAATACCTCCATCTCTCCGCCTCTAATCTGTTCAGAACTATGGCATTATCAACATGGACATCAGTGGCCGTGAAATGAACTGCACTGAGTCGCGCTTTGGTCGCTCCATTGGGTTTGTGTGTGCATGAAGAGCTCAGTTGTTTACGGTGGAGCCTGCAGATAACTGTTTTTGAGACTGTGGGAGTTGTTTTGATAAAAGGGAGTTACAAGATTGGGACATGCATACTCATTTTATTATTAATATGTTGAACTTTTAGATGGAGGGGTCTTTGATGGAGGGGTCTTCTACCTTCTTTAGATTTAGACTTGGAGAAACTTTATTGATCCACAAGGCAAATTATATGGACACAGTGCAGCTCACACATCACAATAAATTATAATAAAGAGCAAAAATAGAAATGGTGATAATAGATTCGAAATAAGTAGCAAAAACAATATGAGGCTGGAATAATTATTGTATCTGCTAATGCTTTGCCTGGAATGTTCTGCAGTATGGCATTAAACTTATCGCTCTCCCAAGAAACAAGCACCACCAGGGAAAGTTGCGGGTTAGATCTGTGGAGAGACGACCTCGCTCACAGTTGAATGAACCCCTGACTGAATATTTGAAAGATAGATGAGTTCACTGCTGTAATGTGGAAACTTCTTGAAGGCAAAGCAAAAAGATCTCCATGGAGACAAGCAAAAGTTACATATTTGTGTAATTCCTCAGTTGTCAGCATAGGATTCATAGCAAAGGAGAAATTCTATTCTGTCAACTGGAGAAAAGTTTTTGATCAAATACGTTTTGCAGCTCATCCAAGCTTCATTTCTGGCCAGATTGCTGGTGGACACTGCCTTTATATTTGTCTGTCAGGTTGCCAGAATTTAATTTCTCCTTTGCTACAAAAGTTACATAGTGCACGTTTAAGACTGCCTATAATGCATATTTATTCAAATGCGCAAACATACATCAAACTCTGAACACTATAAAAAGAATAGTAATACTATTTCTCTTGGCGCAGACCAAGAAATATTACACATTGTTGCTTTAACTCTGAAACTTGCCTGTCTGTGTAAGGTGTTGGGGCATGGAAGTCAGTTGAAATTTCAGACACATGAAAAACGTCAGTTGCGTCAGTTCTAAAATGTTCAGACTAAAAGGAGCTAAGGAAATGTTTGTATGGAGACAGTCAAGAAATTGTTTTGACTAAATGCGATGAGCTAATATCCAGCATGTTTGAATGGAGGGTTCATCAGTCCACCTGACAATCAACATTTAAAAGACAGACAGTTTTGACCCAACATGTGCAGTCTCTTTGCACCATCTTGCTGTAAGTTGCATCATAGAAGTTACATGACACTCTTCATATCCACAGCCAATTGCCTTCAGATTTTACCTCACAATTTACCCGGTGACAGGAGATGGCATCACTTCTTCAACAATCATTTTCTAGTTGTAAATCTCAGCTGGCAGGCCCAAATATTCATCTTCAAAAATAATTTCTATCATTGAAAAACTGCAAAAGAAAACAAGATTGAAAAATAGGTTTATAAAAATATTGGCTTTTTAATGTATCATACTAAACTGTATGATGTATCATGTCAAGTTAAGACCTTATTTTTACTTTACCCAATATTTTGTTCCTTTGTAGGAATGTCAAGTATATTCTTTATATTTGAACTTACTGAACAAATTTCCATGACAACAGGACAAAATTGGATCTAGAATAGAATAGTGATGATTTTGATACTAATATTAAAGGTCCTATATTACAAAAAAATTGTCTTGTGAGCTTTAAGCCATGTTATAATATTGTTACCTCCTCAAAAACATACCTGGAGTTGTGTTTTGTTTCATTCACACATGTTTGAATAACCCTTTATTATTAATCTGTCTACATCTCCAAAGCTCAGAATGATCTGTTCCACCCTGTGATGTCATGTAGTGGTATTTTTCAAGTTACAGACATATTTAACCCTTCATTCAGTAGAGATTGGCACTTCCTGGGCTGAAAAGATTCAAATGATTCTGGTGAAAATGTATGGAGTTTAAAAAAAAAATACAGAGATTTCTGTATTGCCACATGACATCATAAGGTGGAACGGAGTGTTTTCTATTTGATTTGTGTGTTAAATGTGTATGAAAGAAAACATGTTTGTGGTGAGGAAACAACATTTTAACGCAGATCAGAAAATAGTGTAACATGGGCCCTTTAAAGAAGATATATTTTGAGAAACCATACAAAATTACATAATGTGTTTTTTATTAATATTGTGGTATCAAAATCAGTAGTAGTGGAGTATCAAGTCTTTTCCTTAGTATTTCATTCAAGTTAAATACGTTACTGTCATGACAACAGCACTTAGTATAGAACAGTATAGCAGACAGTTGTTGGGGTCTTATTGGTGGAAATAATTATACATTCATCCCTATTATCAGTCCATCTTCTTCTTCTTTACTTCTTGATACTGATGTGTGGTTTTCTGCTGAAGACATCCAGCCGTCCCTGAAACCCAGTCAGCCCATACGATTACCAGAGTGATGGTCAATTGAGATGATCAATTTGCATAATGGAGCATTAAATTGGGCCCATCACAGGCACCTCTCAGCAGCCTGCTCCCACCGAGGCCCCACCGAGAATGGCAATTGCTCTTGAAAGGGTGACATGTATCCTCCCTGACTCTGCTTTCACCGGGCAGCTCAAGCAGTTACACACTCAACGCATCACATTTTAGTGAATAATATACTTCAGGGTTATAGAGCACTGCCAGGGTTTACATAGAGGGGCTGTGTATAGATTTCTTTATTGATTTATTCCATCTGGAGGCAAAATTACTCATCTCAAGCATCCAACACTTAAAATGCCATATGAAAAGAATTATGTTTGTTATTTGAGTCATATTTGATTAGGCATCACAATTTAAATAAAGCTAACAGCAATAATAAAAAGCATACGTCTGATAAAGTGCTTTTCAAGATGTTCAAAGTGGTTTCATAATTTTGTGCATTTTTCATGAATTTACTTCACACTCAATGGTTATAAATTACTATTGTAGCCACAGCAGCCCTGTAGGAGACAAATGTGAGGTCCCACCCTGCTTGTCATAAAAGATCTAATCGAACATTGACAAGTTGGTATGGCCTCAACTTTGTGATGAAATGTTCAAAATAGGACCCGATGCATTTGGACAAGTCTTTCAAAACTCACATCAGCACTCTTGAAAAGCAGACAAATTACTCAGAACTTCAAATATGTTTTACACGAAGAAAGCTAACTCCTCAAAAAGTCAATTCAGCAGAATATGAACCCTTTGAAGAAGATATACTATGAAAAAACTTTTATGAGCTGTTAACCATGTGGGTTTCCCTCATCATTACTCACTCAAGAGTTGTTCATTTCTGTTTGCACTTTTCCAAAATCCCTGTCCACAGTTCTTGCAGTTACATGTGAAATTCAGATTGTGGGTCAAGTACAGATGTTGAAAATGTTACATTGCCCTTATAAATAAAAACACTGTAAATGAAAATCAGCTACTTGCTATGGTGAAATGCTACAGTGAAGAGTAAGACAGAATTAAGTCTTTCTATTATTACTGCATTTCCTTTTAGATAAATATTCTGTTTTACTATAAACAAAATGTAAAATAAGAATATACATATGTGTAAAAGATATAATATTTCTTCTTTAGATGAACATAAATCTGGCTTGTTTATCGTGGAGAGATTGGTTAAGCTACAGAGGCATGTCTCAGACGCCTAAAGATGTGTGACAAATTGCTTCCATGGAGCTGCTGGATCCGGGGGTGACTGCTGTGATTGATGCATGTGTCGTGTGAGTGGCAGCTAGCAATGAGATAGAGCCATCACCGTGTTTCTTTTGTTTCAGGTGTTTTCTCCTGGGAGATACAGAACAATATGTGGACAGCCTGGCGTGCACGTTTTGTTAACTGGCCCATTTGGAAAAGCCCATTTGGCATTGAGAGAATCACTGGAAGAGACAAAAGAGATTGTGTGAATGAATAGATACATTCTGTGGTAAATATGTTGGCAGGTGATAGAAAAATTATGTCATTCATTAAATAAATTCTGAAAAATTTCCAACCTCAGTAATGGCATGACTCATACTCAGTGAACTACTGCTTAGTCTTGTAGATTTAGCAGATTTAGATTTTCTGATTGAGTCCAAAGTTTGGCCATGTCTTCACAGTTGTGCATAGAACCAAAAGTTTGATTTGGACTCTTTCCCAGTCTAATATTGCTCAGTGTCATCCGCCAGCCAAAAGTAATGTGTTTCTGTATTACCTTTCTAAAACACCATTAATAATAACCTGATTCTGCACAAACACATTTTATATTTTGTCATTAAAGAAATCATCCGAACCTCTTAAGTGAAGTGGACAGTGACACATGAGTAATTTGTTCATATTATGAATAGGAAGTGAATAACTTTAATTCAGTGGAGTGAGCGCTGCCTTTTGTGGCAGGAGCAACCTGCTGGGCGGGTGGCAGGCGCTCAGCCGTGGCCTGACAGGTGACTGACATTTAAGAAGTGGATTCTGCTTCTGAGGCACAGACCACCGCCTCCCGCAGCTTTTGTCACAGTGACACCTGCAGGGTTTGATGTGGTCTATGGAGGATTAATGGATATGAATGAGCTGGCATTATAGGCATTAGCATTTGAAAATGACATGTCATAGACAGGTATAAAATAAAGGATCAGATTATTAACAAATATTGTACATTTCAGAGTAGCCCTGTCAATAATTACTCTATCATAAGAACAACATTTTTGTTCATTGTGTATACTTTTTCTTTGGATTTGTGGGGAACTTTTTTTATTAATAGGTTTTGAGCTGTAGAGGGTCAACTAAAGTGTAATTAATTCTGCTATTTATTAATTTATAGCAACTTAGGTTTTTAAAGAATATTGTACATTAAGAAAAGAATTCACTGGGAATATCTGTCTTATTATCTGTCTAGGGTTCATTCAGTTCATTTTGTTTATCCTGATATTTTCCAAAGCAATATATTGTACTCCAAAATTTGTTATTGTTTCAGGTCTGTTTCAGAGCTTGTTACACAACATTTTCCATATATAGGCTTGGGACTGACACAGTGGCATTGGCTACTATTGGGTCGATTTACTAACAATACATACTTTCTCTGGATGTATTCTTGTTGACTGTGACTATAAGGTATGGAGTCCCTCAGGACATTGATCTAATACATCCATCATTCAGCTCTGACAGAGAGCCATTACAGCACTCCAGTCTGAAAGTTTGTGTTTGAGGGGAAATGAACACTTTGCCCTGGGTAAATACATAAAACGAATAAAGTAGGAATCCTTTTGGGAGTTTTTCAGTGGCTGCCTGCATAAAATAAGGTTGTAGGTTAAATCCTCAGGCATTTTTGTACAGGAAAATTGACAATTTGTTTACATTAGTGATGATGTCATACTCTGATATGAGCGGCAAGACCCAGATTTTTCTGTTGATAAGTCTGTACTTTGCAATGACATATCCAAAGAGGGGAGAGGGGGTGATGTTATCTGAAACCATAGATCAGGAGTGGGCAATTAATTTTTCCATGGGGCCACATGAGACACAGAAAATATTGTGGAGAGACGGGCCAAAATGCTTAACTAAATTCTGCATAATATTAATTGTATTTCTTTGACTGTTAAGAGTTTATGTTATGACTAAGCAATGAAAAAGTGAGGTCGCCTAAAAAAAAATGTCATTTAAAGAATCACCTCTAAAATAAAAGCAATTAGTCCATGCATGTTATAAAATGATAAAATATGTTTATTTTGTAATTGCAAATGGGCTTAAACGGGCTGGTAAGAGTCAACCAAAGGGCTGTATGTGGCCTGAGAGCTGGACAACACTCAGGTCTGTCATAGACTGAATGCATAAATGAATACAGCTAACCTGCTATCTGCTGCGTCACAAATAGGAAGTGAGCATGGGCGTGCTTCTGGCTCCATTGACTTGGATTCCAGTTCACTTTGTATTGAAAAGCTGTCACTCCTCTCTCTGTAACTGCTGTCACACTTGTCATTTGGTCTTAAAATGTTCGTATGGTCCTGGTTATTTCACTATTTTGTCTGTAAATCAAGACATGACCTTTAATGACAGATAAACTAGGTGCCTTCTTTCTCCAAGGTCGCTCCTGCTACCATTAACAACAGGCTTGATTGTCAGCGTTGCTAAATACTGGCTCCCTGCTAAACTAGAGGCAAGGGGTGTTACCTTCAACAGCCTTACTCCAGACTGCCTCTTTTGTTGCTGTGAAACTCATAATTCCAAATATGGAACTAAGCATCAAATTCACACCTATAACATGCCGACCTCGATGAGCCTCATTTGGCTGGAGCCAAATTCTGTGGATGACCTCACACTCCCTTAGTCCACTTCTTTAAAGAATCTATGTCTGAAATCCAGCAACTGTGTTTGTCAACTGTTTTTCACATTAGATAATTTTCTCATCTTTTCAGTAATAGAGTCCACGGTATTTTAAGCGAGATATTACTTTTTTAATTACAAGGGAAAGCACTGTAGTATATTATGGTTGGGTTATATTGTCTCGAGCATCTTAATGAGATGGTGCCACTGGTGCTCCTGGCTGCTTGGTGGGAGGGACCTAATTGCTGTGCCTCTGCATGCATGAGTGCCACCTCATTTAGCCTCATCAGTGAATGCATAGTAGTGAAGGTCCCTAAACAGGCAGTGATAAAATACATCTGAAGTTCATTGCTGCTCATTGTCTGATCTGTTTAGTACAAGTATAACCTGACCAAGCAGAACGCTCCTCCTATCACTCTAAAACCCAACTCTTTCTTCAGCCGCTGCTTAAATGTCACACACAGAGACAACACGGAGGAGTATTTGCTCATCTCTGCTCCAGATCCATACCATTAGCATAAACTGGGAATCAATTATTCCAGGATGGGACTGATTAGACACCATAAAGATAGGGAAGAAAGGGGGAGTTGTGATTACAAGATGACCAAGGTGGCCTTTTGGTGATCATGTGTGATTTAGAAATGCACTGTGGCTGTTTGTTTCCCATACAAACCTCCATACTGCTGTACTTGAGCAAAGAAGGCCAAGATTGTTTGTTTTCAGACTAATTGGATGGAGCTATCAAACAGACCATTTAAGGTTTATTGTATGTTTTAAATACATGGGATAGACTAAATAAAGCTCCTCCAACCTCCACTAATCAGTCCACATACTCATTCTAGACAAGGTGGGTAAAGTGGACACCGCAATAGTTTGTGCTTGAGCAAAAGTGTCAAACTCAAATTCACAGATGGTCAAAACTTGTGGGTTAAACTAAATATTTATTGAAAATGTTCAACAATATCTGCTTGCTTTCTCTTCTTCCGAGATATGTAATATTATACCTTGTCTTATTAAAATAAATGTTTAATAATAGTTTTAAACATTGAATCCAGAAGAAATATAATGCAATATAATAACAACATTTTAAATAAACAATGTCTCTATAGTCTATCTGTAGCCAGCGGACCAGCTCTAATACATATTTGATGTGATCTCGCGGGCCAAATATAATTATATCACGGGCCAAATATGGACCCCGGGCCTGAGTCTGTGCTAGAGGAACTACTTCCCCACTATGGCAGCTGGTATTCCCACCCAAATACTAAGCTGCTCAACCCTGCTTAGATCAGGCATGGACAAGGTGTGTTTTCAGTCAAATAAGCACAAACATGCTCACACCAATATTACCCCACTCACACTGCAATGCCAGTTACACACAATCTGACCCCCACCAGAAAAATGAAAATAGCAAAAATAATATACTTATACTTATATTTTTACAATATGATCCATCTCATGCCGAGCAAAGAGGTCACAACTCATAGACGAGTACATGGCACCTTGCCTTGTGATTACACTGGAACATTTTAACAGCTGTATTTGCCGGTGAACCCCTGTTCCCATTCCTCGATAACATCCTGGGATGGGGAGCACTATTCAAACGCCTGTGTCCCCGAAGGCTGAGGTGCTGTGATGTGCCAGACACTCAGCTCACAGCCTACGAGGTCCTGCTCCCCCCTCACTCCCTCCCACCCGCTCGACCTGTCACAGAGCCGAGACAGGAGACAAAGGTACGATTCTGTGACATTTACTTAAAGGAGGAGTCTGGCCTGATAGAGACAAAGTTTGGCTGTTCTCAATTAAAACCAGGTTATGAAAAAGTGCAAAGCTGATGAAGAGTTGTATCTACATAATTTAAGTTTTTCAAATTTGAAAGGTGCACTTTTAATTATAATACAGCATGTAATTATTTTCTCTTCCATTTTATGAATTATAAATACAGTGATGATAAACACTAATAATTTTGAAGTTTCTGATATTGAGGTTAAAATAGGGCATTTACTAAACTACAAAAATGCTCTTGACAAAGGTTTTGCTCAATCTTAGAGATGTGAAGTGGCTGCCATTTATTACTACACAAAACCATAGAAGTAAATATAGATGAAAGGTGGGTACAAGGGCATAAAAACTATGCGCAAAAGTATTAAATCACCAACATTTAAAGGGCCTATATTGTGTTATAATGTCTTATAATGTTTCCTTGTTACAAACATACCTGGAGTTGTGTTTTGTTTAAATTCACACGAACCCTAAATACTTTGTTATTTTCACAACACTCAAATACTCTGTTGTGATGCTATATGGTAATATAGGAAGTGTTCCACTGTGTTTTCAAACTCCATATACCTTCACTAGAATAATTTTAATGATTTCAGCCTTGGAATTGCCAATCTCTACTGAACTAAAGGTAAAAGGCAGCTGTTAAAGTTGAAACTACAACTTCAAGAACAGAGAATTTGGATCTCTGGAGATGTACACACAAACAAAATGCAACTCCAGGTATGTTTTTCAGGAGGTAACAACTTTATAACACGTCTTAAAGCTCACAAAAGTATATTATATATAATATAAGACCTCTAACCATCTCATATGGCTTACAACTGTGATGCTTTGTTTGAGCCCACTGTATCAGAACCAGCATGTGTTCACCATAATGAGAGCCATATAATGATATCATCTGAGTCATTAACTTTACTTGTTAGTAGCAATATGTTATACCTGGTTGGTTTAAATGTGAAGGAAATGGCTTAATACTGGTGGCTTGAATAGTCTAATGTAAGCAATATGTCCTCCACTGCTTTTCAAGAATCTGCCCTAAATTAATATAAGCTAAATGAGGATATAGTCCACATCCTTAGACTGATCCAACTACCAGCTCTGAGCCATTAACTCTGCTGGAAGTGGCTTCAGCTTTCATTTAGCACGCATGAGCAAGCCCCGTTAGCTAAAAGACAAGAAATCCAACTTTTTAAAGGGCCCCCTGCGTGCTGGAGTCCTATAGCATGATACCCTCTGAATAAACCAGTGAAATTAGCAAAAGTGCAGCTCGATTTTATGAATTATTGAAATGGCTGGAAATACAGCTTGCACCGATTGACTTTAAACACTCCCAAACCTCACTGCAAAGTTAGTAAAGTTAGAGGGCCCAAAAAATTGTATCTATGGATGTGCATGTGTATGTGTAATTATTTAGGGGTTAGCAGCATCAGAGCTATAGATGAGACAGCCGCTCGTCATCCAACAGTGAGCTTTGAAGTGCCAAAGAATAATGAGGATGCAAGGTCACTGGGGATGACTCCCAGCCCACACACATCTCCTATATTCACTTAGACATGCTATTTTTGATAATGTTATAAAGATATGGATTAAATAAGTGCTAAATATATATGTGTATGCTAAGATAAAACATTTGCCCTTTTCCATTAAAGGCAAGAAACCACGCAAAAGTTAGTTTACAACATAATTAACATTTCTGACAGGGGCTGTAGCCAATATTTTTCATACAGTGAAGTACAATTTTAGTTTTGCCCCAGTACAGATAAATTGATAAAAGAAAGAAAGTGCTGTGTGCTGTCTGTATCGAATTAGTGTTTAATCGTCCAAGAATCAGGAAGTAAAATGCTGGTTTGCTGTTGCATGCTAAGTTTTTGTGGTGAATATTACTATAATAGAAATGCTTTAAAGTGAGGAATAACTTTGGGTAAAAAAACACAAAATCATTTATTTCAAAAGCAGGCTTATTGAAGTCTGGAGAGCAGTTTGTTAAAACTTTATGGCTGCAATTGTTTGTGCAAAAAGAAATCAACAGAAAATTGATTTAAAGGTTTGAGGCTTATGAAAGAGACAAGCAGGTTGCAGCACTACACTACATTACAGTTCAGATCTGTGGAGAGTTGTCCTTATTCACAGAAGCAATTATTGTATTTTTGATGTCATACCATGGAACATTCAATGGACAATAACATCCCCATGGAGACAAGCAAGTAGCGAACCCTCCACCAGAAAAATTGTGTAGTGCACCTTTAAAAATGTATAGAGGACATACACCCACCTTTCCTTGTAGACTTCTAGCATTGAAAAGCATATTTTTACAAACCCTCCCACATTATTCACATTGTTCTTGACTAAAATAACAAGTATGAAGTGGAAGCAACAGCCTGAATATGAGTCAAGTCTACAGAGAAGTTCCTGTTACACTGCACCTGTTAATGCACCATGCTTTGCTTTTAAAACTCCAGTGGTTCCTCTGGAGCTAAACGGAGGAGGCATGCTTGTTTCCGTGACAGACATAAGAGTAAATCTGTGATAATGGCGTACGGCCCAATGGTAGTGAAGTGAATTTTCTCCAAGCACCTCTCCGAGCATGAATTCTTTGCAGGTGGTGTTACAGTGGATGCGAGCTTTCAAGACGACTGCATTCAATTGTGCCTGGCAGTTGTCAAGGCTTCTTCAGTAGCGCGGCAACACAAATGTGGGTCAGTTGGGCATAAAACAACACGAGAGTTTAGTTTTAAATAATGTTACCACCAGGGAGCGCTGTTGGTGTGTAAGAAGTGGAGCGTGTTTGTAACTTTTGATGATAGAATGCGTTTGTTTGGAATATGCAAGTCTAGGTTGAAAAGGTGAGCATCAAGCAAAACAACATTTCAAATCCAAGAAGGGAAACAAAAAAACTTGAAAGGTACAATAAGGCGTTATACTTTTGCTTCTTATTGGTATCTTTTGTAGTACTATAAACTGTCAGCAGAAGGCACTAGAATTGAATCCTCTGGTACATTGAAAAGTTAAGGTTTCTGGTATTTAGTGATAGAATAGAACAGAAACCCCTGTAATGAGTAAATGCTACATGGATATGTCATACCATTTCAGGCAAAGCGATAACATCTGCATGAGACAAGTAGGTACAGGACCCTCCACCAGAAAGGCTGCCCAGTGCACCTTTAAGCAAAAAAATAAATAAATAAATGAATGGAAACTTGCATCAAAATGTCACACTTCATTGGGAGGCAATATGAGCTTGAAAAGTTAGTTTAGCATAAGGAAAAGATAAGCAAATGGCCAGGAGAGTGAACAGGCTGCGTATCCAACATATAAAGCACTGACTCCTCACTCCCTTGAATGACAATGCTAATATTCAGTGTTTTTATCATCATCATAATTTCTTAATAGTTGCGATGCCAAGAGACACTGGCGTATGCGAATACAGTGAGTGGCTATTGGACTGTCTAATGACCTCTGTTCAAGTGTGTGTTTGGAGGACTGAGATAACAGCATTATCGCAGTGTCTATTTGTGATAAGCATGCACTGAACACCAGACACCAGCCACGGCCAATTATGAATATGAAAACCTATTCATCAAGCCCTATTGTCCTCCTCCGTCTGACACACAAGATCTCCTCTGGATCCCTGATGACTTCCTGGCTTGTTGATAGAAGCTGGTTTACCTGAAGACCAGGGTGGTAAAGTATGGGCTCCTATAAAGACTGTTTTAGCCTTGAGTGCATTAATGTTTTATTTCTATGACATACACATACCTCCTCAGATACATTTTTAAATCAGCATTCTGTTAATATAAAAACATTTGAAAAGTTCGTTCAGTATAATAGGAATTGGGGATATTGATACTTTGCTGTGATATCGTGCAGGGGGTGTTCTACATGTTTTTATGGTGAAATATTTACGCTGTTACCAGGGTGACACAATGGACACAGTGGCAAAAGCACACACAAAAAACTTTTAAGACGGTCTGAAAACTGAAAAATTGGTTTGAAACAGTGCATTTTCAGGAGCCTCTGATAAATACGAGGTCACAATTAGGTGTTTGTTTGTCAATTAAAAAAGTGAGAGTGACTAACTGGAAAAACTGTTGGTTATTGTCAGCTAGCCTGTGGCTGTAATTGTATGAGCTACATGTTTAACAGCACAAATCATTTCTCCTGTTGTAGTTCCAACTAATTCAGTTGTTTCAGGTCCGATAGTGTTAAAATCAGAATCAGATTGAAGTGTAAAAGAGGTTCTGACAGAGTAGTGCCATCAGTTAGCATCATACCACCAAGGAAAGGTAACGACATAAGCTGCATATTATCAGATGGAGGATGAAATCTGTGAATAAATTAAACAAATGATTGTGGTCCAATTGAGTGGAGAACTGAGTCCTGCACAGGTCCATTTTTGCAGACTCGTCACCCGCCCGCACCAGCGAGGTACAGCTCCACACCCGCCTGTCAACCCGTGATTATATCAAAGTTAAATCTGCACCCGTCTGGACCCGTTACCCGCCTGTGTCCTTGATAGATTGAGGTCAGCCCATTAGTCTGACAGCCCAATAGTCCAGGACTAAACCAGGACTAAACCAGGACTAAACTAAAATAGGACTGAACCTACACCGTGTCATTAGTGGATTATAAATACACACACGCAGCAACTGCCGAGCTGATCGCCAGGACTACATTAGGACTGGACCAGGACTACACCAAGACTTAACAAGGTCTAAACCAGGACTAAACCAGAACTTAACCAGGTCTAAACTAGGACTAAACTAGGAGAGCAGCCGGTGAGCCGATCACCTTCACTGATGGGTTTTATGTAATAAATACACTAAAGTCAATCTCTCAGCCTGGTCTACCTTCGTTCCAGGTATTGGCATTTGTTTCCAGGACAACGGACGTCCTGGACGAGCATCAACTATTTTTCTCCTGTTCGTCGTTCATTTGATTCACCTGACCCGCCAGTGTGTAATCACTCCCTGCCGACATACCCACCCGTAAAAAATTCCAGAATGTTAATTAATCCGCCCATTTCAGCAAATATTTGCAGCTACCAGACCTGGTGCAAGACTCTGTTGTGGTCAACCATATTTATTTTAATACATGTCTTATATTCACAAACATCATTTAGCCTTTGGACAAATTTATGTCAGAAATATTAAATCACATGATAAGATCAAAGTTGTCATTATGCAGTTCTATATGCATGCTCTGACAATCCACATATTTCTTTTTATTAGCTTTGTAAAATATAGGACATAGACTCCTTGTGGTAGGGACTGATCATTTACCCAAAACTATGAGACTTCAGTAAGTGTCAAAGAGTTACTAAAAAGTTAGAATTTTAAACTTCTTTTTAAGTCAAAGTTATTCTTTAAAAAAACTGTTTCTGAAGGGCTGTGTCTAATATTGCTCCCAGCCAGTATTGAAAGAATGTTGGGGATATGCAGCCGAATAGAGCCAGAGTCTAACTAGACACGATGAATTTGACAGTTTGACATGAGAGAAAGGATAGAAACTCCAAAGTAAGTGTTCAGAGGCAGGACGCCGCCAGTCTACAGATGGTTTCAGTAGACGCTCTCTTCGTCGCAGTGTCATCAGCAGACAGAACTGAGGAGCCATAACAACGCTATTGTGTTCAACAGCATGTTAGCTCTCAAATAGTGGAAACAAAGAGAAGCTATGCAAATTACAGTGAAATCAAGGAAATAGAGCCAAGAGAAATAAACTCTGTTTCGAAAAAGTTATTTTCAGTTGCAATGGCCAGGCCTAGATTTATTTAGTCAGTTAAGAATAAGTGGATTTTAATGTTTTGTTTACAGTGTGGCCTTTAAGAAATGTGCGATCGAATCATGATTGTTTTTAAAGGTACACTGTGTAACATTTATGCCACATGCTTGTCTCAGTGCATGTTATTACTTTTCCTGGAATATTTCACAGTGTAGCATTACACTTATTTAGCATTTATTCAATTGCAGGTGTTTTAGTGCTTAAAAATACCTAGAAATATGCATTCTAAGTGTGAGCAGTGTCACCTCTCCACAGATCTGATCTGTAACTTGACCGGGTGGTGGCAACTGCTTGTCTCCTTGGGTATTGTACATCACACTCTTGAACATTTGAGGTAAAAGCAATAACAGCTTTCACAAAAACAAAAAGCATTGAGCCCCTCCAAAAGTGGTACCTTTACTAATGTAAAGACTACAGTACCATTGTGAAATTGGCTTATGCCTTAGTGAAGGTCTCTGCTTTTTGAATGTTTATATTTTAATTTTATTCAATCAATCAAAAATTTTGTGCAGCTGAGTAAAAACTGCTCTCCGGCTGAGCTGTTAGAGACTCCCAGTAGGAATTAGCTGAACAGAAACATTAAAATCAACAAATAGAAATTGACATTTTGAGATTTTGTGATAACATCTCCAAAGAATATTTTATTTTTGTTTCATCTGTATTCATGTCTCTTATATACCCACAACTCTGTTTGCTGACCTTCACTTCAGAAGTGCACACTGGTAAGTCCACAGAGATTTAATGGGGTACTGTTTAAAGTGGACATTTGGCCCATCTGACTTATTCATATTGCAGAACCAGCATGAAAGACAGAAATGGGTTTTACCAAGACATAATGTTGATTTGCATCCAGCTTTTGTTTTTCACTGTTGTGATGATGAGAATTGAGGAAGTAAAAATAATGAGACACAGTATGTTGTAAACAGTAAAATTGGTCAGTGTTCTCACATTATTTTTTGCACTGAATGTGTGAAGCAGAACACATCAATGCGACTAAATAATGCTGCAACAATTAAACATTTGTTCTTTTTACTGTTAAACACCGCACAAGGCTGTAGCGCAATGTTTCCCAACCAAAGTTACAGTGACCCCTAAGGATACACAAGCACTTACCGGGGGAACTTTGAATGGTTTCAGATTTAAAGGATAGATGGAACTTAATGGTATTTGGATGTAAAATATCAATCATTTATCTGAAGCAGTCTGAATAGTTTAGTGCTTTGATTGTTGATTCTGTAACATCTTGTTTCTCAGTCCTTTATGTAGATCTCCTTTTTTATGTCTAAGCAGCCAAGTTTGTTTTTGACGCGGAGGGACCATGCATCTCTCTGACTGTTTAATCCGCCTGTCAATCACGCCCTCTGAAATCGTGGAGACAGGATAAGGCTCCAGATCCACTTGTATTTGTAAAGTTTTGTCAGAGCGTGTGGTTCTGGCTCGTCAGGTAAACATTTTTGTAGGATAATTGCAGCATACATTTTATTAAAACCAGAAAATATAACAGTACTAGTACACCAATTAATAATTACTGAAGAAACTATAGTATAGTTATAGGCTGTGCTCGGTAAGAAGTTTGGGTAACATGGTGTAGCAGGGTAGCAGGAAATGAAGGTAGGTGACGGCTTGGGGCACTAACACTAGGGGTCCCCAGAGAGCAGTTTTGAACCAATACATTTTCCAGCAGTGGTAGATTGGCAGTGCGTAATTGACAGCCCAGTAGATTGCAGTTCCACCATTCATCACTTGTGGAGACTGGTGTAGTGAGACCAATTTCATATGCATACTGTGCTTAGTCATAATAACAAAAGTGTATGAGACTTATTTCTTTCAAAGGCTGGGTGAGGGGAGTAGACAGGGAGAGACAAAAGGACTATAAATTCCCTATAGTATAAATCTTTTTCATTTTGGTGATGGACCACATGACATTACAAAATTTTAAACTGCTAATCCAGAATCCAGACACCGCAATTGCATTTTTTTTTAACTTACTTTAACTGACTTGCTTTTTAATTTTTATTTTTTAACTGGATCAAGTATGCAATCCAGTCCACTTTATTTCTATAGCACATTTCACAAACAAACAGTTTCCAAAGTGCTGCACAAATACATAATAATAACAATAATAAAATGATAAAATAAACTACTAAAATAATCCTACTAGTCTTAAAATAATAAAACTAGTAAAACAAAATAAAAGCAAAATCACAGAATAGCACAAAAACAAACAAAACAAACAAACAAAAAAAAAAAAAACATTAAAAATAAATCAAATAGGACCACACAACTCACGCGGTGTTAAAAGCCAGACAATAAAAGTGGGTCTTAAGATGAGACTCAAAACTCTCCACTGTGGGGGCTGTAGGAACGTGGAGGGGCCACAGAGAAGGCCCTGTCCCCCTGGTTTTAAGTCTCGTCTTAGGCACCAAGAGCTGGAACTGGCCCTCAGATTTGGATGAGGTCTGAGACGTATTGTGGGACCACTTCATTCAAAGCTTTAAAAACAACAAAATCTTAAAATCAATTCTAAAATTAACAGGAAGCTAGTGCAAAGACGCAAGGATTGGGGTAATGTGATCTTTCCTTTTGCTTCTTGTTAAAAGTCGCGCTGCAGGGTTTCAGACTAACTGTAGTCGGTAAAGTGCGTTTTGTGAGATGCTGGAATAAAGTGCATTGCAGTAGTCCAGGCGTGATGAAATAAAAGCATGCATAACTTGTTCAAAAAGTTTAAAAGATAAAAAAGGTTTAACTTTAGATGATGAAAAAAACTGTGGGACATACAGTTTTTGAGGAGTCCCACATCAGTGAGGGTACTGCTGGCCCCAAACAGTATCACCTCAGTCTTTTCTTCATTCAGCTTTAAAACGTTTTCAGCCAACCAAGCCTTGACGTCAGATAGACAGTCGAGTAGGCGTGTGAGGGGGCAGTGATCCTTTTTTCCAATTGGCAAGTAAATATGGCAATCATCTGCATAAATGTCAATATACTGCCATGAGGATGAATACAGCAATTTATGACATTATGTACAGTTTTTTCCTGTTATTAGACATATATCCTAGAAAAGGACAGCTTTTGACCAAGAAAGCAGGTCAATTTTCAATAGAAGAACTTCCCCTTACATGTCCGATTGGAGATGTTTTGTCATTTTTATGGTTAATGCCAGTGGGCCTATCCACAACATGATTTAATCACAAAGGTGGATTTGCTGTCAGTTGAAAGATATATTACCAGTGGCGTCTTTTCTTTCTTGAGCAGCTACTTTCACTTGTTTGTAAGCCTATATAACTTACAGTTCAATACACTTATCACTTTCAAACATGTCTCTATAAATAAAAGTCATGAAATAATACAACAATGACAATAATGTTTAACACAATTACCGATTCATTTCAATGAGTCTTTTGTCTGACTTCTCTGTTCCCATAGAAACAAACAGACTGATATAATACAGTGAGCCCCTGCATATTTTTCCAGCATACAGTTCCAACAATTCATGACCGTAACTCTGATATTGTTTTCAAAATGACATCTCAGCAGGCTTATTCTAACCATACTGTTCCATTACGGTGCATTTTTACACAGAAGATGTATTATTTTGTATACAGCGGACACAGATTTGATGCTACCATTAAAGTCATCTCTGTTGCTGTCACCATCTACATTAAGTTTTGTGAATTTTGATGCTGATGTGAGAATTAGATGTCAGGCTTGGACAGATATGGGCTGCCGTTTCCACCTGGGTAAAATTGCGGAATGCGTTGACCTTTGACCCCTGTATAATACTCCATACGCCTCAGATGTAGTTTCCACACAGAGCACGGGGCCCCTTTCTTCATCATCACAGCCTCAGCACATATAAAGTAGTATTTATGCTGACCCAGGGGCCTCCTCAGACTGCAGCAGGTGAGCAGGAGTCAGGGAGGCACAGAACAAAGCAGACCTCTGTATCCCAATAAGATGTCATGGATTACATCACCCGGCTCGATCAGGATCAACTCAAAAACAGAGTGTGGAAAGAATTCACCATGGTGCTACAACAATTTAAAATATTTTATTTTTGTTTTAAGGGCCTATACTGCACTATCTTCTTATCTATGTTATAACGTTGTTTCCTCAATTTACTCAATGATTATGTCATATGGTAATCCAGGAAATGCTTCATTGTGTTTTTAAACTCTATATACCTTCAGTAGAATCATTTGGATAATTTCAGTCCTGTAATTACTATCTCTACTGAACAAAAGGTAAAAGGCAGCTGTTAATCTGAAAACTATCACTTCATGACATTACAAGGCAGAACAGATAATTTTGAGCTTTGGAAATGTAGACAGACTAACAATAAAGGGTTACTCAAACATGTGTGAATGAAACAAAAAACACAACTCTGGGACTTTTTATTCCCAAGAATACTTTTCTAAAATACACAAAGATTTAAAGATTTAAAACGGTTGTGAATGTTTTATGTACTGCAGAGGATAACTTCCAGCTCTCTTGAGGCTTTCCCCAGAGACCTGAATAATCAAATATGTGTTTACCACAGAAAATTGTACTCCCACCACCGCCCAATGGAGACACAATGGTATGCGTCAGGCTCACTGGAAAATAATGAATCTGTCTGGAGATTGGAAATGACATCTCTAGAAGTACCCAGTGGAAGAATATTTATAGCAAAGTTTGGTGGTTCAATTTGTTGAGGAAACAACATTATAACATAGATCAGAAAATAGTGTAATATGAGCCCTTTAAAACAAAAAAGCACAATATAATGTAATGATATTTGTCTGTACATGTGGTTCAGAGTTTCATGCATTGACCTGTATTATTTTAGGCCAGTGCACATTCAGGTTAAACCCTTTACACTGTGTTAGCGGTTCACCTTATCTACAGCCCAGTGTCTCTTGTCTCTCTTTCTCCTCCAGCCCTCACCTGTTTGTGTGTGTGTGTGCGTGTGTGTACCTGTGTGTCTATGTCATGTGTTTGCGACGCTGGCTTTGCCCCAACAGAACCTGGGCCAAACATGCACAGCTGCTGCCCCTGTCCTCTGTGGACGCATCCTGCCGCCGACACACACTCTCGCAATTTATTTTGATTTCATTACACTCTTTATCATGTGGCGTATATGGGGAAGAGCAGGGCATCTCTCCCCGCCATTATGAGCTCTTAGATGAGTTCATCACATCAGGACTAATGACTTTGAGGGGTACGCTTTGGTTGGCTTGTGCTTCGCTGAGAGCAGTAGAAAGCCAGGGAGAGTGGAGTGGCCTTGTCAGAACTCTTATATTACTGTTTGTTCAGCTGATCAGTGTAGAGTGGATCAATAATTTATTTTAACTTATTTCAGCATGCCTCACATTTGTTGACAAGGCTGTATTTATAAACTTCCCCCATAATATCAAATCTTAGTGTTAGTATTAAGAGGAAATATCACAGTTTTATAATTATTCACAATTACTGATATCAGAACCAAAAAAACTATTAAATGTACTATCTTCATTCAGTTATTCTTTCTTGCGTAGCTAAGGCAAGGCATGTTTATCTGTATAGCACAATTCATACACAAAGTAATTCAAAGTGCTTAAACAGAACCGTTTTGAGCCTGGATTTAAAGGGACAGTCCAGAATTTTGGACACAGGACCTTATTTTCTAGTTAGCCAGAGCGTTGGAGACACGTTGAGACACTTTTTTAAATATTCCATCAAGTCTTTGTATTTGCAGAGGCCACTGGTGCTAGGCTAGTGCATGCCAATGGCCATAGTTAGCCTGCCACTAAAAACAGTCTTACCCACTCCACAAAACACCTGAGGCAAATCTATTATTATGCCAGACTGTCGATGTGAATGCCTGTGTCGACAGAATAATTTTAGAAGTAAAACCAGCCTTGCATTTGAAGGATTTGTATCTGAGCGAGTTGTACTTCCTGATAGAAAGCTTGGCAGCAGCGGATTAATATATGAGAAAATAGTCCCTCAACATGCAATGATTCATGCGATGCAAGGTTAGTTTTATTTCAAACATTATTCTATCAATGCAGACATTCACATCGACAGTCTGGCGTAATAGATTTGCCTCGGGTGTTTTGTGGAGTGGGTAAGACTGTTTTTAGTGGCAGGCTAACTATGGCCATTGACAAGCAGTAGCCTAGCACCAGCGACCTCTGCAAACACAAGGACTGGATGAATTTTTTTTTTAAGTTTCTCCACATGTCCCCAATACTCTGGCTCACTAGGAAATGAGGTCCTATGTCCAAAATTTCAGACTTTTCCTTTAAAAGATGTTAAAGCAAAAGTCTGTCTCACATCTTTAAGTAGACTTTTGCCTCTTTGTAAGCCTATGTAACGTCCAGTACAATACCAGTCCCTACTGGAACAAAGGTAAAAGCTAATTGTTAACTTGAAAACTGCCACTATGACATCAAAAGGAACAGAGCATTTTGAGCTTTGGAGATAAAAAAAAAAAGGCTATTCACACATGCATACATCTTTGAATATGTTTTTAATTAGGTAAAGCCTTATAATATGCCTTTTCATTAATTTGGGTAATATAGGACCCTAATTACAAATATAAATTAGACAGATAATCTTAACATTTTTAGCTCTGACCCATCATCACAGCAGCATCCTCTTCATCTTCTTCTCTTCACTAGTATCAGTATTTACACCCTAAGCTGTTTTCCTTTCATCACATTAATGACGTCAATACATTCTCGAGTGTAAGGGTTTTTTTCTGTCCAATGTTCAGAGTTCAATATACAAACATATTCTTTATTCAATACCGTGTTTGTTTGTTGGTCCGTAATTGGAAACCATTCATCACCCGTGCACATTTCTTTTTATTAGGGTTTTTATATGCTTGTCACAGTTTCAGATACATATTAGTTTATGTTTATGTTTCAAGGAGAAGGGTGATCTCCTTGAGTTCGGCCTTCCATGGATTGATAGTACATATCTGAATACCACTGAAGAAAATCTTTTATAAACATCTGATTGCTATTTTTAACACCAACAAGGTTATATTTTCACTGTCCTTGTAATGTTCCGCCTGTTAGATACAGAATACAACACAACTTTCTTTCATCAGATAGAATTGCATACTGACTACATTTATAGGTGCTGTATATTTTCTATAAAACTTAAGTGGTTCTTGCGGCATGCCTATAGTCCATTAATGTAAGGAATGTAATTATGAAATAATTTTGTTTGTGAGAAAAATATATACTAGTATGTACTATAGTGCTATCCAGAAGATGATGTTTTGGATAAAAGTACATTTTAATGAGAAGTCTGTTTTCTGATCTATGTTATAATGTTGTTTCCTCGTTGCAAACATACTGGGGCTGTGTTTTGTTTCATTCACACATGTTTAACACACAAATCCTGCATATTTAGGGTAACTTCTCTCAAACAGAAAGCAATCTGTCCTACATTGTGTTTTCATGTGGTACAGGAAGTATTCCACTCTGTTTTTAAACTCCATACACTTTCATTAGAATCATTTGGGTTATTTCAGCTCTGGAATTTCTAATCTCTACTCCACAAAAGGTAAAATGTAGCTGTTAACTTGAAAACTACCACTTCATGACATCATAAGGTGGAACAGTGCATTTGGGGCTTTGAAGATGGAGACAGCAAAAATAATGCAGGATTACTCAAACATGTGTGAATGAAACAAAACACAAATCCAGATATGTTTTTGAGGAGGTAACAACATTCTTACATGTCTTAAAGCTCACAAATTTTATTTAATTTATTAATTTATTTGTTTATTTATTTGAGACAGGGACAGCGCACAATTTTTACATTAACCTTAACAGGAGAGATGCATTGTATCAGGTTGTAGCACTAGTACTAATTTCCACCTGCAGTCCCTGGGCAGGTTCATTGATTGATTGTATTTAACTGACCTTGACTATCAACTGTTCTTCCTGGAGACCTATGTAGCATGTTTAGGGTTTGGCTCACAAGAGTTAATTTCACAGAATATAAAACCTTTAACAGATTTTTTTTCAGTATATAACAATAGTAACTAAACATGAACAAACTTGTTATGTCTATTCTGTTTTGGAAACTTTTTATTTTACTACAAAATTAGTAGTATTTATACTTAAAAAATAACATCTAGGTGAAAATTGTTTTGATTAAAGAAAATAAATCTTAATTTGAGTAATTTTGTCTTGGTTGGATTTAATTGATTATCAAACATGGAGTATTTGACTGGTTTTAGAACATTTCTGACTCGTGATGATAAGCTTCAAACAAGTTCTTGGTTTCTTGTTTGACGTAAAAATATGTTACAACGGAATATTTAAAATACTTTAAGTTCATCAAGTAAATAAATAATTACTCACAGACATCATTTGACAAACTGGGTCTGTAATTGCTGATCATTAAATCTCTATTGGCAAACTCATATATGTCCCAGACTGGAGTCATCAGAGGGATCAGTGTCAGTGCTCTTAAGTGGGCAGGTCACTTTGACACATTTTATCTCAGGCACTAGATTGCACTATCCAAAGCAATCCTCGTGGATATAATCTGGGATTATCCTGTTGCTCTGCTTATCCTCCCCACATCTCCGGAATAGATTTTGCCAAGACTTGACCAAACCATGGCCACAGAAGAGCCTGGTCTCATGCAGGCTGTCATCTGTGAAAGAGGAGGAGGGGGCACGTTTGAAAAGTGAGTGAAATCTCAGAAGACCACACTGTCCTCCTGATGAGTTTCCTGTCTCCATGACCAGAGGCAATGGTCAGTGAAAGCACAGCACTCGCTCCCTGACATGTCATTATGTCCATGTGTGAGAGCTCCGAGGGTTGTCATGACTACACCAGGGAGACGTATTGTGCTTATAACCAAAACAATCAAATATCAACATAACTGTTCATCTTGAAGGTTGAGATGCTTGAATACATTTTGAGGCGATTAACAACTTTCTCGTACAGCACATATTGGTACAATTCATCTCATAATTAGTATGTCTGCATGTGTTTTAGGTGTGTCATCTTTGGCAAATTTCAAGGAATTTGTCTCCCCCTTAAGGCCCACAGTTACAGGATCAAAAGAATCATCAACATGTGCCCCATGACCGAATAACTTGAAAGAAGATAAGAAAATGTACTGACTGATTACTAAGGTTAAAGGTCCAATATAAAGCAATTTTGACTCTTGTGAGTTATGAGTGAGTCATGTTATAATGTTGTTACCTCTTCAAAAAACATACCTGGAGTTGTGTTTTGTTTCATTTACTTATGTTTGAGTACTCCTGAATTATTAGTTTGTCTACATTTTCAAAGCTCTAAACCCTCTGTTCTACTTGTGATCTGCCTTTTTAAGTTAGCAGTTACCTTTTACCTTTTGTTCAGTAGAGCACTTCCAGTATGACATAACAAAATGGAGTGTTTTCTATTTGAGAGAAAAGCATGCAGGATTTGTGTGTTAAATAAGTGTTAATGAAACAAAACACAACTCCAGGTATGTTTTTGATGAGAAAACAACATTATAACATAAATCAGAAAACAATGTTTGGACTCGATAAGGTACACATTATTGTACGCGTAGAGAAATTTGTCCTCTGCATTTGACTCATCCTTTAGTTACTTCATTACATCCAGTTATGTTCTTGACTATGACTATATTGAAAACTTTTAATGACCACAAGTGCCAAAAGTAAAAATTTCCAAACATATAGCAGGTCTGGCCCTCACAGTAACACATTAGAGTGATACCAGTGAGCACAGATGGATTGTGGGTAGGCGGGGGTCCTGATTACGTTCACCAGCATGTCTGCTCCAGGTGCCTGTATATGCCCTGATGCCCTGTCACTTGTCTGGCTCTGATTCAACAGCATGCGTCATCCTCACCATACACTCACTGTCTGCCCAGCTCATCCCCACTGTTTCTATGTATATTTGACCTGTCCTGGCCCTGTCACGGACATCGTGTTTGTGAGCCATCTCTTACAATAGCACCTCTCTCCAGGTTTTAAAATCACACCATCACACAAGAACTGGGCTTTCTGTATAGACATTTATGTCTTCGAGCATGCCCTGTAGTGGTCATTCGAAAGTAGGTCCATTGTTATGTCAAAAGCGTATGACCAAAATTGAAGTCAATCTGATGGCTACCAAAGTCCGCAAAGGCTCATAGGGCTAAACTGGAGTTAACCACTGTTTTTTTATGTTATCAATACAGAGTTTTAAAAGTATGATAAAAATATACATTAACAAGTTAACATGAAAAAAGTACACATTGAGTATAAAAGGTACATCTAAAGGAAACGTGCAATTCAAGAGGAGACATACATTGTATTATTCCATATTGTACTTTCACAAGTACAATATGGACATACAGTACATTTCAGAATTCTCCATTAGTCTTTCTGTTTTCATCTTTCCAAACATAACAGAGATGAGGTATTCTTCAAATATAATCAAGTGATGAAATGGGTTCATTCGTTGTGCAACTATTCAGGGACTCTATACAGGGAGGACATGGATTGGTACTACTGCAGAACAAAGGTTGATGAATCTCTACCAAAGAATAGTGACAAAATTGAATATTTTTTGCTATTTAAAGCCACAGTATGTAACATATACCTATGAAGAATCTTCCAAAGTATGGTTTTAACTTTCTGCATCCATGGCATTATTCATATAAAGTTACATACTGATACTTTGCTGCTGGTGTCATCAACAATCCCTGGGGATGTGAAGCTAACTGAAAGCACTGCTCTGTTTGATGCTCTGTGGCTCAAATTAGATTTAATCTGAGATTTATTTTTAATACAATCTGACCATAAAGAAGTGAAGTTATTTGAAACTGATTTGTGATTTGTGCTTAAACTAGTCTCTTGCATGTAAAATTACAGTTAAATGCTAGCATTAGTCAACAGTTTTTAGTTAGTCACTAAACAGGACTATAGACGCTCGTATTGATCAGAGACTTCTGAAAATGAGCTGTATAAATCCATTTTCTATTTTGTCCTAAGTTTTCAGACTACCATGAAAAACATGTGCAACATGTCACCATGGTAACTGCTGATCATTCAGCTAAAAGAAATACATATGGAAAAGTATGGAAGTGTAAAGTTACTGCAAAGTATCAATTGTACCTTGTACATTTGTACATAAATTTCCCACCAAATATTAAGTTTGGACTTCCAATTGACAGGCATCTTGGTTATGTTTTTTTTTTGTGTGCAAATGTGCCAAAAAAATAAGCCAAAGTAGAGGGGTATGTCAGGATGGGCTTAGAGTGTGCAGAAACCCCACACAAGTGAAAAAATAAACAAGAAGACCAAGAAACCACACTTCTTCTGTGCTTTAGTGAATTATTGGAATATGAGCTTCCTCTCTGGCTTAACACACATGCAATCTGGACCCAGGCACAGGTAGATGTAGGCTGTAGCCCTGAGCCATCCATAAGCAGCACATTTCTCTCTTTTCCCCATTGCTTCCCCTACTTTCCTGTCCCCACCCTCCATCATGCACACTACTCCCCAATCCAAGTCTCCAAGGCACGCTGCACCTGTCCCTGCACCAAAAATACCTCGGGATGCCAGCGATCCCGACAATCTGTCACCTCCAGGGCCTCGCTGACATTTTTAATCAGAAAGTGATAGAATTACAGTTATATAGATGGCATTTGCGCCTTTGGTAAAATATATATGCCGTCACTGAAGGCTGGCCTAAGAGTATGGTTGGAGGCGATTCTTGTTTTTAAGTGCAGTACACAACCATTTTGAGGGCAACTTACAACAAATAGGTGTTTTGTTCCTTTTTGTCTCTATGTGGTCTGCTGAGGTTGGCACAGCTCTCTGCTTATCAAGAAGTACAGAGCATCAACGCCCAAATGTGATGGAGTCCAATTATAAAGAGCTGCTGGGATTAAGAGCCAATATGTAAAACACATTTTAGCTTTCCAACATGTCTAAGCTTTCTTAGTCTCACACCAAGGGGTACAACCATTTCACCAAAGCAAATAAAGTCAGGCTGTTAATAAGTTATAGCGTCAAGACAACAAATAGTGATTACAGCAGCCTTTTAAACATTTTATTGCATCAGTGTACTGTAGATTATAGATATGCTCAAAATATTAATGTTAGTTTTGACAGTTAAACTTCCATTTTTCCCCGTGCGTAGTGATGGTTAGGTTAAAAATACACTTAGGAGTACATGTAGAGTCAGATTTTAAAGATGCATTGCACAACTTTTTGAGTGGAGGGTTTGCTTCCAGCTTGTCTCCATGGAAATGTTGTTGCTTTGTTTAGAATGTTTGAGAGTATAAATTAAACCTATCTATCACAAGGGAGATGAGCAGGTTACAGCACCACACCACATTACAATTTACTATTACATCTCTGGAGAGTCATCCCTTTTTACAGAAGGAATTATTGTTGTTTTGAGCAGTAGAAACACCCATGATGAATAAACGCTAGATGGATATACTTAATGTCATGCCATGGAACATTCCAGGGAAAGCAATAACATCTCCTTGGAGACAAGCAGATAGCAGACCCTCCACCAGAAAAGTTGCGCAGTGCACCTTTAATGTTTATTTCACATACTTGACAGAAAGAGATCACAAAATAAACAAACACATCAAACGCTTTATTGAGAAAATCAAGTTGCCAAACAGGTATTTAAATTACTGAGGAAAGTGGAGGGCTGTGGAGGATACAATTTAGAAGAAAATCTTCCAAATCTTGAGAAAAACTACCCAGTGAAAATCAGTGATAAGAAGTTGTCTGCACTTTACATAATGTGTACCTTCTCCAAAAGTTAGTTGCGTCCCATTGGCACTTTGAGAACTGGTGCTGAAGGCAGTTGGGCCCTCTCTATAAAATATTCCTTTGTATCATGGGATAGTGATGCCTCCGGACAAACAACAAAGCCTCTCCTGAGCAGGATATTTGAAACAAAGTGAGGAATGTATTTTGTTTTCGACATCAGCAGCCTAATGGATAATTAATGCAGGAACGAGGAGGAAGAATGTCCTATAGCCAGAGTAAAGCCCCGCTGAGGAGAGAGCCACACAGACAGATGTTACCCCCAGGCCAGTGCTTCACCATCACAGCCTCCTCTTCCTCACATGCACACGGACAATGGAAACAGAATTATGAAATCAGCCGCAGATCTGTGCACATTAATGCAGCGCAGAGCTGCTGCAGCATAGGTGAACAGGCCAAGTAATCAAATGAGAGGTTCACAAATCCAGCGCCCCAGCAGGGAGATAAGCTGCTCCTCAGCCCAACTTACCGCACTGTAATTAAGGGTTATGGAGTGCCTCTCATCTCTCCACCTTCTACTGCTCTTTGTCAGGGCCAGCCTATATAGCTGGCAGTGGCTGTGTCCCACTTCTTAGATAAAAAATGCCTGGGCATGGGACTTGCTGCCATGTTCTCTATGGCTGAATAATGGTGTGATGCCCTTGGTTTGCAGCCCCTGGGGGATTCTGTTTCAACAGTAACCTGCCAGAGTAAAGGTTGTGGCAGTAATTAAAACCAAATATTTAAGAATTGGCCAGTGGTCATGGCTGAATTTTCAGATCAATGCAGGCCAAGCCCGAGAGCGCGCTGGCTCCTGCGCCTGTGTGCAGCCCACAGAGAAAGTCAAACAGATTGAGTCAGCTGCACTGCTGGCTAACTCACAGGCTGCCAGGCTGCAGGCCTGCTGGGACCTCTTGTTACAAAGCTCCACAGTTTTTCCATTGTTTACCATAAGGAGCTCAGAGCCCTCCGAAGTCTTGATGCTGAAATGAAGAAACTAAAAAAAGTTATCATTTACATGATGCAAGTCATGAAGAGCGAAGCTCTCCAACTTGCCCCCAGCAGCAAACGCACTATTATCATTTGAAGAGCCCTCTTATTATACACTACTTCAATTTATTCATGGTTTTAGCACAAATCAGATGCAAAATGTTTTCTTGGGCCCTGGAGATATCTGTAGAGAAGTTGCATAAATATCCATGATGATGCCATTAGGGTCATCCAACCAAAGTTTTAGAACTGCGGCACATAAGACTTATGTTTTAAGGAGTGTTGAACGCTTGTTTTCTCACATTCTCTTAAACCAAAGGAATCTTTTATAAAATGCAATATTTTCTGTGATTCATCTTATCTTCAGGTTAGCAGAAGTAACCATTGGAATCCAAGTGTGGACGATGTATAATTTGTGATCTCACCAGCTACAGTTTGTTTTCTTATCTGTCCTGCTGTTCAAAGAAAGAAAGGCTACTTTATACTTCCTCAAGTTCTTAGCCATTAGTTAAGGGTTAATCCAGTAACCATGTTTTATGATAGTAGTTCTCTCTGAAGTACTTGAAACTAGTATTTTTTATACTAATTTCAAGTATCCATGTAATTACACACATACTCAGATGTTGAATGAAGAACTTCTAAAATAGTCTTAATTTGTGAACTGGTAGCGTTAATTGCAGCCTTGTATTGTTCTTGTATTGTGATGAATAATAACATGTGATTAAGGTTTAAGGGCTTTTGGGTTCACTAAGTCAAGAGGTTTTTTGTTTGAGCTTTGTGATTTGTTGAACATGATTGAGAAACAGCTGCTGGCTCAGTGCAGGCTTCAGCTGGAGACAGCAGTGGGCTGGCAGATAACATGTTCTGAGGACCTCCACTTCCACCCCAACAGAGCTCCACTACGCCCCCTTTGGTGAAGGCGAGGCCTTTCTTCAATCATTCAAGCCCCATGCATTCACAAATCTCTGCACTGGCAAACCAACCATGCACACAGTGAAAGCACTTTTGATTTGATTCTCTTTTCTATTGTCAGAGCTGTTGAGTAGTGCATACTGAGAACAAGAAAGCCCTGAGCTGAGCTGTCTTAAAATGTATTTGTTAGAAATATTATTGGAAACCAGAAATTGGGATGCTCAGTGTGAAGTGGACAGTGGAACAGTTCAAAACACATAATTTCTTCAATCGATCCTCCATTTTGCAGGCCTCCTATGTCTGAGGAATCAACAGGCTTTTCAGAGGATTTTGTCGGTGTAATAATAATAATAATTTCATAAACTTGTAATGTGCTTTATAGGCTTGTTAAACCTGTCAAAGTCTTAATGTAATGTATCTGAGCTTAAAAGTGATAACAAGCTATAGACAATCATATCAGAGACAATCAAAGAGTAAAGCTGCAACTGTGACACACTGACAGACACTGGATGGAGCATATGTTTGGTCTTGACAAATCAAAGTAAGCAAGATCACCAAAAAATTGTGGCATGGACTTTGATAGATCGGAAATAAATTAAGCACTCAAAGACACTTTACAACATTTGATATTGATTCTATTTACAGAATATACTCCATAATATGAGTCTTGTTTTTTTGGTCCAGCCTCAAGGACAAGATATTCATCCTTTTGTGAACAGTCATTGGCTTCATTTCAGAGTATGCAAAATTTGTTTTCGAGGCAAACCAAAATGCCTCTAATAGCGCCTGTGCAATTCAAGTTCTGAGACACACAGTATTCATGCGTTTCAGTTTTCTCTTATATGCAACATTTTGAGGAGTTTTTTTCCCCATTCAGAAGATATAATATTTTGTTATAAATTGTTAATAGCTATGGCAACAGTGCTAATATTCATCACTCTGAAACCCATGGGTAGGTGACAGTGAGCCCACCAGCAGAAACAGTGGCTTGACGGTGCAGTGCCAAGAAGCATTCATCAAGTCTTCAGGAGGACAGGGCTCTCACTGGATAATGTGAGTTAAGCCATAATTACAGCATTAAGCAGACATTAACTATTATCACATCACTACGGTGCAATCGCCGTGGAGTCATTTTAGGAAACTGGAGTGGTAGTTAATGTGTCACTTTCACATTTAGAAAAAAAAAGACCTTCATACTAAGAATGCTGTGTTGTTTCAGTAATATTAGAGCTTAACTGATCAATGGCCAAGTCATTATCAAAATCCTAACTAAAGAAACACAATAATTTACTTCTTTAAAAAAAAAAAAAAAAATAGCTTAAAAAAAAATAAATAACATTTCAAAATGAACAAACAATACAAAATTATTACTTTAAACCAGGTGGACTTTTAATCTATGCATCAATAATCTATGCCAAAACAGTTTGCAAATAGTTGTACCATACAGGCCAATCATTTAAAGGGCCCATATTACGCTCTTTTCTGATCTCTCTTATAAGGTTGTTTCCTCATCAAAAACATACCTGGAGTTATGTTTTGCTTCATTCACACATGTTTAACACACAAACCCTGCATATTTAGGCTGAGGTCTTCGCTCAAACAGAAAACACTCTGTTACACCTTGTGATGTCATGTCGTAATACAGGAAGTGCTCCATTGTGGTTTAAAACTCTATACACCTTCACTAGAATCATTTCGATAATTTCTGCTCTGGAACTGTCAATTCCTACTGAACTAAAGTTGAAAGGAGCTATTAACTTGAAAACTCCTGCTTCATGACATCACAAGGTGCGTTTTGGAGATGTAGACAGACAAATAATAAACTCAAACATGTGTGAATGAAACAAAACATAACTCTAGTTATGTTTTTGAGAAGGTAACATTATAACATGGATAAAAGCCCACAAGAGTCAGTTTTGTGTAATATAGAACTATTAAGGAAACAAGAAGAAATGCCTGAAATCAATATTGTTCCAGTCTATCATCCAAAAAAACTGAGGATTTGTTTGCAAATATTTCATTAAATGTAGAAAAAGACTTTCCCATAGAGATAGATGCACTTAATGCCATATGGGGGAATATTGTTTTTCAGAGTTTTATAGCACAATATAAACATCCATAATGAAAATACACTGTTTTTGTCTATTTTGTGGCTAAAAAGTTTGGTGGTGGGGCTTTATCAAAATTTATCTCAGTGTAACAGTTTTGCAATTTTCACTTTTTACACTTTTCACTTAATTTATTTGGAGGCCTCATAAAACTTTTGAGCAAATTGTGAGGATTTCCAAACAAACAAATCAATCAGGGCAAAAATCTTGAGGACAGTTATTACAAGAAACTATCAGGTGTTTCATTAAAGACGTCTGCTGGGAGTAGCTTGGCTCCCATCACCTTTGACTGAATAAAACACTAATTGAAATATTCTCAAAATCAACCATTTCATTATGTGTTTTTGGAGCACCACTCTGACACTGTTGCCACAAAATCTAGTTCACTGTCATAAATTCAGTAATGTTAATGAGTTTGATTATAGATCTTAAAAAGTTGACCTACATGTGAAAATAATATCCACAACATTTCCCCTAAGACATCCTTGAAAAAGTACATAGGGAATAACACACACGACTTTGAAACAGGAGCTTATATATAGCAGTATTTTGAAAGTGTCTTTGGTGGAATAAGACACTATGACCTGTATGAACAGCCCCGAACAATTTAGAAGTATTCTTTGCTCAATTCTTAAGGCACTTTTATACACTTTTGTACATAAACAGATCCGTGTGCTCCAAGCATAGTGACTGTCACTGCATTTATTTTTCCAAATGTTTGTAATGTCAAGGCTGCACCAAGGGCACTAAAAGTCGGTTTGTTAATTGACCAAAATGGACGAAAGAGAGCAATAAATAAACAAACACAGCGACGCCCACAGTAGTTTTTAGATCATATCTTTTGAAAGACTCAAGAAAATTAGGTCAGGGAGGCATTTATTTGTGTTGCAGTTTATTCTAGTCACTTTTAAAAGTTTAGCTTCCACTATCGAGCTGTGTTCACTACTGTTCCCAGTGGTTAGCTCATGAACTGCTCCGTTGCTAAGATTCCACTTGTTCTGAGGAGTTGGACCAGATTACAGACAGAACAACGCAGAGGATGGACAGAAGCATATACAGTAAGCGCGTCCGCATCTAGAATTTGTTTTTGTGAAGGGTTCATAAGTTCGTAGCCAGGTCGATGCTCTTGTCCACTCCAGAGACCCCCCTGTTTCTACCTTAAGTGTTCCTCAAGAACTGTTGATCTCTTAATTTGGCCTTGGGTCAAATGAAGTACTCTTATCTCTCTTACAACGACTGCTACCTATTGCCACTTATTATATTTATCCCATTCATACAGAATTCATACTGAAATGTCGAGTCATGAGGAAAATTACATCTTCTGTACTAAAGATAATCTACTCCACAAGTATATGCCAAAGTCTGTAAGATCATTACACAACTTTTTATGACTTGGCAATGCTTGAGTTGTGCACAGAGAGGAACATACAGCAACCATACAATAAAATAACTGTAAGATAAAGATGCACTACAGACTTGAGAGCAATATAAGAACTTCACAACCATTTGCCTGACCAGCAAGTCGCTTCTACAGTCTGAATGGAGAAGAGGCTGGATCATAGAGCATGACAAACCACCATCCTAACCACAGCTGCAAATTTGTATCACGTGTTTTCCAATTAAAAACATTTCTCATATCAGTCAGAACAAAATACATAACTTCCTTTATCAGTAAATATGAGTTTCGTGCTTTGATTATTGATTCCAGAGTGTGCATTTCACAGCCAAATGAAATTAGGGAGACAGGATAAGGATGCAGACCCAAGCATCTTTCCACGAAAGTCTACAAGCTCCAATGTTTGTATGACTTGGACATTTTGTAAAGCAAATTGTTCATGTGCACTCAGTTTGACCACAGCTTTGCAGATGAGATTCTCAAATTAAAGAGATCATATAGTTTGTTAACGATCAAAGTTTACTCAAAAGTCAAAACTCTTACCTCTGCCACCTACACTTCAACCTTATTTAATTCTAGACACTCCAAAAAGTAATATCTGAATAAGTTCCAGTTACTCAAATTAACCAGATTTGACTTGATTTGAGTAGATTTAACTTGACAAGTAAAATGATTTACCAATGGAATAAGTCTTTTTTTCTTAATAAAAAAAAGTATATGATTTAGTTTCTAAGTACAAAGAGTTCAGTGTAACTATGCGCATTTTCTTATTTCAACTACAAAAAGACATGTTCCACTGGTAAATAACTGTGAAATGTACTCAAATCAATATAACATGTTCTTAATTCAAGCCATTTTAACTTGGCAAGATTTTAATTTTTTCCAATGTAACTGATGTTAATATTTCCACTCAAAATTGCACCAATAAAAAACACACAGAAAAGTTTACCAAAGGATAAAAAAAAAGGAGTTCCACTGCCAGCTACGTGTGGATACTAAAGGGAGAATAAACAACATGTGGATATCTGTCTGAGGGAGTTTATCTGCAGCATATGTCATGCATGAATAGCAATATGGAAACTGCAAATTGAAAAATGTCACTGACAGGCGACAGGCAGTGCAACAGGCTAATAGCTCACATTTGAATAAAAGGCTCTAAAATGGCATTCTCTCAGACAGCAGCTTTATGTATTGCCGAGCAGCATTTCACAGCGGATCATTTCCATAAATCAGGAAGAAGTCTATAATTTAACTTGATGGCTTCTTATGGGGTTAACGGCAAGTAGCAGTTATATTCCACTTGAATTCCACCCAAATCAAAATCCATACTGACCTATAGAAGACCATCATTTGTGCTCTTTTATACATATAGGCCTATTTTAGTTCCTACTCTGCATGTGCTCAGAAATAATACATGTTTATTACCAACAGGCTTGTGCAGTTTTACAGTTATTGACTACTGCACTGTTTGTTCATATTTACATTCATAAAAGTGCATTATGAAACTTTTCTGGTGGAGCGTCAGTCAATTTTTTCTTCCTGGAAATGTTATTGCTTTGTCTGTAATGTTTCACAGTGTGGTATTAAAGGGACAGTCTGGAATTTTGGACATAGGATGTCATTTGCTAATGAGCCAGAGTGTTGGAGACATGTGGAGACATTTTTTTTTTAAATTCCATCCAGTTCTTGTATTTGCAGAGGTCGCTGGTGCTAGGCTAGTGCATGTCAATGGCCATAGTTAGCCTGCCACTAAAAACAGTCTTACCTACTCCACAAAGCACCCGAAACAAATCTATTATTTCGCCAGACTGTCCATGTAAATGTCTGTGTTGATAGAATAATTTTAGAAATAAAACCAACCTTGCACTTGAAGGATTTATGTCTGAGCTGAAGCGAGTTGTACTTCCTGATAAAAAGCTTGGCAGTGGTGGACCGATATATGAGAAAATAGTCTCTCAACATCCGATGATTCTGGCGATGCAAGGTTAGTTTTATATCAAACATTATTTTTTCGACACAGACATTCACATCGATAGTCTGGCATAATAATAGTTTTGCTTCAGATGCTTTGTGGAGTGGGTAAGACTGTTTTTAGTGGCAGGCTAACTATGGCCATTGACATGTGCTAGCCTAACACAAGTGTCCTCTGCAAATACAAGGACTGAATGGAAGATTTTTTTTTAATGTCTCCACACGTCTCCAACACTCTGGCTCACTAGGAAATGAGCTCCTATGTCCAAAATTCCGGACTGCCCCTTTAAACTTTTCAATCAATCAATCAATCAATCAATCAACAACTTTATTAATCCCAAATTCAGTTTGCACATCTCTGGTCATGCACAATCTATAAATAATAAAAGAAAAAGAAAAACAGACGCCATACATTCAAACATCAGTGCATCAGGGTTACAATAACAAATTCACTGTCCATTTAAACGCCTTATGGCAGAAGGAACAGAAGATTTGGCGAAGTGGTTAGTCTTTTGCTGTGAGGTGACATATCACCTCCTAGAGGGCATTTGCATGAACTGTGAGCGCAGTACATGGTTAGGCTGGCTCAGTATGGCCTTAGTCTTTTGGAGCACCCGATGTCTCCACACAGAGGTCAGATCCTCCTCCTGAACACCACTGATTTTGGCGCACACTTTTACTATCTGGTTCAGACTGCTCTTGTCCTTCACAGATAACCCATAAAACCAACAAATAAAAGAAAAGGTCAGCAAACTTTAGATAAAGGAATGATAAAAATTATTTAAAATATTAGGTGACACAGTAAAAGAGCTGAGCTTCCACATCAAGTGAACCCGCTGCTGTCCTCATTTGATAATTTGCTCAGTGTTCTTATCAAACCTTAGGGAGGAATCAAACACAGTTCCCAAATACTTATAGGAGTCCACCATTTCTACTACTTCCCCATGGATGGAGCTGGCTATTGGGCTGTGAACTTTTTTTCTGGAAATCCACAACAATTTCTTTGGTTTTAACTACATTCAGGTCCATTCAATGAAAGCAGGTAGAGCTTGGCCATGGTCTGACTTTGCTCCCTGCAGGAGAGAGAGGAGGGCCGTATCATCTGAAAACCTAATAATGTAGCTGCCCTCATTTGCATACCTACAACTATCTGTATACAGAATATAAAGCAGCGGAGGCAAAACACAACCCTGGGGGAAACCAATGTTTTCTATGTTCATGGAGACCAAACTGGACCAAGTTTCAGGTCAGATCTGTCTGTGGAGAGATGACCCCACTTGCAGTCTAGTGGTTTTTCACCTGTAAAGCCACCTGTAATGGAATAAATGTAAAGTAGAGCTGTTTAGTGTTGTAGTGTTGAACATTACAAGCAGAGCAGTGACATATCCAAATAAAAAACAGGTGATAGATCCTCCAAAAAGAAAAGTTACACAATGTATCTTTTAAGTATACACAAAATATGTCATTTAATGTCTGAAAAACATTTTGATTGCACGTGCAGTGTTGCATTATGTTAATAAGATACTGTGATGTGACACTTAGCAGCACTATGTTCATTATTTTTTATGGAGCTATTTCTTGCATTTTACTTTTCACTTCAGCTGTCACTTATAAGACTGTAAAGTGCATATGTTTGTTATTCACATACACATTTTTCCACCAGTGAATATGTAGCCTTAGAATATAAATCTCCTCTATAGCATCATTTGGTAGTATTATTTCCAATTATTTTATTTTATGCCCCAGCTTCTGTATGGCAGTCTTTACCTCAGGGAAATAAACAATAATACAACATTTTCCATACAAAGCATTTGATCATCTTGGTAAGCACTGCAATTAGTATCAGCTGTTCCTTTCATCCTATCCACAGGGGTGCAGTGTGCATGCAGCAGCACCGTTCTCTGGGCAGAGCTGAAGTAGTCCACAAACAAGTGCAAATCAGAGCCTATCAGCAGGAGGCAACTCCATTGGCTGATGGTACATTTACCTGGTCATTGCAGAGACCTTGTACAGTCCAATAGGCCAACATTACATGCCTAAAACATCCCAAATTGTTGGCTTTTGCACTTTTTGTACAGCCATTCTTCTGACCAAATTGTGTTGACCGTTGAAAGGCGGGGGTGAGGCTTTATGAGCAGAGGAGACGTTTGAATAGGAGAGCATGCCAGGAGTGTTTTGTGATGTATTCAGGGACCAAAAAAAAAATCATACAGCTCTCCAGCCAGAGCAACCTCGGTAAATTGGTGTCCTGTCGATCTTTTTTGGTCAGATAATACGAGTCGGTGTGAAGGAGAAGAATGGAGCTCCTGTTGTGGCTTCTCAAACAGCGGTACGCGCCCTTTGGAAGTCCTCACTATATATAGTAACGAGGACAGACACGTTCAGATCACAATAGCTCCATGCAAAACAGTTTGTGAATGTATGAAGATACACACTGGACAGTAGCACCCAATCAGAGCACCAGTTTTGAGTCTCAGAGCTGAACCTCGGTTTAACTGCATGAGTGTGACTGCCATTGTATCAAAAATGTGTGGATTCTGTTTATTTTGTGCTATTTCTTTAGTGTTACTTTATATTCTCCAATAATGTATTTAAAGGAGACATATTATGCAAAATATATTTCTCAACACTTTTACTGTAACCACTTTATAGTAGTTATATTGCCCAGCATGAGTTTCTGCACATTTCGGTTTTCAGTTACCCCCATATCCCCGATCTCAACTTTTATTATTATTTGAAGTTTTCAGACTCCATAAACAAAAGTTCAAAATGTTGGGAAAGCATTTCTCAAAAATAAAAACACTGCAAATGCCAGCTGCAGAGTCAGTTCAGTGGCTTTAAACAAGAAGTCAATACACCTGTTTTTATTAATAAGTCCTTTTAGATCCCTATTGTAGTTGACAAAGAATAAAATGTAAAAATTGACTTAAATATTGGATTACTGAATTATTAAAATCAGAAACAAGACCACACTATGTTGGTTTGCACATGACTGAAGGATAGGGTGACCAGATTTTCTAAATAAAAAACTGCTTGGTAATAATAAAATTAAGGGAAATTGTTATGCACTCAGTCCATTATTCATGCCTCACTTGTGACTCAGTATATAATCTGAGAGACTTCAGACTGTGCAACTGAGAATGTTTTCTTTGTGTTTTTCTGTATTTTATGAAAACAAATAATAATGTGCCTTACTTTATTGTTGGTGGGTATCAGATTGGCCAAAAAAGAGACGGGACAAATCATTGTTTTGGATAAATCTGCTGGAACATCTCACCGTACTGCAGGATTGTATCTCAGAATATTTCTGTGTCATTAGGACTACAAGCACCACACACTCAGGTGCATGTATATAGTTAGATTTATTTTATAATTACAAGTTGGCACCTGGCTAACATAAAGTTTAAGAGGGAGAAGCAGCACAACATTCTTTGACAACATCTTGGGGACATCACATTTGGCTCTGACTCAGTATCTTGTTGTTGTTGTCCTCTTGTTGCTAGGTGCCACAATGAAGAGTGTTCCTCGTATGTTTTGCCCGGTAACTCAGTATTGTGAAAGGAAAAGTGTGTGAGCATTCTGTGCATTACTGGCTCATTTCTTGTTCAACTATGAGGGCACATTTATCTTCTGTTGTTTTTATTTACAGTAGATGCTTCTGGCAGCTGGTCTAAAAACAGCTATATGCAAAAAACTATAAATACATTTCCAACTCCTCCCAACTACTTCTATGCTTTCTCCAAGCCAGTAGACATATTTAACAAGCTCGGTAACACCATCCAACTGTACAGAGCAGTGTGCACAGCCTCGGAGCACAAACATCCCACTAGCTCCAGTTAGCTTTACACGTTGTAGCACTTACCGGCTTAAGAAGTCAATATAATTCCCTCCAGGAGCTGTTAAAACACTAAACAGTTAGGGACATTTATCAAAAGTTAGTTGGCTTAAAGTTACAAATGAAAACTAATGTTGTTTTATTTTTATACCCCCGATTACCAGAATTGTAATTATAATTGTTGTCTAACATCTTTGAAGAACAGCTAAAGGCATGGCTCATGTTGCTGTTGCCACTCTCAAAGGCTAATAAAGCAAAACTGACCAATTAATCTACTCTTATACATGCCCACACGGGATTAAAACGATAAAGATTAATATTAACTCATTTTTCTACTACTCATTTAGGCAAAGTGTTCTCTCTTGTGTCTGACTTTTAAGAAGATTTTTATTTTAATTAAAAATAAATAGACTCCAGCCAATTCTCCCTAAAGATAATTTCTGAGACAGACTTTTTTTTTTTTTTTTTTAACTTAGTGCAGTTGGAGACCATGTAGGCCCATAGTTGTAAAGCTCACACTGGCACAAAGAGCATACAGGAATGTTTCTCAGTGTGTATTGTCCATGTTTAAAAATATTATTGGATCCAAGATGGCACCATGTGTGTTCACCCTGCAGTGTAGTGCTTTATATTTTGTCTGATTTTGTGAGTAAATTGAATGTCAGCGAGCTCTTCTATCTATCTAAATATAGTTTGTATTTATATTCAGTCAAAGTCTATTTTTATTTATGCTATTTTTAATGCATTCCCTTATTTTTATTTTGATCATATTGTTTATGCAATATTTATTCAGTGATTTATTTTGCACCATACAGCCAAAGCAGGTTCCTAGTTTGTGAATTTTGTTATCTGACAGAAACAATAACATTTATTCAGATTCAAATACAATAAAATAAATGTTTATGCTGTATCCAGTAAATAGTCCCTAGTGTACTACAATAATGGCCTATTGAATTATAAAATGCTTACATTTACTCCTGTGAATAAATGTAATAGTCTTCTATCTGATTGTGAACCAAGAGTCAAGAACATGTTTTAGTTTGAACCATTAGCTCCACCCTCTTAGACCTTTCTGCCTTTCAGATCTTGCACCATGACAAAGAAACACCTGTCTGGGACAGTGTCATGTGGTTGTTTGTTTATAGCTCTCCAGTCTCCAATTATTTTTGACATTTGTGAATATTGTGAAGGAACTATGACAAAGAAACAAATGTCTGGAATGGTTCCAAGCAGTCATTGTTTGTGAGTTTTGATGAATAATGTACCTGATTTGACAAAAAGAGGTGACAGTGCAGTGCTATTGGAAAAGAATAGGTGAAATTTTACACTTTGTTTCTTATTTAGCTGCCATCATTATAGAACTGTGACTATGTCACTTTTGGATGCAAACAGCAATTTCACAGGTGAGTTCTAGCTTTGTTTTTTTTTTTGTTTTTTTTTCCTTTTTCATCAAACAAGGCAATGACATTTCAAACTGTATTATTAACCATATATTGTATCAAATGTGTAAATAATGTAATAATCTATAACATATATAGTAGGGATGTAACGATATCCAAATCTCTCAAAATGATATTGTTACGATATGCATCTCGTGGTACGATATGTATTGTGATATTTTTTTCTTTTAAAATACCTTGACAAGATTTTGGTGTGAATTATTACTGTCACAATCCCAAGAATTGAAGTAAAAAACATAGTTCTTCATGTTGTCGGCACTGAAATGAATCATGGGATATGTAGTATGTAAAGAACTTGTGATTCGATATATTGTGACAGCCCACGATTGTTGTGAGACTTCTGACGATATGATATTATGACATTTCGGTTTTACACATAATTGCTGGTTTGGTATATGAGCATATTTCTTACCTCAAACTCCTGCTTATATGTTTGGTCACACATATAACCACAGATCCTTGTTAGCTTTAAACCACAGCCATCCATTTTAACGTGTGCTAAAAATGAGGAAAAAATAAATAAACACACATACACGACGACGCTGACAGATGCACTACAGTCTGTTTTATCATACTTTTCTCTAAACTCAATTGAGAGAAAACTAAAAAAGTTAGATTTTTCAGCTTGTTCCACTGTTCGACCAATCAGATGCAAATGGTCGTCATAACGTTCTATGTTTTCCGATCACTTTTAGTGAGAGCCATTCCAGATTGATTATGTGTGGAACTCAGTTCAGACTGACACAAATATCAATCTGGTATAAGCGTAAATTAAATGACCCGGAAATGTCATCATACTCAACAGTGCAATACTATGAGAGCATTTATCGTGACAAGAATAAATTACAATCACTTAAAGGCCCTTTAATATAACTGTTGCTATATTTCCCTTTTATCCTCTATTACTTTGGTTGTTGCTCTCTATATTTTTTCTACTTCTGAGACATCTGTGCAAATTATGACTGTTATGAACTTGGCTTTAAAGGGCACAGTGTATATCCGCTGGGACTCTTACTATTATTACACTATACTTGTCTAAGACCAATCAGCGCCCAGTCAGTTGGAAAAGGTTTTCTAACTGTTACTTTGAACATAGAGGTTGCTCTTTGTGGCTCAGGGTTATGATATAAACGCCTGCTTCAGTCCATTTAGAGAGCAGGACTTTAACTGGAGTCTAAATGCATCTGTGTGCGCTGACAGTGGAGGTCCCTGCTTCAAACGCTCCGAGCAGAGGAGGCGGCGCGTGAGTCCTGTTGCTAGGATACGGACCACGGCTCTTAAAGGAGATGTGGTAAGAAAACAGTGGAGCAAATTATCTGCCCACAAACAAAGCTTCCTTCAAATTCGTCACCTACCCCAACCCGTGTGACAAGTGCAAAGGTTCATCCAAGCTAAATGATCCATAGAAACACATAATTCACTTCTAATTTAAAATGGCATGGTTGCTATTGACGCCAGGGCCCAATCAGAGTCGGCGATCATTAATTCTCCATTTGGTATTCTCTTATCAAATGAATTAAAAAAACATTAAAGCATCGTCTTGGTGCAACAAGCAGTATACCCTTTGTGTGCACGTTGGAGCCACTTGGTTGGAGTTCAGGGCGATTTGTTAAAGTGACTTTTTCTCCCCATCAATCAACAGCACTACTGACCCTAAAACCCACGCCGTAATTGCCTTCAGGATTAAAATGGATTGGAGGCTCTGGTGAAATCCTGCATGCATTTCCATTAGTTTTCCATACTCGGGAAGTTTGTTGTGAAAAAAGGGACAAAAGAAGCAAGCCAGTTTTGAGTCAATCTATATGAGTATGTATAATTTCCTCTCAGTCTCACTGTATGTCTTTCTTTACTCTAATAGTTCCTTTACTTTGCAGCTAAGACTGTTAATGCACTGAATAATATAATTGTACTACTGTTGACACGGTGGTTGTGGGATTTAGGAGAGGGGTTTTGTACAATTCACTGCACTTTACGTTTTAAAAAGTATTTAAAATTAAATAGCCCAAAGTACAAGTGGCTGTATCTCTGTACAAACTTTTTCTGAACAAATAATTACACTATAGTGGCAATGTAACACATTTTTTCATGTTAAAGTAAAAAGTAAAATTTAAATTGAAAATACATTTGCTTAAATAAAAAGCCTACATGATTAAAAAGCCTAAATAATTAAAATGTGATAATGTTATGACTAGATCAAAAGTAACATAATATAAATTATTTGTGATTAATATACTGATATAGGCTGTACCAGATTTTTGTTCATCTAGTTGAGCTAAATTTGATTTACAAGGCCGCTGTATGCTAGCCAGGCTGGCGCCACCTAGTGCCTGCACTTAATTTCATCCAACGACTAGTTCAAGAATTGAAATACACTAGACGGTTGGCAAAAACCCCAGACGTGCCAGCAAAGAGCCATATATTCTGTGTTGGCAACAATTCCCAAGATCAAAGATTTAAAGCCAGAACAAAGAGAATGTTTGGTGAATTTTATCAAGGGAAAAGCCCTTATTGCCCTTCTTCCTATGAGATTGGAGAAAAGCTTAATATACCAGTTAGCGCATTACATACATCACAACCAAATAGCAGCAACTGGTTAAATAAAAAAGTATCTGCCTACCGTCGAGTGAACAAATTCTAATGCTGTGAGGTCAGACGGTTTCCACGAAGTGAAACTGGCTGATGAATCAGGCCAGCTATATGCATCTACCAGTAATTATGAAGCATTTTCCTGTCCGAGAATCAGGAAGTGCGCTATTACCATGCTAGTTATTGTCATCTTACTCTGGTGTCTGAAAGATGTGAAAAACATTTATAAATACACTGGATATGATGGATAATGGGAAAGCATCAGGAAAGTAAGGAATATGTTTGGACCGCTCCAAATATTAATTAAATTTAAATTAACTGTTTTTTGGGGGGTTTTTTAAGAGTAAAAATCAGGTGGAGGATCTTTAATGTGGGTTTCTCACGATTTATTTCCAAGGAGTGTGTGAAAATTTGATATGCAAATTAAGCCACTGTTTAATGCAATACATTAAAGGAGGCTAGTTTCATCATGACCTGTCCCTGAACCACACTTTGGACAAAAACTACTGACAGTGTGCTGTGTTGAAACTTCTGTCAAAACACTGCATAATTTGTCAGAAATCTAATGTGGTTAGCGATATGATCAGTTTAGGCTTTGCGTCTTCTAGCTCAAGCAATCAACGTAATTACATTTAACAATAGATAACACAACATCAGAGTGCAGCTTGCGCCCCATTATGAATAGATATAGAAGGTCAAATGACTCAGTGCATTTTCCCCTAACACAATTATAGCTGAGTCAATGGAACAACGGCGTCCATGAAAGAAAAATTATGTTATCAAAGGCTCGCCATAGACTTTGAGATTGTTGTTTTTCCGTGTAAGCCAATTTAAAAGATGCACTGTAAAAACAAGCACTATCAAAAGACGAGAGCTGATTTGCATATTTATGATACAAGGAAGCCCTCGAATGTTGTTTGCGCATTAATTGGGTAGCGTAGCTTACAAGGCCATAAATAGAAAGGCGCAAATTGCATGCACCCAACTGAACACGGTGCACTGTGTAATAAGAGATGGCCTCCCTCTCTCCAGGACATGCATATTTATTTACATATTGTTCAATAGAGGAACCTGGTACCATCATCAATATAATGGTGTGTTGATGATATCACCATCAGTATCATCAACACATCTCCCTCTCCTCAGTTAAAGGTTTTATATCACACAAAACTGACTGAGCTTTAAGTCATGTTATAATGTTTTACCTCATCAAAAACATACCCAGAGTTTCATTCAGACTTGTTTGAGTAACCCTTTATTATTAACCTGTCTGTTTCTCCAAAACTCAAAATGTTCAGTTTGTGATGTCAGGTAGAGGTATTTTTCAAGTTAACAGCTTTTACCTTTTACCAATTTCTTCAGTAGAGTTTGGCAGTTCCAGGGCTGAAATCATCCAAATGATTCTAGTGAAGGTGAATGGAGTTTAAAAACACAGTCGAGCACTTGCCGTTTGAGAAGAAATCATCCTAAATATGCAGGGTTTGTGTGTTAAATATGTGTGAGTCAAACAAAACACAACTCCAGGTATGTTTTTGATGTTCATCTGGTGTAATATAGGCCTTTAAAATGTCTACAATTTAATACCCTCAACTATTTGCACCAAACAAACAGAATCATCTACCTTATATTCTCTCTATTGTTCTCCCATTTTCTTATTCTCACTCTCCCCATCTTCATCTCCTCCATGGCGTTGCCTCTAGGACTCGCAACCGTCTCTTTTCTTTTTTCCTTGACATCTCCATCTCGAGCAGCCCGGATCGATAGATGTATGGGCGCAGAAGCCTTTGCGTTTTACTGAGACAACATAAGTGCATCCAAAAAGTGCTTGTTAGTCAGATGTTCCACTCTGCTGGCCTCTTCTCGCTGATTCAGACTTGTTTTCATGTTTCCTCTATCTCTCTGTGTCCTCCTTTTTATTCTACTGTGTCCGATCAATGTCTCCATATTGTATCAAGGAGAAAGATCTTGCAGGAATCTTTTGTGTGTTTGTTGAATTGACAAGATGCTGTTATCGAAGAAATCGCCAGTTTTACATTGATATTAGTTGTCATACGCTCATATACTAAACCTGCAATTATGTGTAAAAGAATTGCATTGTTGAATTTACAGAATACGGCTCATTAGATCAAAAGCATTTAGCAAGACTGATATTGTGCTGTTTTGCAAGACACTTCACGCACATTGAATAGCACTGTTCCACCTTCAAGGCACTCAAAGCTTTACATCGAGGAACCACTCACTGATTCACACATACATTCATACACCAGTGTACGCACTAAGGGGGGTCAAGTGTCTTGTTCAAGGACACAACAACAGCATTCATCTGAGAGAAATAGAATTGCATCGCTCACCTGTGGGTCAGCGTATGTGACCTCTCTACCAAGGAAGTTTTATTTTCTTAAAGTTTTATGCCGACAGCGGGATTTGAACCGCCAACCTTCGGATCAGTGGATAAACCGGCTGAGCTACTGTCGCCCCTGAATATCATAAAATTGATGGTTGTTGGAGAGGCAGAGCTGCAGTTTGAGTTTTCTTTCATATATTTTGAGTACTTCTGGCGATTTTAAAAAGGGAGCATTTTTCATCAATGTTGTTAATATTGAATATGATTTATTTTGATACATCCTTAATCCAGTGTTTGTTTTTGTGCCTTCGTTTCTTGCAAATGAAAAGACTAAAACTATGGAAAGTGGTAATTGCTGCTTTCATGTGCTAATTGGTACAAATAATGTGTTGTCTTTAATTATGCTGAGTTATGCTTTTTATGGAAAGTCTGGCAAGTTGAAATGAACGACAAAAGTATAACTTTATTTTTGTCTTCTAACAAAATTGTCTTATATCTTTAAAAGTTATATTAAGCACAATTGACTCTTGTGAGTTTTAAGCCATGTTGTAATGTTGTTACCCAGAGGTGGGGGTTTGCAAGTTGTGATTTGGACTCGAGTGAGACTTGAGTCACTATTTTTAGGACTTGAGACTTGACTTGATAAAAAGACTTGGGACTCAACTTGGACTTGAAGGTCAGTAACATGGTACTTGACACGGACTTGAGGCCTGTGACTTGAGAAGATTTGAGGATCACTTTTAAATTTGAATTCTTTCTATTCTGACTGTTATGATTCACACTCAGATCTTATCAAGACTTTTAAAAAGGAAAAATTTTAACAAATTTCTACAATTCTTCTATACTCTAAAAATACCCATATAAAAATATACTGATTTTTTTTTTTAAGTACAATTTATCTTAAATGTTATATAAATTGTAAAAACCTAAACTATATTTGGTGCTTTGGTTTAAAGACTTGAAATGACTTGAAGCTCAAAGCAGACGACTTGGACATGATTTGGACTTATGGGCCAGTGACTCGAGACTGGAATTGGACTTGCCTGTATTTGACTTGGGACTTGACTCGAACTTGAGGTCAAAGACTTAAAGTGGACTTACTTGAGACTTGCAAAACAATGACTTGGTCCCACCTCTGCTGTTACCTCATCAAAAACATACCCAAAGTTCTGTTTTGTTTCATTCACATGTTTGAGTAATCCTGCAGTGTTAGTCTGTCTACATCTCCAAACATCAAAATGCTCCATTCCACCTTGTGAAGTCATGAAGTTGTAGTTTTCAGGTTAAGAGTAAATTTTTATCTTTTGTTTAGTAAAGATTGGCAGTTCCAGATGATTCTAGTGGAGGTGTATGAAGTTTCAAAACACAGTGGAGCACTTCCTGTATTACCACATGACATCACAAGTAGGAACAGAGTGCTTTCTGTTCGAGAGAATATTCAAGGTTTGTATATATCCAAATTGTTGAATCACACATTATTTGACATTTTTACCTCAAGATACAGATTTGATACTTTAATATCTTGCATAACTCATATCACTGCACTTGGTGAACTTATCATACATCTGTAAAAAAAAGATTTGCTATTGGACAAAATGGTGTCTTTGAGTGTGTGTGTGGCTTTAATCCTGGATTGAGGTGGAGGATGTCTGGTGTGGGCGTTGTGTCCTCCGTGGGCCACTGAAGTCTGCGCGCTCTGAAAGCTGCCTGATGATGAATAACATTTATGTAAAGGCTTGGACTGGCGCCGCTCACCGTCTTCTGCCTGACAGCCAACATGGAAATCCATTTTGTGCCTGTAATCAAATAGCCCGATGTGATTGCACTGTTGTGTTTTCAGATGGGTGTGGTAAGGTGCAAAGCAAGACCAAAAAAGCAATTCAATTCCACTGTCAGTTAGCTCTGTGCATATCACTCCAGTGGGATGAGGCTCAAACTATTTACTCTGTGTGTTTTTGAGTGCTTTGTCTAATGCTTCCTGGGCTTGTTGGACATTAAATTTGAAAGATTGCTGATTCAAGTTGTTCAAATCCATAAAGAAACTTGTGGGACATTTGAACCCAGAAAGGTCCCAGATTCAGCAGTGTTTTGGAGAGCGTTAACCTGCAGTTTGTCAGCCTTTGACCCTCACAGGCGCCACGCTTGTGCTGGGGGCCCCTGGGAGAACCGGCCTGACAGACTGGGATTTATATGAGTGTTTCAGCCCACACTGCAGCTGTAAAAGCCTGACTACTGCTTATGTGCAATGTAGTATTTGAGAAAAGAACTGCAGAGCATTTTCTTAACACAGAATTTGGCCTAGCGGGTAACATAGCATACAAAAGCTGCACTACACTTTTCGGTGTGTTTGATACCGACTCCATGGGAAGTCCATTGCTTTGTCTGAAATGTTCCACAGTATAAACTTAAATTCAAATGCAGTGAAAAACATGCATTCCCTTTGTTGGTTCTGTGAGAGAATTTTAGTAATTTATCTTCCAATTACATCTCAGTTTAACATCACAAAAGCTATTCACACCATGATCTTCCCTTGGCATACCATTTGCATACCATTATCTAAATTGTGGCATATTGCCGTTTAATCGGTTCACTTTTGTAATCATACTATGTTGACTTTTCAAGTCTCCCTGGGCCCATATTATTGATGGGAAATAAACTTCTCCTGCTTAAGACATCCAGTTGGTCTCCAGCCTTTTACTTCCACCGTTTCTTGGACAAACTTCAACAACAGATTCCACAGACCTGTAACTTGGCCTAACTATATCATGTGGAACATTCTTGGCAAAATAATATCTTCATAGAGACAAACAGATTGCAGGTTGCAGACCCTTCTTTAAAAAGAAACTTAAACCATAGTAATAAAATACATCTGTATAGGACACAAACATGTTATGCCTAATTGTTTTTTTCACTCAGGACTGAGTGAAGTGTTGTGTCCAGTAGTGTCAGCCTGTGATGCCATCATAATAGAGTGGCCTGTATTTTTGGAAGCCTTTCTCCCTTTTTTCTGTTTCAGATGGGCTACTGTTGTTGAATATGATTTTTGAGTTTACATTTGTGTAATCTGTTTTTGGTTGGTTCAGATTTGCTCCACATGATAGCAGAGAGTGAAGTGACCCAGAATAGAGCTGGCATAGGCTCACCTCTGTCACAAACACATGTTCTGTGCAGAGCCGGACACGCTGTCACTTCAACACGCTTCAGAGAACAGGCCAGCGCCTATCAGACAGCAGACATATAAACAAGTTTACACATTTTATGCTTTTCTAGCCTGGTGAGTCAGCTCCCAATCCACGAGACTCTGGGATCAGCTAAAATTATCTCCTACAAAAGTTTTAGTTTTACAGGTTTTTGCTCATTGATTCGGCAGGTGTCTGTCCTATTTCTCTCTCCTCTGTGTATTTTTCATACTTTCTTTTTTATTTCTTTATAACTGCTGTGCATGTTAGTAATGACACAGATTATGTTAACTGGCCTGTCATTTGTGCCCATAGAAACCCACAGAAGAGAAGGCCCAGTTGTAAAGTATAGGAAAAGCAATTTTTTTGCTGTCCAGGCCAACATGAATGATGTTCTATGTTATGTACCTGTTCATTTTCTTCTCAATAGCACAATTTCAGCTATTTCATGGGAATTTGTACATGTCTTTACTTCTCATCAACATAAAATCTCACAAGGACAGACAGGAGATAGAAGTGGAAGGAGTTTTTATTTGACTAAAAAAAAGTAACTCAGTTCCACCAACAATATCCCGCCCTCTTATTTTCAGATGTCAATGTAGTTATAGAGCTACAATAAAAAAACTAAAAAAACAAATGATTGTATTCTACCTGTTGCAGTTAGATTTAAAATGATTTGCAAATCAACGTCTGTATTCTTTGATTTTCACATAGTTCAGTTGACAAAGCATTTACCCATCAATTAGATGTACTGGGGTATTGGGTTGGGTCCCTGTGCTGTAACAAAAGTTTTATTATCTTAAGTCAACAAATTATAATAATGTAATGAAAATGTGCAAAAAAAAACAAACAAAAAAAACAAGGAGCAACTGGGGAGACTGGCACTTCTGAAATCTTTGTTAAGCAGTGTGTTGAACTAAATATAAACCCTGCCAAAGACGCAGGCAAACCTTTAAATATAGCTCAATTATTGAACATGCAGTTAGCAGCAATGTCACAGTGTGTTACATACATCTGACAGGCCCCGCTCTAAATGTGTTACTTCAAAGCTAATATATGCACACGTGATGGTGCAGAGCTAGTCCTGACTTTGAGTCCATGTCACTCTGTTGTTTTCATGTCAAAGGTGTTCTGTTTTTTTGTCTCTTAAAAGTGTCACCATGTCCTTTGATGAAAGCCTTTGGAACAGAAAATACTTTTGGCCATCCATAAAAGTAGACTTTGTGGAATTGCATCTATAAATAATTAAGATCTCCAGGGAGCACATAAATGGAGATATAAAAAGATAGACAGTTCCTCATAAGTGATAGTGGGGCGTCATTGTGTGAACGCTGCAAATATTGTGTCACTCAAGTCTTTGTGCTCTTGATGCGTCTCTCTCTCTCTCTCTCTCTTCTCTCTCTTACTCTCTTTTTCTATCTCTCTCTCTTTCTATCTCTTTTTCTCCCTATAATCTCTTTCACACTCTCTCTCTATGTCTATCTCTCTCTGTCTGCCTCTCTCAGATGCCTCTCTTCTGCTCAGAGATGCAGCAAACATGACACAAGTTTGTTTTTGTGGGGAAGACTAACTAATAAGAGAATTTCCCAGTGCTTTGTAAGAAAATAAACACAGACTTCACACAGCAATTACACACTTTTAGTAATAGTGGGTTCTGACTACATTTTTAATTAGATTTTGATTCAGCAGAACTATTCAAATGAATTTTGATCAAACTTTGAAAGTTGTTCAGTTAAAACAAAAGAAGAATCAGATGCCAAATAAAAATGTGAACAATAACAAGAACTGTTGTTATGTAATAATAATACTACCAAGTAAGAAGTAGTAGCTACACCCACATAAAAAAGTCATCTAACCTTAACCTTAAAGGTGCCTTGTGTCTCCATGGAGATTTTATTGATTTGTCTGGAAAATTTCACAATATGGTATTAAACCTTTCTATCTTCATGGAGACCAAACTGGACCAAGTTACAAGTCAGATCTGTGGAGAGGCAACTCCTCTCACAGTTAAAGTTTGTTCAGACCAGGGCGTCAAAAAAACGTTTTCTTGTTTTATGGTGTTTGTGGCCCCTGGGTCTTTCTCTTTCTTCTCCTTCTTCCAGGTAATAACGTCAATATGTCATTGGATAGTAATCACTGATTGGTTCATGCAGTGCGTTGGATGCTAAATGTTCAGCATTCTCAACTTCTGACGCGCATTCAGAGCGCTGACGCCTGAACGCTCAAGACTTACCTCGTCATCACCACGAGGTGCAAAGACACCCTAGACAAGCATCCACACAGACTTTGCAGGTAAACTGGATGCCTGTTTTGGTATTTTTAACCCATAAATCCAGCAGTAATTGAATAAATGTAAGGTAGAGCTGTTTAATGTCATACTGTGGACCATTCCAGACAGAGCAATGACATATCCATAGATACAAGTAGGTGATGAACCCTCCACCAGAAAAGTTACACAATGCATCTTTAAGGGTAGTATTACTCGAGTAAATTTACACTGAATGCACATACAATGTATTAGACTCCTAGTCCCTTTGATTATTGCAGAGGCTGTAAGACAGACACTTTCACAGTTCTTAGTGAAAAGAGCGTTGAATGGGGGAGACGTGATAAAGCAGTATTGTTCGGTGTGACAGGATAAAAAATCGTCTCCCACTGGCCTGGTAATCCTCGGGCGGATAATTAAAAAGTGTGCACCACAGTCAGGGAGAAAGAAAGATAGAGAAAAAATTGAAATAAATAAATAAGTGAGGAGCAGAAGAAGAGGGAAGAGGCTGGGCGCTGATCTCGAGGGGAACCATTAGAGAATGTTTTCTTGAATTGAGGTTAGGTGCATTGATCTCTGTCGAAGCCTGCGCTGCTCAGAGTTAACACTCCCTGCCTGAGCCGCACTCTCATTTCATACATTATTCCAATTAAATCGCAGTGGCCCGCCTGGCTGCCTTTCCCCATTCTGAAGAACACTGGGATTGGCACCTGCTTGAATTAATCCCTATTCAAAAGAAGTTGTGAACAGAAAGGAGCAGGAGAAAAAGATGGTTATTTCAGGTGATGTTTTGTCTCCAGCCACAGAGTAGACGACGCAGTGATAGATTGAGAACATTAGGAGCACGCTAATAGGTGCCCTGTTCTATACAGTGGCCCCGTGTGGCGCTGTGATGTATTGAGCGGTGGGAGTGTGAGCAAAGCCATTGTTCTTGTTTCCGTTTGGGCAGAATGTGAAAAGGAAAGCCCATTAGAGGACTTACTTTGGGGACACTTTTGGACATTTAACTCTGCACTTAAAGTGACCTCTACACTGTGAGGTGTACAGGTCTCCTGTTTCATTTGGTGACTGATCCTAACCAATTACCCAGGCTTTGGACTGGCACAAAAGTTTTGCTCTTATGTCTTGTAATTTGATGAAATATGGGGGAGTGAATGGATGTCAGCTTTAATCATGCTGTATGTGCTTTAGCTATATTTGCATGGACTGGCTGTAGTAACATGTGAACAAACTAGAATAAGAACATATGGAGCAGATGTATGGTAAAAATCTAGAATGATATCTCTCTGTGTTGTATACACAGATTGATATTAGTCTGGTCTCCATGCTCTACACTGAGTTTCAAGACTGGCCAAATGTGATTGTGTAGTGGTCATGGTCACATTTTTATTTAGTTCTCTTCCACCTTCAAAGCACTCAAAGCACTTTACATCAAGGGACCCATTCACACACACAGTCATTCACCACTGGAGGTGAGGTGGGTGAAGTGTCTTGCCCAAGAAAAATAAAATCAATTTCATATCACCTCAGATTGACAGAGTTTTGAGCTTGACTCACTGATTCTACAGAAATCCACAATGTCTTTCAATCTCTTGTGATATTTTTCAATATGAATGGATCAGGCGTTTTCCTGATTGGCTAATCTACCTCTCAACCACGCCTATTTGAAAACAGTCACTGACCAGACTCAAGTATTGAATAAGTGTATTCTGGATCCTAGCAATGGTGTGACATCTGTCCAGTGTATTGGATAGGGCTGTATGAGGATGGGCATCTGCTCCACCCACTTTTAATCATCCAACTCAAATGACTGCAAGCAAGAAGGCCACTGATTTGTCACACAGAAGGCGTGAATCATCTCTTCAAACCTTCTCTGTTTATTTATTAATCTGCACTGGAAACCTCTTAATGCACAAACACAAATGAGTGCCTTCTTGTCAGGCTGTTTGCGATATCTGAACGCACCACTGTACAGCATCAACAGCGCCCTGACAGCCGGCTGCTGAGTGGAACAGATGTGACAGAGCCTCTCCCTAACGCGGGCCTGTACCAGCGCCCATCTCCTTCTGTCACCGCGACGACCACATCACCGCGGCGACCATATCACCGCGGCGACCACAACACGCCACACTCAGGCTGCGCTGATCAAAAAAACCCCGAGCTGTCATCAGAACCTGACAGGCTGCTTCCATCTCTGGCGGCACTTTGTCTTCACAACACCCATGCACCGATCATCTCCGCATCTGTCTCGCCCGGAACCAATATGAAACCATTAATTAGCTTCACACATCCGATTTATGAGTGAATGATTGACAGCTAGGACTCGTGTGTTCAAAGTTGTCAAGATACTCCATGTTTACCTTTATAATTTCATCAATTCACATCTGAAACCTCAAATGAGAATGGAGTTGCCAAAAGTTTAAGGTTCCTATAATCCGTAGAATTTACTCTTTTGAACTTAAGTTATGTTAAGTTCTGACCTCCTCAAAAACATACCTGGAGTTGTGTTTTGTTTCATTTACACTTATTTGAGTAATCCTGTATTATTAGTCTGTCTACATCTCCTGCTCAAAATTCTCTGGTCCACCTGGTGATGACATGAAGTTAATAGTTATAGTTAATAGCACCTGTTATCTTTTGTTCAGTTAGATTTGCAAATTCCAAGGCTAAAATTTGTCAAATGATTGTACTGAAGTTTAAAAACACAGTGGAGCACCTGTGTTACCATATGAGATCATGAAGGAATAGAGTGTATTCAGCTTGATAGAATTTGTGTGTTAAATGTCTAAATGAAACAAAACACAACTCCAGGTATGTTTTTGATGGGGAAACAGCATTATAACATTTAAATCAGAAAATAGCATAATATGGGCCATTTAACTCAACACAATTGTCCATAAAAATAATGGCAAATTTTCAGATTTTTTTTCTTTTTTCTTCACATATTTTGTTGATAGCTTTCTTTGTGCGTGAATGAGTCAGTGGGCAATATATTTGAATGTGGTGTCAGTGTGGCCTCTGGGCACTTAGACTTAGACAAATTTGATTGGTTCACAAGGGAAATTATTTGGACCCAGTAGCTCACACATCACAATATAATTTCATAACAATGAGCAGAAATATGAATGGTAATAATACATTCTAAATAAGTAGCAAAAACAGCAAGACACTGGTGTCAAAAGGGATTATTATACAAATGTGTGTGTACATGTAAACTTAAAACACAAATATATCTCAGTTATACAAGAGGTGGGTAAGGAGAACCATAGATGCATAGATAAATAGTGATTAATGTGACAGAGGGTTATCTGTTACATAAGTGTAAGTTGTTGCCCAGTTGTAGGGAGTATCATCTGTTGTTTGAGCAGAGCTATAGGAGACTGTTGGAGAATGAGCTCCTTGTCCCTCTATAGTCTGGTGCAGTGGGTGAGTTGTTGTGCAGTCGTAGGGAGTATTATCTGTCTCTCTATAATCTGGTGCAGAGGGTGAGTTGTACTGTTGTAGGGAGTATTATCTGTCCCTCTATAGTCCGGTGCAGGGGGTGAGTTGTTGTGCAGTTGTAGGGAGTATTATCTGTTCCTCTATTGTCTGGTGCAGGGGGTGAGTTGTGCAGTCGTAGGGAGTATTATCTGTCCCTCTATAGCCTGGTGCAGTGGGTGAGTTGTTGCACAGTTGTAGGGAGTATTATCTGTTACATATGGGTTGGCTGTTGCACAGTTGTAGGGAGTATTATCTGTTACATAAGGGTGAGTTGTTGCACAGTTGTAGGGAGTATTATCTGTTACATAAAGGTGAGTTGGTGTAGTCTGGTGCAGTGGGTGAGCAGGAGTGTCCGTGATGGAGAGCGTGTTTTTCAGTGTCCTCCTGTCCCTCAATGTGACAAATGTAAACAAATGTGACAAATGGCACCTGTGACAACAAAGAAGCACAAGCCAGTGTGAAGGAGGAGCGAAGGAATAAAACTGAAAAATAAAGTGTCTTTAAATGCCTCAAACTCTTATATTAAGACAAAGTTGCAAAGACAGACTATTTAATAAATACAGTCCTGTCATTATACAAGAGGCTCACCATGACAGCTAGCATGTACCTTGAGAGAATCTGGACATAAACTGCACTAATTAGCTTCTCCATTAGCATTCTTACACGCTTCAAGAAAGTGGACTTGAGGAGAGGTATAATTTAGCATATTGGCTAGTCTTAATTAGCATAGCACCTAGGACTAATTAGCTTCTCAGTTATCGGAATAACATTGAAAAGGTTAACCTACCTTTGTAATGGTCCACATTAGTGACAAAAGTTGCTACAGGCTAAAAGTAGATGTCATAGCTACCAATTATCGCCAGCAAAAAATAATTTAAGAATATAAATGGAGCCGTAGAGATGGGGCTCTTTCACCCTTATAAAGATCAGGATTAAAAAGATTGGTTGCTTGGTATGTCAGCAAGTCAGCAGGACACTGTGGTGGGCTGCTCAAGGGAATTTATGTGATCTTTTCTTAGCTGGTCTACTCTTGCGATCAAAAAACTAACTCAGAGATTCACAGATGCCATTGGCCATGACGTGCTTGTTCTTATTGATACTTTATAGAGACATCAAGCTGAGGGTGTTCTCACTCTGTTGGTTGCTGTTCAGTAATTAACACGGTGACACAATGCACACATTAGCAAAAACTGTCAAAAATGATTTAATATAGTCTGAAAACTCAAGAAAAATACAAAACAGATTTAAACAACATATTTTCAGGAGCCTGTGGTCTATACTAGCATTCACAGTCCTGTTTACGAGTGTGATTTGCAACAAACAGATGCGAGTGACTAACTGAAAAACCGTAATTTTATGTGCAAAAGTCTAATTTAAACTCATCTGTAGTTCCAACCAAGTCACCTTTTCATCTTTGCCAGATTGTGTTAAAATAAAGCTCAGATAAATTCTAACTTGAGTAATAGAGCTTCTAACAGAGTAGTGCTTCCAGTTAGCTTCACATCCCCAGGAAATGTTAATTGTCCTGACCTGTTTATTTTTGCCTATTGTGTATTTTAGTCTGGCCTGCGCTGGCCCTAATTTGAAAACAGGAAGTTGCCCCTAAAGGTCCTATGTAAGTAAAAAGCAGAAAAAGCTCACGTGTGTTACGACGTTGTAATGAATTCATGGAAGGCATACATAAGTAATATAATTTAAAGGTGTTTATAAATAAGATGTGCTTGTTAATTTCATGGTCATAAAAAACAAACTATTTACAAGTTAATTTGCACGTTAACATGTTGAATATTAAAATGCGTTTGGGTTCACATTACCATTATAAAACGTGGTTGTTATTTCTTTGCATTTAAACTAATGTGTATTGTTCTGTGTTGTTACAGTTTCACACCTGCCATATAAAGAACAGTCTAAACACATCCTGGTGTCATTGTGTGAATGTGTTTATCTCCTGGATAGAAACAGGGTTCTACGAGGCCAGTACATTGATAATTTCAGCTGCAAAGTATCAATAGTCAGTTTTAACAAAGTTGAAAGGGCCATATTACTCCATTTGCAGATCTGTTATAATGTTGTTTCCTCATCTAAAACATTGCTGTGTTTTGTCTCATTCACACGTTTAACGCACAAACCTGCATATTAGTTCTTCCCTCAAATTGAAGACACTCTGTTCCATCTTGTGATGTCATGCTGTAATACAGTACGTGCTCCACTGTGGTTTTAAACTCCATACAAATTTACAAGAATCATTTAGATCAGTGGTGCTCAATACGTCGATCGCGATCTACCAGTCGATCACCAAGGTCGTGTGGGTAGATCGCCGTGTCTCGTCTCGGACTCGCGTTTGGACTCAGTCTTGTCTGTCACTCAAGGTCTGACACTCAACAAGTGCGATCATATTTCATTACGGCCGCTGCTGTTGGCAATAAACTTGTACCGGGGTGCAGGAGCGTGTGGGGCGTCTCAGTGCCGCCCGCAGAGACTCTACGGCACATCACAAACACACACGCTCCCTACGCACGGCTCGTCTGCAACAGCGTGTACCCTCGTGTACCAGCGTGCATCACAGGGCAGGTTCAACTTCCTAAACATCCTACCTGTCCATCTGCCTCACGTCAGCACGCCGCCCCTCGCCTTTTCACGCTCTCGCTCCTTCCTGCGTACAGCGAACACAAGCCCTTCCACAGTGCCGCTGGTTAGAGGAGCAAGACCAAACGTGAAGCAAAAACCAGTCTAAATTTGTGTTCCAGTGTTGGCACAAAGCAGGTCTACAGCATAGAGCAGATCTACAGAACAGACCTACTGCCACATTTGGCTGAAGTTTGCCTAACAAAAGTGCACAAATGCATCTGTGTTTGACACGATGTGCGTTTGGTTTGGTAAACGTGCAGAGGCTGGTAAATATCACTGCAAAACCAGAAAAGAATGCAACTCCAGTTTGGAACTTTAAAAAACAGGTTTAAAAATCTTCCTTCACTTTTTTCACAGTTTTATGTAAAGTGCCACAGGAAGTTCTCTTAAAGAAGTGGTTCTCAAACTGTGGGTGAGGGTCCAAAAAAGGGGCACAGAGTGTTTCAGTGCAGTTTGGTTTTGTATTAGGTAGATCATTGTGACTTGGTCATTTTGTAAGTAGCTCGCATGCTGAAAAAGTGTGAGCACCCCTGCTTTAGATGATTTCAGTCCTGGAAATGCCAATCTCTACTGAACTAAAGGTAAATGGTAGCTAACTTCACAATCACAAGGTGGAATAGGACATTTTGAGATTTGGAGATTTAGACAGACTAATAGTGCAGGATTATTCAAATATGTGCAACTGAAGCAAAAGACAACTCCAGGTACATTCTGAGGAGGTAACAACATTACAAGAATCCATGTTGTGTAATTAAAATAAGTAGCCAGCTATTTTTATTTTCTGTTCTTGCAGCTTGATTGCACTTTCCCACTGGTATTAGACAAGCCTTAACATTTGATTTATAAAATTAATGAATGTGCACAGATATACCCCCATTCTTGAGCAGTAATATCTCTTTGCTTAAGTTGTATTCATCGTCAGTGGAACCAGTCTTTGTGCTGGAAAATTGAGCAGCTGAACTTGTCTCACATCGGCGCTCCATGTGGCTGCTCCCATTGTAACTCTTTTGTGATTCTCTGAATACGCTGATTGCACCATTCGCAGTGGTAGAGGTATCTGCCCTCCGTGTATCCATATGGGACCTTTATTACTGTATATGACAGCACTTTTCCCCCCTTTTCTCATTTGAATGTCACACTGAAGTAAAGATAAGTTGAAAATGGGTGTTACATTAGCGTGAAAAGTACAATTCCATCATGGACAGTGGACTTAACCTTGTGTGAGGAAAAAGTACTCAAGTAAATGTATTACTTCAGTATAGTTCAGTTCATTATAGTTTGTTTACTCTTTTATGGTTTATATTTCTTTATGGTTGTTTTTGTATAAAACTGTGAAAATAAGTATGTAAATTAAAGCTAATAAATAAAGTATATTACAAAAATAACAGTATTTCATGTCAAAGTTATGATTGTGAAGTTTAGTTTTGTTTATTTTTTAATAAATATGTCCAATTACATCACAATAATAATAATTAGGGATGCAAAAATAGCCGAAATATCGTGATATCATATTGTCAGATGTCTCACAATAATATCGTGGCCTGTCACAGTATATCTGATTACATGTTCCTTTGCTTAAATGCATGGTTTTATAGTAGCAACAGCTTATGAACATGGGAAACTATGAGTCATTTCAGTGCAGACAACATGAAGAAATATGTTTTTTACTTGAATACTTGGGAGTGTGACAGAAATAATTCACACCAAAATAAATATATTGTTCTGTGAGATTTGTATCGTGATAATATCGTACCGAGAGATTTGGATATTGTTACATCCCTAATAATAATGCACTAGTCTTATATAACTAGGCACTCAAAGTCTCTTTACAATTGCATTATCCATTCATTCTACACTGTATAAGATGTATATTGTAGCCACAACTGCCCTGGGAAAGACTGACAGAAATGAGACTGCCAATCTGCACCATCAGCACCCAGTGTTGGGGAGAAACATGTACCAGAGTTATGTAATCAGAGTACAATTTATGAGTAACTGTATTCAGTTACAGTTACTGTTTCCATGAGTGGTAATTGGATTACAGTTACTTTGTTGAAGTAAATGGATTACACGGCGGTATTTTCCTGTTTTCACATTTGGGGCTATATCCTTTTTTTTTTTTCTTCTTTCTAAAACCAGGTCTAAAATAGGTCTAAACCAGGACTAAAGCAGGACTAAAACCAGGTTTAACCCAGGACTATACCAGGTCTAACCCATTACTAAACCAGGACTAAACCAGGTCTAAACCAGGTCTAAACCAGGTCTAAACCCAGGTCTAAACCAGGACTAAACCAGGTCTAAACCAGGACTAAACCAGTTCTAAACCAGATCTAAACCAGGTCTAAACCAGGTCTAAACCAGGACTAAACCAGGACTAAACCAGGTCTAAACCAGGTCTAAACCAGGTCTAACCCAGGTCTAAAACTAGGACTAAACCAGGACTAAACCAGGACTAAACCTGGTCTAAACCAGGACTAAACCAGGTCTAAACCAGTTCTAAACCAGTTCTAAACCAGGTCTAAACCAGGACTAAACCAAGTCTAAACCAAGACTAAACCAGGTCTAAACCAGGACTAAACCAGGACTAAACCAGTTCTAAACCAGGTCTAACCCAGGTCTAAAATTAGGTCTAAACCAGGTCTAAACCAGGACTAAACCAGGACTAAACCAGGTCTAAACCAGGAATAAACCAGTTCTAAACCAGGTCTAAACAAGGACTAAACCAGGACTAAACCAGGTCTAAACCAGGACTAAACCAGGACTAAACCAGGACTAAACCAAGACTAAACCTTGCCTTGCGGACCGTGTCTCCTCCTTATCACATTAGGCAAGATGGGTGAAGTGTCTTACCTTTTGACACAACAACATTTTTTGCCACTGATGCCCCACTATGCCGCCTGATATTCCCAACGGTTTTATTAGAATTATTTAGTTTTTTTATTATTATTATGTTAATTATTTGTACATATCATTACACTTCCTTGAATATGCTTGGCTACTTTGCACTGTACAAATATGCATCTTGCAACTTCCCCCCTCTGCATATGAATGACCACAATCAGCAAAACCGCACTTTAAGCAAGCTGAAATCCACAAACAGTGTCATCATATTTAGGTAGTATTTGCACTTTTGGCCCTAGAGTAACAGTGGTGTGCTGTAGCTCGGCTGGGGTGAAAGCAGTGGAGCCTGTATATCATTCACTCATTGTTATGCCTGATACACATTTGGTTATGTATTCTTGCATTGGGAAGATGAGCAGTGGGTGCATTTCCATTTCTGTCAGACATCTATTGTGCTGTTGCCTCATTCATTAGGCTCCATTGTTTTGGGTTTTCCACTTATATCGCCGACTGCACACTGAGCCATTATGGATAAGTCAGTGCGATTATTTACTGTCTCTGCAAAATGAACAAAGAAGCAGAGGCCTACAGCTCCACAGGCCACACCATTATTTGTAGCTACTCCCTATCTAATTGAAAAGCAGCGAGGAGACCCAGTAATATGCAGGCTTGTACATACCTCATGGAATAAGCAACTCAGCTCATCTTTCACCACATGCCAAATTAACAAGTCTGTGTTCCAGGTATTATATTGTCTACATCTTCATTAGTTTTGATTTACTCTTTCAGGTGTCTGGTATCTATCTCCCACGAGTCCTCAGGCTTCTTATTCTGCGCCATTACGGCAGCAACAGTGTATGACATTAGCTTGTGTTGGCATAAAAAGATGCAGTACATGCAAGTAATAAATTCAAAACAAAGAAGAGAGACCTCCGCCAAGGCATAATAATCATGAAATCATGCATACTGGCCTCATGATCCTGGAGACTGTAAGCTGCAACTTTAAATGTAGCTTCTGGAGCTTGGTCTCTCTCTGGTTTCAATAAGGAGCTATTCTGACAACTGAACCTGGGTCCTCCACTGTCTTAACATGCATAGAGGACCAGTGGAGGAATGTAACAAAGTAAAAGTAGTAAAGTACTCTATTTAAGTAAACATTATAGGTATCTCTATTTTTTAAGTAGATTTTAAAGATTATACTTTGTTCATTCACTTTTGACATTTGAGCAAATATCTGTACTTTCTACTCCACTACATTTTTGAACAGGACTGAAAAGTAAAAGTATTTTTTATAGTTTGAGACCTGCTGAAAAGGCTGAGGGTTTTTCTCTTAACATGTTCATAATTTGAGCAAACAGAAGTATATGAAGCTAGTTAAAAATAATTCAGTTGTTTCTATTGAACAAAATTCAACATGAATCCTTGTCAGCATCGCCGCATTTGAAGCCTCATAAAACCTCAAAATCTGTGTGAAATACTTTAACTTTCTTACTCTTTAAGTACATTTGTAAGTGAATACTATTACTTACTTTTCATGGGATACTTTTACTTTTACTTGAAATACCACTTTAGCTCTGGTATCTGTACAAAAGTTATTAAAATTCCACCATTGTAGGAGACATAGGAGTTTTCTCTCATTCTCAGCACAGATTATACCAAAGGTGAAAGTTTTCCCTCACTGAATTGCAGAGGCTGCACTAGCACAGATTATGATTGGCTGCATGTGCTGGGTTTTAGGTAATGATTCAGATCAGAGAGAGTCCTTTTAGGTTTAAGGTTGCAAGAATTTCTGTTGTGTTATTTACTAGTACTATTTGCCATAGTTTTCATTTTGCTAATTTTAGATACATTTTTAAAATATTCTATGTAAATAAATAAAAGGTGGATTGGATTCTGCTTTTTGATTGTATCCCTCAAAGCCAAAACACCAAGTGACATCATGTCCAACAATTTTGTAAGAATAAATCAACTACAATTGTTATCAGTGAAAGTAATATTTGATTTCAACATGTCTACCTTCTATCTGGGAATACAAATAGGTCATGATTAGGACATTTGAAAAACAAATCTACCCTACCTACAATATTTTCAATATTTCAGCAGGAAAATTATTTTTGGAACTTTCATTTCCCATGAGGCTCCATCGTCTTTATTGATCTCCGCCAAAGATCTTCACCAAACAAACAATTCTTTTTTTCTTATTTTGTCTTGTCACTTGATAACTGTTGTATTATTGAACCACAGGCTGATTTTATGTGTCAGTAAAAGTATAAATGTGCAGCTGAATGTCCGCTCCAAACTCTCCTGTAAAACTGAAGAGCCCAGTTACATTTTATTGCAGCTAAAACATTTTCTCAGACTCATTCCTCTTGAACATAATGGTTCATGTTGCATGTAAAATTATACTTTAAAATCCAATAAAATTTACAAGTGTTATTTACAAAAAGTTAAGCAAGTAACGTGACTTTAATCGCATCATGAAATATTCACACAGTGGAGCCATAATTAGCACCTGCAATCATTACAGAACTGAGCTACTTTTTATTTTATTTTGTTGAACGCCATAACTGTAACTTAAATTTAGAGTTTAAAACCTGTTTGTGGTGTTGATTTGAAATGTTTTGGGTTCTTTTTATTTTGTTTTCAATGAATGCAGTTAAATAACATTGCTTCTGGGGTTTAAGATGAAAGTTGCGACTACTTTTGAAGTGATTAAGTGTTCAAGTGGGAGGGAACAGCAAACAAGGGAGTCTAAATTAGGAAACAGCACAAGGTTCAGTCTTTCCTTTTTGTCTGAGCAAAGTGAATCCACTGGGGACCCCTCATCCTCTGACAGGGCAAACTTGGGGGATGAAAGGATCAGTGCATTTGTGAAAAAAACAAGTGGAGATGGTTTCTAGACTGTTGATGCATCTGTGGTTATAGGGCACACATCAATGATCATCTTTTCTTGTTTAAATCCCTCCTGACAAACACTGTCCATTGTATGTGCTCTCTGATATGATAATGAGACTTACAGGAGTGAGAGAATACTGCCGCTAGGTCCAGGAGCAATTACTGTTGCTGAAGTAGAAATAGGGAATATTACAGTATCATAGTTCTTTTGATGCAGTGAGGAAAGTGAAAATGAGATGTTTCCAGAGCTTGCATGTGATGTATACTAAGATGTCCTTTATTCTTCTCTGCATTTGATCCATACCTCAGTGCTGTGGTGTCAACGGGTTTAGAGCTGTGGACAACCTGGAAAAAAGAGTTAACAATTCAACCTGAAGAGACAAAGAGAAAGACATTGCAATGAAGGGCATGGCCAATTAGATGACGATTAGGAGACGTCGTCCCCTCGGAGCCTGGACGCTAGAGGTGGTAGAGGTGAAGCCGAGGAGAGTGAAGGGGACGATGACGAGATGCCGAAGGGATGCTGGGGAGGAGGTGGGATGAGGCCCAAACTGAGATTGGGTGCTGGTTAGACAGGAGGAGGTGTGGTGAGCAGCGGGGAGGAGCAGATGGAGTGAGATGATGAAAGTTGAGGAGCAGGTAAACTCTGGAAAGGTAGTGAGGTAGACTGGAGCGAAGTTAGGTCTTCATTGTTGAATTTACGCTATTAAAATAATCGCTTATTGAAACATTACAAGTGAACTCTGTGCATGTTGTGCTGGATCAAGCATGACATGAGAAGGCCTTGTGTGAACCTAACGTAACACTGGATATAATGTACCCAGGCTGGCACCACCTAGTGCCTCCACTAAAATTTCATTTCTCTCCAGCAACTAGGTCAGGAATCAGAATACACTAGATGGGTTGCAAAACCCCAGAAGTGCGAGTCCGGGCACAGCCAATCAGCGAAGAGCCATTCTGTGTTGGCAACAATTCCCGAGATTGAGGATTTAAAGTTTGAACAAAGAGAATGTTTGGTGAATTTTATCAAGTGGAAAAACGTTATTGCCCTTGTTCCTATGGGATTTGGGAAAAGCTTAATATACCAGTTAGCCCCGTTAATGGCGCATTACATACATCACAACAAAATAGCAGCGATTGGATAAATTTAAAAAGTACCCGTCTACCGTCAAATGAACAAATTCTAATGCTGCGAGGTCAGGCGGTTTCCACAAAGTGAAACCGGTTGATGAATCAAGCTAGATATAATGAGGATATAAAGCAAATGTAATGTCCAGACATTCTTCAGTTTAAAAGGGTGGAGTCAGTTGTAAAAAAGGATTTTCTTCTGAGATTCCACTGCCAGTGCATTTATTTCAAGCATACATTTAATCCTCAAACATACATTCTTACTGTGTTGTCTTTCCACAGATCTGTCATGTCTCCATGGCAATACTGTTCTGGCCATACCGTGGAAGATTCTATGCAAAACTATACCATCTTCAGGGAGACAAGCAAGTGGCGGACTCTCCACCAGAAAAGTTAGTGTATTAACGGTCATGTGGGAGAGCAAAATGACATGGATTATTATGAGAACTGAGTTTTTAGAGAGGTAAGGCAGAGTGAGAGGATTTTGTTGCTTATATCATGATGGGGCAAAAGATAGTCAAATCTGATCCAGTAATGAAATGCAAGAAACAAAACCAAAGGTGACTTCTGGTAGCCCCTCTAAGCTCAATCATCTGGGAGCATTGTCTAAGCCGTGGATACATGCATAACAATTTTCCAGGCACAGTGCCAGGCTATCTTTCCCTTTGTTTAGATACGAGCTGACAAATGGTGGCTACAGTCCTACGTGTTTCTACATTGACTGGAGCACGACCGTTTATTATGACGAGGGAGAATTATACAGTCTGTCAGTCAGCAGCTTTGTGCTAGGTTCGCGCAGGTCAGCCCCTCCTCGCTGTGTGCACGGACCAAGGGCCAATAGAAGAAGAGATTAACTGCTTATTATGTCAAAGTGATGTGGAGGAGTCAAGCCGGGGCTGTGGGGTCATTTTTTATTTTACACATGTGCTCTGAAAATATTAACAAGGCTCGTACTCCACAGGCTGCACAATACTGAATAAACAGAAGGCAAATAGATGTGGAAATGCAATCGTACACTCTGTGGTTACTGTTCATATAATTGTGTTGTTATCAAAAGGATTTATTACTGTTGTTAAGGCAGGTCCTATGTAGAGGCCCTCCCAAGCCCAGCACTAGCTTTTTCTGATTGATTGAACTGGGTGTAGGGACTAAAAAAGTGCTGAATTAGTTGCGCCAAATATAATTCAAGAACGAAAAGTAGCCAGTAGCTGTTGCAGAATTTAGATTAATTAAGAATTTTCTCTCAAGATGATCCTTAGAAACTTAATCAACAACAAACAAGGTATTCTTTTAGGTCACTATATATATGTTTAATCCATGTTATAAAGCATTTTTGTGACATTCATTCATGTTTCAGTAATTTGTGCTTCGTGAAGTTTGTAAACACTCCAGTAAAGGATTCTGCCCTTTTTACATGGACTAATTCAATAAACAGCACATTTATCTTGTTGAATGTTATGTTCAGAGGCAGGGACTTACAAGTCGTGACTTGGACTCGAGTCAGACTTGAGTCACAAATTTTTATAACTTGAGTCTTGACTTGATAAAATGGACTAAGACTTGGGACTCGACCAGGACTTGAAGGTCAATGACTTGGGACTTGACTCGGACTTGAGAAGACTTGAGAAGACTTGAGAAGCACTTTTAAATCTAAATTCTGTAATGATTCACACTAAGATCTTGTCAAGACATTTAAAAAAGGAAATAATAACTAAATTATTTTCTACAAGTCTTATATACTCTATAAATACTCATATATAAATATACAAGAATTTTTTTAAGCACAATTTATCTTAAAAGTCATATAAATTGCAAAAATCTAAGCAATATTTGGTACTTTGGTAATGAAATGACTTGAAGCTCAAAGCAGACGACTTGGACTTGACTTGGACTTCTGAGCCAGTGACTCGAAACTCAACTTGGACTTGCCCATATTTGACTTGGGACTTGACTTGGACTTGAGGTCAAAGACTTGAGACTTACTTGAGACTTGCAAAACAATGACTTGGTCCCACCTCTGGTTATGTTACTGATAGTCATGCTGCCAATATGCCTGTTAAACATGCTATTTTGTTCATTATTGCCAGCAGAGGGCAACAGACACCTGATATCAAACATTCTTGTGAGTGAGAGAGTAAGATACCTCCCAAAACTAAGATGCAAGCAACACCAACACATGATTTCAATTCATAAACAACTCAAATTACATGCATTGATCTTTTGTGTTGGTAAAAGTATAACAGCATTTGCACCGTAATGTCAGCCTCTGAGATTGACTGTAAAGCATTAAGAGCACAATTTAAAAGAGCGGATGAAGGTCATGTGTCTCCATCACTCCTGACTAACTAATTAAACCTCCTCTGCCCCTTGTGTACAACTGCTGACAGTGTCATTCCCGTCAGCGCGCTGTACCAGAACCTCTCCGAGACAAAAGCACCGCACATGTTTCCATTTTGCTTGTGTATATCCTCTGGGAGCGTTTGTCGAAACAGCTAATTTATCAGATAATAAAATAATGATAAAGGTAATTAGATGAATTCTCCTGATCATGACCCGTGCACTTTGAATGCTGATCATCCTGAGCATACAAAGCTCTGTGATTTTTTTCAACGTTATCTTCAAACTGAAAGTGAGGCTCTGTACTCAATTAGGTCTAACCGAAGTAAGGCAAAATATTCGCAATAACGAGGTCTACATGCACAATTATACTTATAAATGTACAGCAAGCAAAGAGACATACTCTTCAATTAGTATGTAATTAAGAAGTATCTAAAGTACAGCTGACAAGCCCATTACAAATCCTCTGCAGCTGAATGCCTGTGGAAACAACTCATTTCAATATGGAAGAGGAACGGAGGCTAATTGAGTTGGCCTTAAAATCATCTTTCATTTAGAATTACCATAAAACAACATTGTAAGTATGTGCAGCATTACCTTGCAGTACGGTCACTACAAAAGCATTTTCTTTTCATTTCATGGCAAATAAACCTCAAGAGTAGACCAAAAGTGGCATAATATTTGTTGCCCTGCCACATTTTGTTTATGTCTAACACCCCTGGCCTAATGACTGGGGTAATGCAGCGCTGAACAATTTCTCTATGCTAATGCACCCACGCTGTACAACACAGACCTCAAGTGGACCACATCGTATGAAGGATGACAGCAGGTGAATGAATGCTCCACTATCACAAGAGCCTGTATGAAGAAGTAGAAATACATTTTAAAATGCGATATGAGTCCTTATATTAATAATGATAATCATTTTATTTCTAGGCGTATTTCAAAGCCCTCAAGGTCACCTTACAGCAGCAGCAGATTAAAAGCAGTTCAACAAGAGAATAAAAAGTCACTAAAAGCAAAGCCATCTCTAATATACTGCAAGGTTTAAGGATTTGGAGGTAAAGCAGTGTCGGAACAGGTGAGTTTTCAAAGAATCTATGGCACGAAGATTTGCTGATAAGTTGTTCCAGAGTTGAGAGGCAGAGCAACTGAGGTCCCTAGTCCCAATGGAGGACAGACAAGATGGAGGTTTAAAGAGGAGCTGGAGGAAAAGCGCAGAGAGTTGGATGCAGTGTATGGTGGAGCAGATCCAATAGGTAAGACGGTGCAAGGTTACGGTGGGCTTTGAAGGTAAGTATTTTGAAGTCAGTGCCCAAGTCACCAATGGAGTTCTCTGAGGATGGGCGTGATGTGCTCTGATGATGGGGTTCTAGTGAGAATAAAAGTGGCTGAGACCAGTTTATGAAGATTTGCGGGTAAGATGAAGAGAAGAGAGTTGTGTTCGCTGATACAGGATGTGAAACGAGTAGGGAGGAGAACTACAGTGGTGTGGCAGGTGAAAGAAGGGAAGGCAAAGATGGAAATATGTGGACTGAGCAATTTTGAAATGGAAGTAATAGGTTAGGGTGCAGTTTAGCTTTGTTTTGTTTCATTCACACAAGTTTAACACACAAACTCTGAATATATAGGCTTAGTTCTTCTCTCAAACTGAAAACACTCCACATTGTGATGCCATGGATGCCTCCACTCAGTTTCATTTCTCTCCAGTCACTAGGTCAGGAATCGGAATACACTAGACAGTTCGCAAAAAACCCTGAAGTGCGAGTTCGGGCACCAGCCAATCAGCAAAGAGTCATACCTTCTGTGTTGGCAACGATTTCCGAGATCAAGGATTTAAAGCTGGAACAAAGAATATTTGGTGAATTTTATCAAGGGGAAAGACATTATTGCCCTTCTTCCTACAGGATTTGGGAAAAGCTTAATATACCAGTTAGCCCTGTTAGAGGTGCATTACATAAATCACGACCAAATAGCAGCGACTGATTAAATTAAAAAAAGTACCCGCCTATCGTCAAGCGAACAAATTCTAATGCTGCATGGTCAGACGGTTTCTACAAAGTGAAACTGGCTGATGAATCAGGCTAATGGGTTGTAGTTACCCACTCTGGTATCAAGTCTTTAACTCAGAACAAATTATTGCTTATAGCCTAGAGTTGTCGTTCCCAAAATCTGTAAGGACACGGCCCCACTATTTATCCAAAGCTTGTACAGGGCTCCTGAATAATAATGTGTATTCAATTCAACAATATGTCATGTTTTTTCAAATATATATGTTAATAGTACACATCATAATGTACATGGGCTTAATACTGATTTAAAGTAGTGAATTAAGATAATAAATTATTGAAATGTTAATGTTAATTTCAAACTCAATTTTCTTTTATGCTTGTTGTTTGGGAGGCCCCCTGCAGTGCATCTGAGGTCCTCCCAGGGGCCCCAGACCCCACTTTTGGAATCACTGCCATTCACGTTTACTAGAATCATTTGGATTATTTTAGCCAATTGCCAATCTCTACTGAACTAAAGGTAAAAGGCAGCTGTTAATGTGAACTACCACTACATGACATCACAAGGTGGAACAGAGCATTTTGAGGTTTGATGTAGACAGACTCAAATATGAAACAAAACACAACTCCAGGTATGTTTTTGATGATTTACCATTATAACAGGGCTAAAAGCTCACAATAAAATTTGCATAAAAACCTTTAAGAAGTGGAATCTTGGATTAAAAAAGATTATGTCATGGTGAAAAAATATGGAAAACATTTACAAAATATTTATTTAATGCTGTACAAAATGATATAATAACATAAAAAGAGAATAATATTAATATGCAAATAATCATTAATCATTCCAGCAATCACAGTGTGGACAGTGCTATACTCCCACATTCAAGTGAATTTTCTTGGCTGTCAATACTAGAAAACCTTTAGATACCCAATGTTCTATGAATCATAGAGATGAATTTTGGCCAGAATAAATCATTGATATTGTTAGGCTTTCAAGTCGACAGATCATTTTTCGCATGTTCAAGGAGAAGCAGACGCCCCAGACACTTGTCAATGGTTGGAGAGAGAGAGAGACTCAGGATTGTTGTCATGTAAGATGTACGTCATGAGCCAAGACAAGTGCGTACACTAACAGCCCTTTTGCTTATCTGCGCTGTAAAAAAGGATGCACAGATTCACACATGTAATACTCGGAGATACTGGCACTCCTCCTCCACCCGCAGCGTTAAATTATCACCTGTCATAATGGTGACATTTTTGTAAAGACAGTTTGACAGCGACTTGTGACCTCCTCCAGATATGAACTTACAATGTGTGTGTGTGCGTGCGTGTGTGTGCGTGTGTGTGCGTGTGTGTGCGTGTGTGTGTGTATGGGTGAGTATGGGTGAGTATGGGTGTGTGTGTATGGGAGTGCGTGGGAGGGGGTATTCTAGCAGCCTGCATCTCCCTGTTATCAAGTCATCTTAAGTCGAGAGATCAAAACAGAGGTACACAGGCAAAACGAAGTGAACTGAGATCTGACTTAAGATTTGCAAAGCACCGTGGGTAATGCACCTAGTCAGATCAATGAGCGGCAAATTACCCAGATCACCAAAAGATGAAGATATTTTGTTAGATATGACCTAATGTTGTAGCAAGTTGAACTTTTGGAGTTTGAAGTAATGAAGACAACTTTTGAGTACCACATTGAAATTCATCACATTTTTATTTACTTAAAAGTAGTTTAAATGTATTTAGTTAAAAATAGTTAATGGGACAGTCCGGAATTTTGAACATAGGACCTTATTTCCTAGTTAGCTAGAGTGTTGGAGACATGTGGAGACACTTTTTTTAAACATTCCATCCAGTCCTTATATTTGCAGAGGTCACTGGTGCTAGGCTAGTGCATGTCAATGGCCATAGTTAGCCTGCCACTAAAAACAGTCTTACCCACTCCACAAAACACCCAAGGCAAATCTATTATTAGATTATAGACTGTCGATGTGAATGTTTGTGTCAATAGAATGCTTTTGGAAGTAAAACCAACCTTGCATTTGAAAGATTTATGTCTGAGCAGCAGCAGTGAGTTGTATTTCCTGATAGAAAGCTCCGCAGCGGCGGACTAATATCACCTAGCACCTATCTTACCTTCAAAGTAAAATTCTGCTGCTGCTGAGAAAATAGTCCCTCAACATGTGACAATTCATGCAAAGCAAGGTTAGTTTTATTTTAAACATTATTCTATCAATACAGACATTTACATCAACAGTCTGGTGTAATAATAGATTTGCTTTGTGGAGTGGGTAAGACTGTTTTTAGAGGCAGGCTAACTGAAGGAAGCGAGGCTGCCAATTTGCACCATCAGCCCCTTCGACCAAACACACACCACTTTCATGCTAGGCAATCTGGGTGAAGTGTCTTGCCTATACAATACAATGACAATGACAGTTTCTGTGACTGGCACCCCCCTGTGGCACCTGGAGTTCCCAGTGGTCTCCCATCCAAGTACTACCCAGGTCCGGCCTGCTTAGCTTCTGAGATCTGACGGGATCAGGTTTTGACAAGCTGGTATGGCTACGCATGATGTGAAGCGCTTTCAGCGCCTTTACAGTGGAAAAAGGCCAAATAAAAATGTGACCATTTAATATTTTTTTCCATTTCATGGAATTTTGCAGCACCACAAGGATAAATCAGCCTTAAGATCAATGCAAATCAACATAAAAACTTTGCTGAAAGAGCAGTACATTTATTATTTATTGCTTAAACACTTCATTAGTTATATTAACTCTATATTGCTCTGATAAATGTATTTAAATATTGTTCTAAATTGTGGTAGTTTCCTTTTACTCATATCCACCTCACGTGTTCTTTTTCTTATGTTCAGTTGCCAGGTATCTTAACCATGTGAGAAAACAGCTCCAGAGCAGTAGTTGTTTGGAATCAGACAGCAAACTGAATCATTTGTACCATATAGCTTTATACGGCTTGTTTTGCTGTTAAAGTTTTTCCTGAGGGCAGCCTGGCCAAGTTGTGAACAGAGGCATTGGAGGAGGAGGACACATTTCCCCTGTGGGACCAGCCTGGGCTCTGTAACAGGAGAGGAGGAACCTTCAGCCCACCAGAGTCACGGTTTGTACTGGATCAAATACTGCAGAGAAAGTGCCAGTTGGAAAGCAGCCTGGATGGAGAGAGAACTGTCAATTATCACAAAGATTATTATTTAAAATACACTGTTGAAAAAGTGTAACCCGTGCACTCCCTGTCAGGGCAACTGAACCTAACACAATATTAGTTTTTTAATGCCTTCTTCCATCTAAAGCTTCCACTGGTAGGTTGACAGAGAATCTGTATCAACAAAATCAACCAAATTCTGATGGTATTAAGAAAAACAAAAAGATGTAAAGATGTATAACACTTTTCACAACTTTCAGTTTTGCTGTGACAGTAAAGCATACTAGCATAATAATACACACTTCCTGGTTATCAGACAATACAATATTTTATAATTAGATGCAGACAGTACACAGCTGACTTATTCTGAGCTCAAGAGCTGCTTATACAACATACTGTAGCTGTACTGTGGCAAGACAAATTTTGCTCAAATTTATGGGGGGAAAAAAAATCAGGTACAGGACGTTTAATGACCCAGCCCCATAGTCTTGCCTGACACTCATATACAGAAGAACCATTTTCAACAGGCACTGACACCACCCCACCCTGTCTTTCTAATTAGTGCTTTTACTAAAATCAGAGGAGCAGCAGTCTCTCTATGAGCACCTGATAAAACTGTGGTCTCACTCTGATGTTTGCTGCTCACAAGGACAGCTCTCAGACTGGGGAAGCCATTTGTGCACTTTATCTGATAAAAGCAGCTAATGGATTTGTTCAGAAACCGCCAGTCGCTTTGTGGCTCAACTAAAAAGTCAAGTGCAAGTTTTCAAGGCCAACTTGTTCACAGGTTGTAGAAAATTCTCTTGTAAAACTTAGAAATACAAGTTGGAGTGAAAAAAAGAAAGAAATGTAGAATGTTAAAAACATACCTTTGTACTTGAAATAACAAGATGGGGATAACTTGACTGTTAAAGGGGCACTATGTAAAAGTGGTGACTCTTAACTAACTCTAAATTAATTCCACTTTTGAACACTAGGGGGCATAACTGCAGAGGTTCAATGGTTGTGTAGGAGCAGGTTGAAAGACAGCCGGTGGACAGTAGGGAGAAACTAAAGGGAAAATAACATTAGTTCTCTCAATATTTTAACTGTCTGGATTTTAGTTTCCACCAAATCCTGGCTGCAGCCATGATGGATTTTGTAACCCGAGCTCCAAAATTACTTTCCAAGTAGAAATTCCAAGATAGTTCCAGCTGTCACGTAAAAGTCTGAACTCTGAAAATCCAACCCCTGAGGACGACTGGAACACACCTTTAGCAACGGGCAATATACTGTATTTTACTTAAACTTTGCATTCCAATGCACAAAACCTCATTCTCATGCCGACTGTGTGTTGACTACTATTTCAGCTGGAGCAGTATTGGAAAGTAAACTAACAAACAAACAAACCAGGCTCTGAGGTGCAGCCTTTGGTGGCTCCACCCAACTCCAAGACATCTCATCTGCCTGTCGGTCCCTCGCTCGAGCCGGGAACAGCCGTCTCTCCAGCTGGGAACAGCCCTCCAGAGCCAGTCACATGTCAGAGGAGGAGGAATCCCAGGACATGGACAGACTTGAGCAAGTCCTCTTGATGGAGCCATAACGCAAACGAGACCAGCTCCCAGGCATGGTCACCGCCAAGCTACGGCTCACCAACTCATGTGACTACCATGTGTACTTCAAAATCCTGTTTACCACCCTGGACTGGTACTGTGTGTGGCCCAACTGCGGAATCATCCACGGACGCAACTCAATCAGCGTGTGTATGACCGTGGCCCGTTTTGAGCACGACCCTTGTGACATGTCCAGATACTTAAAGATGATGTCCATGCTGCTTCCAGACAACATGGCCGACACGAGTAGGGTGAGGAGGGACGCCCGCCCTGAAGAGCCAGTGAACTCCAGGTTGAGATGCACTTTGGAGATGCCAGTACTGTTTCCAAAGTTTTGTGTCTTTTACTGTCATTCCGAGTATCCCCTTACTCAGATACTTGGTAGGTGGTTAGTTTACTGTACTGTACTTGTACTGTATTGTCAATTATTACTATTATATTTTCTTGGTTAATAATTATTTATACTAAAAACAACAATCTCACCTGCCGTTTTTTATAAACTAGGTACTACACACAACCTGTGGAAGACTTTTGGATTCCAAGTGTAGCCAGCGATATATTCAGAAGTTGTCTCTGGCTACACTTCCCCGTGGTGTCATGTGCCCCGTGGTGTCCGTGGTTTCAAAAGTTGTTTATATTTAACATATATCACTCATTTTACCAGATATTTGGCATTTTTTGCCCTAACAACATGAAACTTGGCACTGCACACACCAGTGCCCGTAGGATGACAACCTCCAAATTTGCAATCAGTCAGATGAGTGTTTTGAGAGTTATGCATGGAAGAGACAAACAAACAGGAGACACAGACAGAAGTTCCTTACATTAATACATATATTTTTGTTTATTTTGTTTAAAGGGCCCATATTGCACAATTTGCACTACTCTGTCTATCTTGTGGTGTCATGTGATACAGGAAATGCTTCATTATGTTTTCAAACTACATACATCTTCAGAATAATTTGGATGATTTCAGACCTGGAACTGCTTATCTCCATAGAACAAAAGGTAAAAGGAAAGCTGTTGAAAACTACCACTACATGACATCACAAGGAGGAACAGAGCAGTTTGAGCTTTGGGGATGTAAACAGACTAATAAAAAGGTTTATTCCTGATATGTTTTTGAGAAGGGAACAGCATTATAACATGTCTTAAAGCTCCCAGGGGACAATTTATCATAATATAGGACCTTTAAGTCCTAGATTTGAACTAAAACCATTAGCTCTCAAATCAAGTGAAGTAAAAGTTTAAAATATCCACTGTCAAATTTGTTTTATTTTTTTCCTTTCGTTTTTCCCTTTTTACTTAGTTACCTTCAGTCACTGATCCTCATCGTGTACAGAAACTGAAGGCAACCCCAAGGACATGATGGCAGCATTAGTCAGAGGGGAAATCAAACTGCCAACATTCATATTAACAAGAGAGCTGTTTTGAAAAGACTCTACAGTTTTTTGCTAAATTTGTGACAATCTCACGATCTCTCTCTGCCTCTCTCTTCCTGCACTTAAAGTTAAAGTTGTGTGCTTGACGTCATGATGTTTTCTCAATATGGCCGAGTCATTTCCCATATTCACGCATTTGTCTGCTTGACACTGTCTGTTTAAGATATGATTCAGACTCACACCCCTTTTTGCACCCTATTGTTTTAGCCCTCCTCTGCTTCATTATGCCATTATTCTCCTATCCTTTAATAGAACACCATTCATTTAGATGCCATTTTCCTCCTATAGAGAGGTGCCTGCTTAACAAAGACAGAAGGAGAAAAAAGCCCATTAAAATGAATGGCTTCCTAATCAACAGGAAGCTTCCAAGAGTCGCAGAGGCACAAGTTATTCCACAGACAGAATCCTCTTAATCATCCAACAAACACAATTACAGCCTTTCCCTGTTTTTCTTTTTTTTTTTTTTTTTTCCTGAATGACGTCTGCTTGGCCACACTAGTCTCAGTAATGACTTGCTCTGTTCACTTGTGTGTGGTGGACCTACAGAAGCTGCCTTCACAATGAGGGGATATGCTCCTTTGATCAATTTTTCTTGTTTACTCCATATAAGATTGGGTCCTGCACATGTTGTTGTTTTTTGCCACTTTGCTGTTATGAAAGCTAGAAAGAACATGACTGAGGAAACTTGTGTTATCTCCGCGGGGCGTCAGGCTGCAGACTCTACAGCTCACGTTTGTTCTGTGTACAGTAAGAGACATGCTGCTCGTTTGAGATGGGAGGTGCAGTAAAGGGGGCATTTCAGTCTTTTTACTATGGGTTGTGTAACAAAAACAATACAGAGTCATTTAATTCCAAAAAATTCTCAAATGTTTTTCTCCAAACTCGAAACTCCATGCTTTTACTGCCAGAAGATTCGCTATAGACCTTATATACATTAAAAAGACCCAAGGTGATCACTGACAGTTAAAAATTACTGAAGTCTCCATCTCATCCAAAATGTCTTTAATTGCCCTAAATCTGTCTAGAGAGAGAAGAGGGGTAGAAACATTTAGCCAGTGGTCAGGGCTGGGCGTCAAACCTATGAAGCTGAGGTGGTGGCAAACACAGATGTAACTACACCACTACACTACCAGTGGGCATATGATCTTTTTACATTCTTAAAGGGCTTATATTACACTGCTGTCTGAGGGCCTGTTCACACAACGTTTTTTTGTCAAAACAGTGAAGTTTGTATTCAGTTTGGCCTTTCGTTTACACGGAGCCGGCATTTCGGGTGGGCAGAAATGGTGTTTTTTGAGAATGGGTTCCAGAGTGGAGAAATTTGAGAATGCCGGCGTTGTGCTGTCATGTGGACAAGCAAACCGCAGCCTTTGGAAAACGATAACATTGCGACCTCGTCATTGCCAGGGTCCTCCAATGCAGCGAAGGCTGCAGTCTTCAAACCAGCCCCCACGGATCGCAAGACCATCGCCAAAATGGGACAGGTGTAGCCTACGAAGCAACCAAGACATGCTCCTAGCACGAATGCTAACAACACCACCACGTTGATTACGCACACGAATCAATAACAAAGATTATGCACGGGTAATTAAACTGTTGGATTTTGACGTTATTCTAATCATTCTCATCCAAATCTTATGGCTAAAAATGAAAACTTATGTTTAAATTAAGGTTCAAATTACCAAAGCTAAGAAAGCCAAAGGGCCAGCCAGACTAACCTAAATGCAAACTGTTCTTGGGGAAGGGCTTGGACCTGAGAAAGTATTTAAGTATTTAAGTATTGTTACCTGTTTTTACAGGTGCAAACATAACCAACCTAGTCTTCTTGTATGTTTTGGTGTTAATTTACAGATAATTTCCACAACACTGATTTATGTGAGAATGTTGTTTCCTCATCCAAAATATAGTCGGAGTTATGTTTTGTTTCATTCACAAATGTTAAGTTTTCTCAAACTGCTCAAAGCACTCTGTTCCACCTTGTGATATCATGTGGTTATGTGCTCCACACACCTTCACTAGAATCATTTGGATAATTTCAGCCCTGGAATTGCCAATCTACTGAACAAAAGGTAAAAAGTAGTTGTTAACTCAAAAATTATCACTTCATGAACTTCATGAACATGAACTTCGGAGGTGCAGACAAACTAATAATAAAGGATTACACAAATATGTGTTAATGAAGCAAAACTCTGGGTATGTTTTTGATGAAAGAACAAGGTAAATGGTTGTTCACTAAAAGTTTTGTTTTATGTCATGCTTTATTACAAATCCCTTTGCCATTTGCCATGTCTTTTTGTGATTTAAAATGATAATAAAGTCCAACATGGCTTACCCTTATTAAAAACCCAACTCAAAACAGTGACGTTGGGTGGTAAATCATTAATTACAGGGGCCCGCGGGTGCTGTTTATCCATTGCAAATTGGGTTTTAGTTAATTTGTGCTGACAGAGAGATGTTGAACTTTAAACCTGAATTTGTATCATGTGGATAAGCCTGGTAATTACAAACATACTAACCATAAAACATAAAAAGATCTGAAACTACCCACAGATTAGAACTGAGAAAGTTCACCTGCCCCAGACCATTGAGAATTTTGCAACAACTTTCTACCTACTTTTACTGAACACTAAAATCAGCCAGTTCTGATTGTTTGGGAACTGCTAAATCCATCGACTGGAGTGCAAAATGGTCTCTAAAGGCATTCTAATGTGTCCTTTTGAAAACATACAGTGCTGGAACACCGATTGAGCTTCTATTGTCGGTGCATGTGGAGCCAGGACTGGTCTAATGATGGCTTCTCATGAGCTGCCAGGTCATGTGACACAGTCTACACCTCGAAAGCTATTTGGCGAGCTCCAACTGTTCACCAGCGAGGACCAAAACACGGCTTGATTAGCTACGGCGCTGCAGGGAGGCTACAGTGGTACAGAGAGAAAGGTATAGCAACCAGGTTTAAGCAGTGGAGGAAAACACAAGGGCTTTTCGAGAATGGTCAGGTTAAATAAGCGTGTAGGTAAAGCTACTGACAGTTTAAAGAATGTTATGATTATATTATGTTGTATTCATTTCTCCAGTGTCATTCTCCATGACAGTAACATCCTGAATATATGTTTATATAAAATATGTATTTAAAGGTCCTATATTACACAGAATTGACTCTTGTGAGCTTTAAAGGTTGTATGGAGGATTTTTTTTTTTTGTTTCAAATTATCAATGATAGCATTATAGAGGTGCAGTAGCCTTGTAATTATGATGACCAAAAAAAAGAGAATAAAAATTCATCAACTCTGGACGTGGTGGGGCTAAACATTTGCCAATAGATAACGACACTGCCTCGTTATCTGTTAGCTGACAGGCTGTCAATCAAACTCCCTACATTTCTAGCGTAACTGACTTGCCTGCGCGCTGCCATTACGTGGTTTGCGTACGCCTGTCACGCAGTCCACAGACGCAAGACGCACAGACGCTGTTTACTCCACCAACGCAACAGTTCTTAGCGGCTTTTTTTGGCCTATATCTTCCTCGCAGTTAGCACAAAGTTTGTTGCAATGGCGACAAGAATCCAGGAGCAGTTAGCCGCAAAAGAAAGTTCGTTTTTGAGGTTGCTGAAAGAAGAAGACAAGGGGAAAAGCAGCGAAGCCAAACTAAGGTGATTCTTGAAGATTCATTCCAGCGATGGCGCGACTGAAGCAGACACAGGGTCTAAAGACTGACGCACTGGTCCACAAATTACTCCTGGACAGGTCACTTCTGCTTATTATGAAAACGTACTTTATTTCCAAGAGCTAGTCAAACGTTTTTCAGGACACAAAAGCGATATCCTATGTCTGAAAACGTAATTTTCAAGGCAAAGAAAGAGTCCGCTTGCTGCTGCGTGTTGTAGCTAGTTCATTCGCACTGAATCTCCGCGCAACCTTTTCTGCACCCCTTTCCTGCTCCTCTCCCCGCTGCCCGTTCCGCTCTTCCCCCTGCTCCTCACTTCTCCGGGCACGGAATCTCCGCGTACCGCTCCCCTCTCCTCTCCCCTCTCCTCTCTCCTCTCCTCTCCCTGCTCCCTGCTCCGCTCTTCTCCCTGCTCCTCACTTCTTTTCCGCGCACGAAATGTCCGCACACCCGCTCCCCCCGCTCCTCACTTCTCCGCCTTGCCTAACCAACACTGTAGTTAGTTGTTTACAAGTCATCGACATTGCGCGACTCTCACCTGGCAAAGCTTTTTCCCACTGGACACCGAAACATATGTTCCTGCTTTGTACACTGTGCACATGGCCTCCCACTTGTCCCGACCGGAACGGAAAGCGTGGAATTTCTTGTACAAGTCATCGTTAAATACACATATGCACTTCGGTACGTTGCAGGCTGACTGACTGTTTGTGTTTGCTCGCTCCTTCTGAGTGCAGAGAGACACATGTACGGACCCCTGTTTGGTCAGGCTACGCACAGCAACCTACATTCGGTTTGTCAATTAAAATTTACGTAATTGATGAAATTCTTAATGATCAATTATCGATTAATTGACTAATCATGCCCATCCCTACCGTCTATATCTCCAAATCTCAAAATGTTTTGTTTCACCTTATGATGTCATGAAGTGGTATTTTTCATATTACCTTCCTTACCTTCCTTTTACCTTTTGTTCATTGGAGATTGGCAATTCCAGACTTTTCCAAATGATTACATTGAAGGTGATTGGAGTTTTAAAACACAGTGGAGAGATAATAAATATGCAAGATTTGTGTATTAAACCTGTGAATGAAAAAAAACACACAACTCCAAATAATTTTTTTTGATGAGGAAACAACATTTTACAATAGATCCAAAAATTTTGTAATATGGGTCCTTTAAAATGAATAACAGAAACAGAGGAATTCAGTTACTGTTCAAAACTGCAGCAAAGTGATTCCCTGCTGATCAAGTATTATATTTTACTTCTCAATCTAAAACTTGCTTACTCTGCAGTTCTGAAAAAAATGGCATAGTTTAGAAGGGTTGTTTCCAGGTTTTCTCTCAAATGTTATTGGTCCTACACAGGTTTAAAATTTCAACAACTAGTAAAACATTTATCACAAAAGTAAATGCAATGCTTGTCAGAGAAATCCAGAGGTGGGTAGAATAGCCAAAAAAGTGAAAGTAATTGGAAAGATTAAATAGTGCATATAATTTGCTATTTTCAAATAATGAACACAAAAATTTGAAAAACAACATTATATTTGAGGGAGCAGTACAAGAAACACATGTTCAAATCACTGAATATTGTCAATATAAAGCTTTTGCCACAACTCACAGTGAGAAAAGTAACTTAAGTAAGAGTACTGTTACTTCAATAAAAATATTACTGAAGAAGGAGTAAAAGTATGCTGCTATACAAGTACTGTATACTTTTCCGGACTATGGTGCGCACCTGAATATAAATCGCATGAACTAAATTTTAACACAATTTTAAAATTGTACATGTATAGGCCGCACCTGAATATAAGCTGCAGGTGTCCTCGTCTCCAAGAATGTCTTCGGGCCGCCTGCTTTTATCGCCTCTGAAAGCTTTTGTCGTCTTTTTGCATTGAGTCAGTTCGTCACGCTGCCATCGCCAAAATCTCACCATCGACTCACGGATGCCAGCAGCTCTGTTTCCTTCTTCCACAGCCACATCAGTCGCCTTGAAAGGTGCATCATCTGTATTTCTTTGCGTGTTTTCCATGAAGAGTGTGTGTATGAAACGCAAAATAACTGTTCAAAACACAATCAAACTAGAATCTTCCTCGGTGCATCACTCCTTTCTCTCTCCACACTCCACGGCGCATGTCTCCTGCAGAAAGAGTCTCTGTCCTTTTTGTATCATGTCAGTGTCTTGGAGGATTTCAGCAGATTTCAGACTCTCTCGGGTTTGGGGCGAGTTCTATCAATCAGGTATGTGTGGATGTCTGGCTACTGAAGTTTGAGACGTTTCTTCTCGTCATTCACGCATACACGTAAGACGTATCCCCCTCACTAATGTTAATTTAGCAACATAACTTATTTTATCATATGGCGATAAACTATTTGAGTGCGATGACAATATCTCTAGCTAGTGTAGTGCTTCATGTTAACCCTAGATCCATGTGTCAACCGCTCAGACAGCGGACAATGTGCCAAACAAAGAATCTGTTCATATATTAGCCGTATCTTTTTACAAGCCACAGGGTTCAAAGTGTAAGAAAAAAGTAGCTGCTAATAGTCCAGGATTTACGGTACTTTGAAAAGTACAATTTCATTCTTAAAAAGTTACTGAAGTAAATGTAACTGATTAAATGTAACTGAGTATTGCCCACCTCTGGAAAAATCAAATAATCATCTTCTTTTTGGTAATGTAATAAGCTACAACAACCTTCTATGCTTCTAATAGTTCTGTTTTTGTGCTAGCTTTTTAACCAGCTCTAAACTCTGCAGCACTTTGAGCTGGGGCCTGATGGATGAGAGCAGACAGCTAACCTTTCCTCCCCCTGCGCTTCACCTTTCACTTGTTGGCTGCTGTTCTTAATCTGATGAATTCTGATCCTGATCACCACAGAGAGGAATGAGCAACGGATTTAGAGATGCTCCGACCCTGTTACCACTATTATTCTTTGGGCCTTTGTTCAACACATTTCCAATCTCAGTCTGATTCCTTTCAAAGCTGAGTGTTGTTACTAGCACTGGATATCCCATAAAAGGCAACATTGAGACTGATAGGTACATACTGTTCCCAGATATCGAGAAGTTCCTTAGCCGGTTTCCTGGACCACTGGGGCTTTTCTCCGTGGAGTTACCGTGTTATTTTCATGTCTGTGCAGTCTTTGGGAACTCTGGTAATCTGCTATCAAACTAAACAACACAGGTTTAATTTCCAGTGGGAATAGAATGAGACACAATTACCTCAAGATACAAGATTGAGTCCATGCGAATAAGACAAGATGAGCTTTTTGATGGCATTGTAGGTGTGTGCTGTTTGGATCTTGAGGCAAAAGATCATGTACTCCATACTCTCCAGCTAAGTACTCTTGTCTCTATTGATTGAAGGATGATTAAAACTTATGTCTTTAAAGTCCTATATTACACAGAATTGACTCTTGTGAGCTTTAAGCCATGTTAGAATGTCATTACCTCCTCAGAAACATACCTGGGATTATTTTGTTTCATTCACACATGTTTGAATAATCTCCAATCTCCAAAAATCTAAATAATCTGTTCCACCTTGTGATGTCATGCAGTGGTAGTTTACAAGTTAACAGCTCCCTTAGTTTTTGTTCAGGAGAGATTGGCAATTCCAGGGCTGAAATTATCCAAATGAGTCAAGTGAAGATGTATGGAGTTTAAAAACACATTGGAGCACTGCCTGTATTACCACATGACATCACAAGGTGGAACAGGGTGTCTTCCGATTAAGTGAAGGACACAACCCAAGTGTGCAGGGTTTGTGTGTTAAGCCTGTGTGAATGAAACAAAACACAACTCCAGATATGTTTGTGATGAGGAAACAACAGTATAACACAGGTCAGAATAAAAGCAAAATATGGGTTCTTTAAAGATGCTTTAAATTGTGCTATTTTACTGTAATTGTCCATGGACATAATGATAATGATATGATTATTTCTGTGTACCTTGGAGAAGAAACAAAGAGTCTTCAGGAAAAACAAGAGAGTAATTGTTGCTTCTGACAGCTGTATTAGAGGTAATGACAGGTTAGATGAGTGTATATATAAAGGCATGCAGCTGAGCCATAGGCACCGGGATCACATGACCATTCACTCCACACAATGGGAGCCTTTCACAGGTTAATTACACAGTAACATATATTCACAACAGGGAGGGAGCTGGGTGTCCTGAGGTACAGCCTTCTCTTTTATCAATGTTCATGACTAACATTTGAGCAAACGTAAAAGTGACATTAACAGTTTGGCATCTCATGCCGCCTGTACATTTGTAAATAAAGTCCAAATGTCAGCTGGAGACACAAAGGAAAATATGAAAGAATTTGGTTTGCTATGTGAACACTTCTGTGGCTTGATGATGAATGAGCATTGAAATGTACAAAATGTGTTAGGGCAATTTCATGTAGAAGGCTGCATCAAGGTCCACATTTAGAACTCTCAAATAATTCAATTAGATTAGTTTTTCACCAACATTTGACCTATCGCTGTTGTCGTCATGACAACAGCAGGCATGAACTTCAGTGATTCACTTTTGTTTTTGATTTTCTTTTGTTTTTAATAACAATGTAGTTACTTAAACTAGCAGACATATTTACTTCCTTTATATACACTCGTGTATCACGTGTACAACACATTTGTAACTAATTCCACTGAGGAACAAGGTACTCCAACTTCACCTACAAGATAAACCAGGACTTATTACAACAATAATAACTACTAAGTTAATCGGACCCATATATATGTAGGCCAGGCCTATATTATTACAGTCATATAAACATAAGATAATTGGTATTGGTCAGGGCAAGAAGCCTCATATGGAATCCCCATGTAATATTAACTAACAGCTGCTGCTTAGTTTACCAGATACAATAATAATTGGGAATTCTCAAGGTGATATTACAATTATTTTTAAGTACACCCAACAATGCAAAACTTATTTGTTACACTACATCCAGTAGCAGTTGACTTTATTTTGAAAAGCAGAATCATGAAGTTTCATATCCACAGCACTGATATCGCAGATGTTGCTGTGTAGTGTAATGTATGCTGAGGCTGTGATTACTATGCAATGATGGATCCTGTGTGTCCAGGCAAAGAGTGGATTTATTTTAAAGTGTATGCTGGTATTGCATAACAATCATATTCAGTATACTGAAGTATACATATAACATTCACAGTCTTTGTAATTGGGAAAACAGAGTCTCTGAGAACCATAATGACTGCGGCCTTTTAGCGTGCTCTTTATTAATTTACACCTGCTCCTGTAGCACTTTGGCACAACAGACAAAATGAAAGATGAAAACATTTCCTTGAATATTACAATATAGTTGAAAAGTGAAATGTGGTGAGCCCTGAAAAGAGAACCGGAGGGAGAGTGCACATGGCCTGTCTAAAATAAATAGCATTAGCATCTTTCTTCTATTTATCATGTGTTGCATTATGCCTGCTGTCCGCTCTCATCCCTGATTAGATTTCCATTAGCTTAGCGTGCGAGTGCTGTGGGTTTGAATGAGATTGCGCCGCAAGAGTTGGCTGTGGCTAATGACATGGTGCGGCGCGTTTTCTGCAGGATTCTCCGTTTGACAGCAGCATCTTACTCACAGCTTTTCTGCCTCTATCTTCAAACATGGCATCAAGTGAACAGTGACGCATTAGGCTTTATAATACTGACAATAAAGTGGTTTAGCTAAAAGATAGATGGATGCACTCACCTGAATGAAAACATCTTGTAGTGTTCCTGAATTCAAATGAAAGGTATAGCTGGCAGTTTTTGTTGTGGAGATGTGGTTTTGCTGAAAACTTACGAGAGACAAAAATAATCACTCTTTGGAAATGTAATGTACAACAGAAATTTAAACTAGCACAAGAAGGATATGTCAAATAATAATAAACAAGATCATCTTGGAAATGTTTGGTTGAAACTGTGGAGACACTTTTCAAACAACTAAAAACTTTGTATTGATACTTTGGAGTTGATCCACACTCCTTGGGGCATGATGCTAACTGAAGCACTGCTCTGTTACTCAAATTAGACTCATTCTGAGCTTAATTTAACACAATCTGGAAGAGCTGAGCTGGTTGGAACTACAACAGATGAGCTGCTTTGTGATCTTAACAAGTCCCTCTCAAATAAAATTCAAACTCCTGCACAGGACCATGAATGCTCGTGTTGATCAAAAACAAATTGCTTGTTTAAATTCACTCTGTATTTTCTGCCAGTAGAGATACATCTAGAACACCCCCAGCGTGATGTCGATGCAAAGAATCAATAGGCCAAAATCACAGCAGCAGTTGCCTCACAGGGCCTAATCACACACCCTAATCATATTGTTGAACAGTAAGTGAGAAAATGAAATCATCATTAGTCAATAACAGGTAGATGAGTCAATCTTCACATGAAAACAAGCAAATGGATAACTGTCCCAGTGTGCTCCAGGGTTTTAGACCCTCCTTCTTTGCAAGGATTTTTTTATATCCACTGGGAAAAGAAAAACCTTGAGGAGAAACACAATGCGCAATGACAGAGACATCCACTCTCAGGGATGGACAGACTGCAGAACGGACTTAACTAGTACATGCTGAAATTAAATCCCATTTGACCAGAGACAATATCCCAGAAAGTTAAATACATTCTTATTTATTTCGGTCCTTGACGTCTTAGAAACTTTGGCGGTAGAAACTATCACTTCTGTTTTTTAATGAAAGTTTTTCCTTGGTGAAGTTTCAGTTTTCTATTTCTGCAGCCCACCCTAGTTCGGTTAGATTTGCTGCCTCCACTCAGCCATCCCAGTCGCACAGATGTGACAATCTCTTTGAGACTGTTCTCACAATTTACCTCAGATAAAGTCCTTTTTACACTCAATTGAGAGCGATGGCCAAGAGCTTAGGAAAGGGTCTTGATGGAATTGGTGACACAGTCAAGAGGCCATGGCGAGACCAGCAAGTCCCTGTCCTGGTGTCACTGCCTGGACCTGTGCCTACTGAAGAAAGACACGGTTTTGTCAAGTACTTTTGATATTTTGTGATCACTCTTATAACAGCCGAGGTAGTGTGTAATGTTCTCACTCAAATGATTAGGAGGAATATGAATCTATTACATGTATAAATGGACATACCTAACCCACTAGCCGCTATGTTCCAAATAGGAAGTGAGCAGGCTACTCATTATCTTAAAATGGTCTTAAAATGTTTGTATTAACCCAGTCTACATGATCCTTATATATATTCTGAAGCTTGGTGCCGTCTCCTGTTTGTTTATATGGAAATAGAGAAGCTTAAGGCAAAGCAATAGAGAAAAGCAGGTGCCACAAATGTTACATAAAGCACCTTTAAGGAGTTTTTTTTCCTGCTGCTCAATGAAACACTGAAAATGAACATTTATTTGTATTCTTATTCAAACTAAGAGTATTGATTGGAGCATTAGAGAGCTTTCAGCTGTTCAGTATTAAGACACAGTGTACAGTGGAGTCTCTGCGCTTTAGCCTAATGGCACACTGGATTGATCAGCGCTGGGCGAGCGGAGCTGTCTCATTACTCTCTCTCTCTCCTCCTGCAGGTGTTCTCTACATTCGGGTGCTCCCACTTTCACTCAGCACATATAAGACTCTGCATCTCACCCAATGATGGAGGTCACGCTCAGAATAAGTCGCTGGAAGTGACAGATGGAGAGAGAGGGGGGAGAGGGAGGGACAGAGAGAAGGGAAAGGGGGAAATAGAGAGGTTGGAAAGGAGAGAGAGATGGGGGGGTGAGATTCTACAGCAACAGGAGATGTAGCAAAAGGAGAGAGTAAGAAGGATGAGAGAGAGAGAGGGGATGAAGGAGGGGTTATAAAGAGGGGAACAGAGAGAGTAGAATTGAGGGAAGGGAGAGCGAGTTAGAAAGACAAAGATCGATGGAGGAATGGACAGAGAGAAAGAGAGGGGGAGGAAGGAAGAGACGTTGAGAGGGGAGTGGGAGTGGTAGGGACAAGGGAAGAAGAATGAAAGGAGGAAGAGAGGGAGGACAAGATAGAGCAAGAGGCAGAAATGGTAGGAGGGTGAGAGGGAGAAAGAGAAAGGATCAGCATCTGCTCCAAAGTCTTAACATTTCTCATATTTTCCTTTTTGTTTTTTGTTTTCTTTTCTTTCTTTTTTTTTCATTTCCAGGAAGGCACAGTTTGTAATGACAGCACAGCGGTTATGTAAGTATCTGTGACGCAGCCGCTGTGAGTTTTACTACGTCTTCATAAATCTGAACTGCGTGTGTGCTTAGAGCCTGTTTATGGTGCAGCTCTGACAGCACAGTCTGTCTGCCCTGGTCACACTGTCACACAGGGACACTGGGCAAAGAGCAAAGAGCGGCACGGAACATTATATAATACAGGGAATTTGTGAAGAGCATTAGATACATTTATAAATCAGAAATAAATGTGTTTTCATTCTCCTTAGCTTAGCAGCTTTGATACACTAGCTTACACAATTGTTATAAGCCTAAGGTGGAGTACAGCCTGTTACACTGTTTTGTACTTCAGAATAGCCAAAAATATAGTGGTAAGAATAGACTGTGTTTTGTAGAGCTCTGGTCATATGGGAAGTATGAGCAAATAACTGACTTTACCTACCTAAATGTGTCAATATTAACCGCAATGGGTACAAAATGTCAAAAAAAAGTAATAAAAGAAAGGATTTTGTTTTTGGGAAACATATTTAACCACCATGTATGAGTGTGTGAGGAAGCTATCTTCAATATTCAGAGAGGCCAGTGGCGGCAATGACTTTATCTGTCAGCCCCAAGGCAGCTGTGGTGACACAAGTGGCTTCCATGATTAAGTCTGAAGAGAGAAGAAATAATGGATTACTGCAGTGTTTAGACATGTCAAGAATGAGACGTTCATTAAAAAGTAGTTATTACAATCACAGAGAAAACACGCATTTTTGGGAACAGGTACGTACACTTCGTTCGTGTGTGATGGGTTAATTGTGGACGATTAACCCATCACACCCCCTAAGAAGCCTCAAAAGCAAAATTCTGAGGAGGCTAAAATTTTGTTTAAAAAAAAAAAGGTATATAATATACACTAGTCCAGACACCATCCCATATGGACCCAGACAGAGTCAGCCCAATATTCTCCGTACCTCTCAAACAGAGGTACCTCCAGTTGCAAAAGGTAATGTTCTCCGTACACCTCCGGCCGTCCTCATCTCATTTTATCATCATGAACTCATAAAACAGCAGCAGCAGCTTGTACAACTTTGTACGCAACTCACCTCACATCAGCCCGGAGCAGAAGCACTGAGTTCGGTTAACAGCAGCAGCCAACAGTGGTAAAGACACTGGAGCGCTCACAGTAGTGCGCAGCCCCTCAGAACGGGGCTGGGGGTCTGGTCCTTGGTTTTGTGCCATCCTCCGAGTGCATCAGTCAGAAACTCCGTCCTCCATTATCCTGGTTCCAGACAGGGGCGAGCAAGACCAGTGTGCATTGGACTGTGTCCGAGCGGTTCCGTGCCGTCGTCTGCTCCCTGGTTCTGTGCGGGGAAAGCAAGAATGCGCTGTGGGCTGCAGGTCCGGGCAGGCTGCTTCTGTCCTCCGTGCTTGAGGACTGTGGCTGGTTTCGTGGTGGCGCAAAGCACCTGGAGAACCGTGAATCCCGTTTGGTTTGTTATATGTTGTTCTGGGTGGTCCATCCTCCACGCACATGTTTTTTCCTGGGGAAAGCGCTTCTCAGGTCGAGGCACCTATAGTAACACCACTCCCCACTCCAGCTCATCTGAGCCTGGTCTGAACCAGAGCTGCTCCTGCTCTTTCAGGAGTCTGGGTTTGGATCTTGTTCTACTGTAGCATCTCTCACACTAGGCTAAATACAGCTCATTTTATAAGTTGAATCAACTGAGTAGGGCCTATTCAGTTTAGACTCTAAATTTTACAGCACTGTCTGTATTTCTCAACAATTCGGAGATGGGGACCCCGTGGAATATTGACGGGCATTTCGCACACTGGTCTGGAGACTATTAGGTGATGCCTTCAGACCAAGTTACTAGTCAAATCTGTGGAGAAGTGACCAGCTCACATTAAGAATGCATGCTTTTTTTTTTTCTTTTTTTTAAAAAAAGCCTATAAATGCTCTGTTAAGTTATGTTTAATACCATACTGTGGAAGATGTCAGACAAAGCAATAACATTTCCATGGAGATAACCTGGTGGTAGCCCCTCCACCAGAAAGTTACACAAGTCAGCTTTAACTGCTGCCTACACACTTCTATAGCTATCTTTATACGATATGTCAAATTGCTCACAGACATTGGCACAGTAACTTTTCTGTCTACTTTCTACCGCTGATAACTATATAAGAAACTCCTGAAATCTCCATTGTTCCGAATTGTCTCCTCTGTGACAAAATGTGGGGTCAGAGAGTCAGCGCGTACCCGTCCAGCGCGTCTCTGAAGTCCTAATTGACGTATTAGAGCAAGGATCTAACAGAGACACAGTGCTCATTATTCTGCCTTTCATTTCACAAATACCCGCCACATTTTCTCTGTGTGACTCTGGCCGCTGTCACGTCCTGTTCTGTCTCTGAGCTTCGGAGTTCTGGATCATAAACCCCATCTCTTCACATTTGCATTTTCCACAGAGCTACACGCATCAGCTGTCTCCCCAGGTGAAGACAGGAGAGCAGCATCGCACAGCAAAACCTTCCCGCAATCCCATAGTCATCGCAATTAAGGGGACGTGCACAGATCTGTTGTTTAAATCTGGGGTGAATTTATGCATTGTTGCGTAGTGTGTTATCCCAACCATCTCAGCAGGCTTTAATTATTGGCACACTTAAAGAGAGCGCTAGAGTTTATTAGCGCGAGGTAGCGTAGTTGACAATGGAGGGAGGAAGAGAGGGGCGGCGGGCAATTAGAAGCAGGAGCAGCTTCCACTTGTCTCTGTCCCACAGGAGAAGCGTGCACACACTTCGGTTCCAGTCAATAATTCAGACACTGGATTTTACGGCTGCAGGGGCCCAGAGCAGGAGTCCTCTCTCTGGCAGTGAGACTGGGCTAGTGAGGGCTGCCAAACACAAGGAACAATAACATGTGTATACAGGCATTCAGTCATTCAAAGAGGTCAACTGACACTATGTGTCTTTTTTAATGAAGGGTCTGTCAGCTTGTTTCCCTGGAAATGTTATTAGTTTGCCTAAAATGTTACACATGGGATTAAAAGTATTTTATCTTACATTTATTCAAGATGGATAGAAGGTGTTTTTTTCTTCTTCTTCTTTTTTAAACTTGTTTATTAAGATCAGGGCTGGAAAATAAGCATTTAGAACAGTCCTTGACAGAGGGTTATTATGTTAACAGTTATTCAGGTACATAGTCACTGGAGTCCATCACTGTCGGAACAATTCATTTTCAGGTTGGCTGTCAGCTGTTCCATGATGTAGACTTATTTTATGTGTCCATTCTGTCCTTGTTGGAGGACAGCGATTTCTCCAGTGAATACAAGTTGTTTTTATTGCTCAAAGAAAATGAAAATGCCTAAACTCCTCCATGTACCACATTTCAAACAGAGCGACTAAACGCAGCAATAACTGAAGGACTAACGAAAAGGGTAAGGGGAGAAGTTGGGTGGAGTCTGGGGGTTAGAAACTGTGTGATTGGTCTAACTGGTATCAACACTTTAAACTCCGCCCCTCTGCCAGATATTTGTACTCAGAAACATTTGGCTGTAAACAGGGCAGTCCTGCGTGATATCACATACTTGGAATTCTTGCGTTCTCTAGAAGCAGCACAAACATGTTTAATGTCAAACTGTGGAAGAGTCCCACCCAAACAATCCAATCCAAATGGTGACTAACACATGACTGCTGGCAATGACCCCAACCACTAGGGTTCAAAAACCAGCCAAATATCGTGAGTTACAAATGATGTCCTGGCCTGACCTGGATGTGTGAGTGCATCTTTTTCTTTTTATCCACAGGAATGAAAAATAAGACATGATGCTAACACTACGTCTCCTCCTCCAGTATATTTCAGTATTCACCAACAGAACAAACATTCAAAAACTTAACTCTACCCCTAAGTGTTCATCTTACATACAAATTACCCACTCAATGAGAGTTCATGCATTCTCCGGTGAAAATGCATGCTAGACATATTTTTTTTGCAGGAGGCAATCAAATCTCTGCAGTCAAAGGTTATTTCTGTTGACTTGGATATTGACGGGTAAATATATCTCACTTCAGCAAGCAGTCATGACCGATGCACAGTCAATTCTATAGTTATTCTGCAGAGAAAACAGTTTGTCTCTCTTATCATAGGCTGTGGAGCACAATATTAACTGCAAATGCACTCTCACTCCAGACAGCGTCCTCTTAGGAGTGTCTGTCACTGACATTAAGCTTCCATATTTGGAAACAGTATCTGACAAAAAATCAATTCATTCTTGCTCATTTCCCGGACACTTGCAGATTTTAAAATGAATGTAATAAACAAATACAGACAGGCTGAGGCTTATTATGACGCTTTATTGCCGGAAATCACAAGCACCTGCTCAATAAATGGGCAGAATATTTTTAGTCCTCAACAGGCTATGAATAAATCATCATTTTCCACAGGGCAGTGTGAGACTCTTCATCTAGTTTAATGTCGCCTATGTGTTCCTCGAATTATATTAGGACAGTGAGATATATGGCATAATAAATAATCCATACAATTACATTTCTTTATAATGGATGGTGTCATGTAAGGACTGTGTAAAACAGCCTGTAAAAACAGCCTGTATTCAGCAAATTCAGGCAGTTTGTCTTTACTGTTTGTAATTAATGGTAAGGTCATCTACATCTGAACCATCCGTCATGTTCCTCTGGTGACTATAACTATTATGTGCAGTGGACTTTACACACAATTTCACAGTTGGTAAATGGTCACATTTTTATACAGCGCTTTTCCACCTTCAAGGCACTCAAAGTACTTTACATTAAGGAACCACTCACCCATCCACACACACACACACATACACACACACCACACACACGCCTACACCAGAGTACGCAGACACTGGGGGCAAGGTTTGGTTAAGTGTCTTGCCCAAAGATAAAATGATAGCATTCATTTGTGGGAGCAGGAACCACACTGTCAATCTGTGGGTCTGTGGATCTGACCGCTGTAACAATGATGTTTATGTCGTGAGTGGAAATCAAGCTTTTGGATCAGTCGACAAACACTGTACCAACTGAGCTACTGTCAGCAGTTATGTAAAGGTAAACTATCATTTCTGGCACAGGATCTGCTATTGCTCATGTTGTTCTTGTTTTGCTCGGAATGTTCCACAGTATAGCCTTATAAAGTATAGTTTTTTCTGTTTTTGCTAATGCGTACATTGTGTCACCATGGCGACTGCTGAACATTCCACCAATAGAGATAGACATAGAACACTGGCAGCTTAATGTCACTGCAAAGTATCAATCCACTCACCCATTCTTGTACACGGATGTCTTTGTACAGTGAAAATCTGAAGTGCATCCAGAAGAACCCACAGTAACACAGAGACTCTCCACTGATTCACTGTTTTCCACTGGCCCAGAAATCAAACACATGACCTCCTCCGCTCTGTGCACACTGCTCCATGTTCCTCTGACCTACTGTGCCTGGACTGTGTGTCTTTGAAGAAGCATTTCCCACCCAACAGTCCACAGTACTTTTGTAAAACCAAGCCGCTGAATAAAGTCTCATTTTGTCCTTGGAAAATTATATTCCGTTGGACAAACACCATATCTAATGAAACAAATCGATCCTAACTGTGATCCATGTCTAAAGCAATATGAGAAAACCTAGAAAAATCCAATACTATTTATGGGCTAAACGAGCACGATATAAACAACAATCAGGCTTAAAGGTACGCTGTGTAAGTTTTCTGGGGAGAGGTCCACCACCTGCTTGTCTTTGTGGAGTTGTTATTGCTCTGCCAGATATATTCCACAGTATGGCATTAAAGCTATCTTGACACATTCACTTACAGGTGTTGTTGTTGTTGATCAAATATATCTTGATTCATACAGTTACATGAGCGGAGTCACCTCTCCACAGATCTGAACTGTAACAAGGGTCACCTGCGGGTCTAAAGGAGATATACCCAAGTTTCATGTCATGCTGTGGAACATTCTCGACAAAGCAATAACATCTCCATGGAGACAACTAGGTGGTGAACAAAAAGTCATATAGTGCACTTTTAATACATACTTTGTAGGGGTGTAACGATATCCAAGTCTCACGATATGATATCGTCACGGTATGAACCTCACGGTACGATATTTATTGTGATATCGTGGGAAAGCTCACGATTTGGTGGGAAGGCTCATAATTAGGGATGTAACAATATCCATATCTCTTAGTACGATATTTTCATGATGAACATCTCACGGTATGACATTTATTGTGATATTTTGTAGAGGCTAAACTACTTTTTCATCTTAAAATGCCTTGACACAAATTAATCCAAAGAACTAAGACTTAAAAATGCTTAGAACTCTTATTTCTTCTTGTAGTCTACACTGAAATGGAGCAAAGAATCATGGTCTATGTAGTTCCCTCTATCTTTTTTTTTTAGCTATTGCTGCACCAGAACGCTTAATTTAAGCAAAAAGACTTGTAATTCGATATATTGTGATGGTCCATGATATTATTGTGAGAACTTTGACGATTCAATATCACGATATTTCGGTTATTGTTACATCTCTAATACTTTGTGGTCGATGTCGTAAACATTCCCTGGGGGTGTGACGCTAACTGAAAGCACTGCTCTGTTAGAAGCTCTGTTACGCAAGTTAGACTTTAATCAAAATTTTATTTTAACACAGTCTGAAAGAGCTGACTTGGTACAACAGGTGAGCTGATTTGACTGTTAATAAAGTCTCTCACTCATAAAATGACATTCACAAGACAGCAAGCATTAGGCAACAGTTTTTCAGTTCATCACTCTCATCTTTTTGTTGAAAACCAAACTCCAAAATAGGATTGTTAAAGTTGTTGAAATCCATTTTGTATTTTTCCAGACTCTTAAACCTTAAAACGTTTTGTGTGTGTTTGCTAATGTGTGCATTGTGTCACCATGGTAACAGTTGAACATTTTACTAATAGAGATACATGTAGAACACCCACAGCGTGACGTAACTGCAAAGTATCAACAGAGCAAAGAAATGACATTCACAATGAATTCAAATTACAGTGACAAACACCTTTTCAGTCTACATCATGGAGAAACCTGGCGAAAATTGCACATTTGAAAGCCCAAACATTCTCACTGACTGCATCAATCTGGTAACTTCATCTCCAGTTGAATGGCAATAATGAAGGACAGGTTGACAGATACTTGATGCAGCCCTGACAATACTCCCCACATCCACAGCTGCCAAAACAAAAAAACACAACTTCAAAATACTTAGCGCCTTTGTTCCAATTTGGATCTCCAACACTGTGCACGAGAATGGACCATTTTCCCTTTTCCCATTTGGATTCAAACATGTTGTGGGCTGGTTATGGGGGGGTCTGTTTTGCTGGAAAATAGTTTTGTCCAGCCGCGTGAGACACATATATAGAGAAAGTGGCAATGTTTTTTGTTATATTAAAGGCCCAGTTTGCAGCACTAGATAACAGGGCTGACTACACTCCACAGTACCACACACAATCTCCCAGTTACAAGTGACAGAGACTCTGGAAGGTTTTCATTAAGACTGAGGTCAGGGGAGAGCTGCTTTGGGATTCCTATGGGCTGCTCTGTGCGTGCGGTGGCTAAACAGGAGACTACACGCACTTATATAATACACTGGAAATGTTAGCTCTTTTTGTGTTTATGTACTAGCTGCTTGAGTAATTTGCAATGATTTAATTAATTTCAAGGTTTGTTGTGAAGGATTTCAGTGCTGTTTAGAGTAATTTCCTCTTTGCGTTCTCCAACCTATAGCACTGGGTAATTTGTCAAGAGTGGGTCACTACGGCAACAACGGGGATTTTTTTTTTTTTTTTCAGTGTTGCACGATACTAGATTTCAGACTTAATTTCAATACTAAGGAGTAGAGTATAGACTTGATACCATAGACTGTATTTATAAATAGACATAGCAAACCCACAAGCCGCCGTGGGTGCATGTATCATTCGTTGTTTTAAATTTCAATTAAGAACAAAAAACAATAAAATGGGAAAACAGTTTGTTATTTCATTAATCCGTTTTAGTGTCAAAGAAAACTTGGTTCCTGTTTAATACTGATATTTTATTCTCTCTGGTGGATGGATCTATAATAAAAACTATTCTTATTATAATTCTATGGTGTCAACTGAACAAAGGAGAGTTTATCGCTGCTACCTGTTTCTCGTCATGGAGTTTGACAATTACTTTCTAGGACGCGAAAGTAAACACGTCGCTATGTTTGTCCACAAAATTGCAGTGATTTTTCAGGTAAGTCCTTCTAGCAGCAGAATTTCTGGGGCAAATAAACCAGAGAGACTAAAATATCAAAAATGAAATAGGCACCGGGACTGTTTTTTGATTGGTGTTATTTGAAATAAACTTGAAATTAAATATTGGAAATAGAGTTTGAAATCAGTTTTTTTGTTTGACATTAAATGGAATAATGAAATAAAAAACTGAAATACAAAAGAACAAATGGTACATGCCATGGACTACCGCTTTCCAAGTAGGAAGTGAACATGAGGGAGCTTCCAGATCCATCAACTCTGGCTCAAATTGCCTTTACATTGAAAAATTATCGCCCTCTCTTTGTAACTGCTGCAGTGAGCTTTGCCATTTTGGTCTTAAAATGTTTTTATTAACCCACTTTACATGATCTTTCACTATTTTGTATGCAAATAAATTTGTATTCTTAATATAACTGGCCCCGTTTGCCCCTGAAACTGCTAGTCTTGTGAGCTTCATTTGACTGGAGCCGAATGCGTTTTATTTCAACGATATAATGTCATTTTCAATATTAAATCAGAGTACTTTTTATATATTACCATGTGGTCTTATATCTGTGTAAATACTGTCATCCAGTTGGTTCCACAGTGGTCCGTGGGCATATACCAGTCTCTGTGGTCTTCTCATACAGCTCAAGATCATTCTAAAGTTTTCAGGGAAAAGTTCTTTTTTAGTATCGATAGTTGCTGTAATGAGTATCTAGTTTTGATACTAGTTTTAGTATTGATTAGTATCTGATTTTTCAAACTTTTGACAACCTTAATGTAGTGTATTTTTGTATATTCATGTTATCTGAATGTATTGAAAACATGCAAGTTTCAGGTTTTTCAGGTTGTATTTGTTTGTTTAAAAATAACAGAAATTGTGTTAAAAATTGTCTAATTAAATAGATTATAAAGCAATTACATTTTCCAGTGTTTAGACAATATTTTTGGAAACTTACAACCGTTCACACTGAGGAATCACCACAAAATTAAAACTATACAAACAGCTATGTTAAAGGCTAGGTGTCAAAAACAAATGATAAATATATTTTTTTTTTAATTTATTTATGATAATGTTATAAGATGTGTCTTTCCAATTTTGGTGGCAACATTTTCTTAAAATGACTTATTAGCATACCCCCTGTCTGCCCAGAACTGAAGTTTCATCAATGATACTTTATAATGAGTCCAAACTGCTGATGAATGCACTGCAGAAGTGTTTAAGTCAGCCGAGTTGGATTTGAAATTTTAAAATTCCAGGTGGGGACTCTCCACACACTCGCACATTAATATTTAAAATCCTCTTATCTCCCATTTAAAAGGGACAGAGTTTGTTGGAGAGCTTTGAGCAGGGAGCAGGAGGTGAGATAACAATCTGTGGAAGACGTAGGAGGTATGGCCTTTTTTATAGCTCCTGGACTCTTCACTTTGGACGGTTAAACTTAAATCTCTTATTGTGTTATGTGTCTGTGTGTGGGCACAACTTGACTTAGGTCTTTTAAAAATTTGATTACAAAGATAATTTAGTTAAATGCAGAATTAGCTCAGACAGGGATGTAAACGCGTTAAAGGTGTGCCATGTGTTTTAGAATGTTTGCTTTGCTTTTTATGGGGATGTATTTACTTTACCTGAAATGTTCCATAGTATAATTAATCCTCCAGAAAAGTTTACCCAGCCATCCAGAACTACAACCTTTGATGTACAAAGATGACCGACTGATTGGCAGGTAGATTAACCAATCAGAGACGCATGCTCTGTTCAAGTAAAAACAAACTTGATTTCTTATTTTTAAAAAGGGGGAAAAATAACACGAAGGACTGAGAAACAGTGTGGATTTTCTTTTGCAGAATCAACAATCGAAGCACCAAACTTTTATTTAGCGTTTCAGTTTCATGCAGCTAAAACCTGGAACAGTCTTCCTGAACATGTGAGACAGGCCTCTTCTGTGATGCTGTTTAAATCCAGGCTCAAAACATTTCTGTTTAACTGTGCAAATAACTGAAAGGTTTTCATTTCACACTCTTCTCTCCAATTTATGTCTCTCTTTTTTCATTTTAATCTTCATGATTATTTATGTTTTGATTTGTTTTTATTATGATTTTAATGTATTTCTTCTTCTGTAAAGCACTTTGAATTACTTTGTGTACGAATTGTGCTATACAAATAAACTTGTCTTGCCTTGCCTTATTTATCTCAGGCCAAAGAAGTTTGTTCTTTGTTCTGAATGATACGATCATTTTCAAGAGGAAATGTCTTCTTTGAGACACATGACACACATTATAAGCTGTGTTTGGACCACGCTAATTTAGGATGGAGGTTTTCCAAGTTTTATTTTCAGATTCCAGACTCTTCTGGATTTGAAAAGAATGTAGAAGGGACTGGCTGGTCAGGTAACAGAAAAGTTACATAGTGCACCTTTAAACTGCAGTTCGACCCCCTTCATGCATTGCCAAGTGGCATTGTGTCCTTTGACAAGACACGTTACTCTCCTTTCTTGTGTGAATCTATGCAGGAACAAAGCTCACCATCAGGTACTGTGAATAAAGAATGAGACTTATGTAAAACCATTTTGAAAAACTTGTAATGTTTCTATTGATATTGGAGCTATCACACTGTATTATTATACATAAAGCATTATTATCTATTGTTCATCCCAGTGGGAATGCTCAGACTCTTTTAGTCAAATAGACAATTATATTGAATTGATTCTTTATGCACTTCACATAGTTAAAGCTTAAGGCTGAAAACACTGCAGGAGGAGAAGGTAGGACTAGGGGAAGAAAAAACTGTATCTCTGGTTAAGGGTCAGCTGTTGTCACTTCCAAAAGAAATAGCCGACTAAATTTAAGAGCAAAATGAAACCAAAAATGATTCATCAAAAATTAAAATAGTAATTTGACCTTTTTTCTCAATAGGTATTATTATTCAGCACTAGGATTCTCATTTTCCTGAAACAGTAGCAATTTCATGTGTAAAAAAAAAAAGTCATTGGGAAGTTGCCATGAATAGCTTGCAGTGCTTTATTTGCACAGCGTACTATCATATCATATTGAACCCTGACGCAATAACTCAAGTGTTAATGTAGTCCAAATACAACGTACCCAGAAGAACTCAATCAACCGCAGAGCATTATGAAAAGTCTATATTTGTAATAAAGTGAGTGTGGAACAATAGCGGTGCTCATGCAGAGTAAAGACAGGATAATCCTATATACAGTGGCATCTGTCCATCTTGGCTCGAGTGGATTTGTGTGCGGGGCCAGAGGGGACGGATCAAACATGAGAAACACAAATTAAGACGATTCAAAAGCAGCGGCGCTCTGAAAACACAGACACACACAAACCTCTCACTCATGAACTCGTGTGCTGTCCTGGTGCTTTTGTATTAGCATCCTGGGTAAACAACTCGGCTAATTTAGGTCATTTAATTGGAAGAGGGAAACAAAACTGACCCTGAAATCAAATAAATTATCCAGATAGTGCTGGCGACTTCAGCACTATTAATTTTATGCGTTGGCACAAGCTGCATGTGGGAGACTAGGGGAAAATAGCAAAGCTTTTTAATATAAGAATTGGCACACTCATGAAAACTTGTTCCTGTTTTATTAACTTTAAGACTGAAGCAGCTATTCAAACAGTGACACCCCTCAGGAGAGTCAGGGGAACTCCGTCACGGTAAACTTTAATGGCATTTCACAGGTTTATTTTATAACAAGTGATTTTTAGGCTTTTTTAGTATTAGCTAAAAATGCACAACAGGCAACATTTCAGTAAGTTACAGTCGTGACAGAGCCAATCTCAAGATCTAAAGATATTGATACTTTGCAGGTGGTGTCATCAACATACTGTAAGCACTACTCTGTCTGAGGTTTTGTCAGTCTTTCATCTGAGCTTTATTTCAATACAGTCTGACCAGAAAGAATAGATTTAACTGGAACTACAACACATGAGCTGATTTGTGCTGTTAAACAAGTCCCTCGCAAACACCATTACACCCATTTTGTTCAGACGATTTTAATACTTTTTGGCAGTATTTACGGTTTGTTAATGTGTGCATTGTGTCACCATGGCAACTGATGAACATTCTGACATTCACATACATGTAGAACACTCCAACATGATGTCAATGCAAAGTATCAATAGGCAGCTACCCACTATTATTGACAAGCTGCCCCAGTGGAACTGAAGAACGGATCAACTGCAAAGGATAAATCTACCCACAGATCAGAATACCTTTAACTTAACTTAATACTTCAAAGCAGCTCATGTGCTGAATGTTATACAATAGTGCTGCAGATGAAGTGCAGTTAATTAAATAGATAAAATTTGGTTCTTACTCATGTCATAGGAATGTTTGGGAAAATATCAATAAGAAGAAGATGAGATGGTCCTGCTGCTGCTGTGGGGAGATATGGCAGAGGAACAGTAAACAGATAACAAGTAAAAGGTCTATTACAAATGTGCGTGTCACTCTGTTGTCTTGTTGGCTGTTTAATGTCTTGTGATGTCCAGTAGTGTGTGTGGTGGTGTCTAATGTAATGTTTAAAGTGCCCATATCACATTATTTTCTGATCTACAGTATGTTACAATGTTGTTTCCTCATTAAAACAGACCTGGAGTTGTGATTTGTTTCATTCACACATGTTTAACACACAAATCCTGCGTATTTAGGCTGAGTTCTTCTCTCAAACAGAAAGTACTCCACCTTGAGATGTCCTGGTAATACAGGAAGTGCTCCACTGTGTTTTTAAACTCCATTTTGATCATTTTGGCCCAGGAATTGTCCATCTCTACAACTCTAGGTTTGGGTTTGATGAGGAAACAACTTTCTAACATGGCTTGAAGCAGACAAGAAACAATTTTGTGTAATACAGGACCTTCAGAGTTGTGCCTGCCTTAAGACAACAGATGAAATTTAGCTGTTGTGCCAACTCATGTTTATGTTGAAGCTACTTGCAGACACACTCATTAGTATGCACTGTCCTAATTCAAATAAATAAATAAATGAAATGAAATAACAAAGCTCTGTTCTAGTTGTGTGTTGGAGTCAATGAGCCTTTAGTCAAATGCAAATTCTGTATGATTACTTTAGCATTTTTTACAGTCAGTGATCTGTCAGAACTTCCCAACTTTGTCGTAAAGTGCACTGCAGTACTTTGTTTGTGTCTAGACTGGCTCCTGCAAAGACAAACCTATTAAATGGCTCATAAACTCAGATGCAGATTAATGTATTGTAACATGAAGACTTTTATTGCAAATAATAGTGATTTGATAAAAGGGACTTGTTAATACCATTATTAAAAGAACCAACATCCATTACATTTCATGGAGTACTCTCACAGCCGTGACTGCTCAGATGAACAGTCTCGGCATTTACGACAGTGCCACAACAACCATCATGAGTTGGAATAGCATATTTTAGATTCTCACCAATTTCAGTCATAAAAAAACAGAAAAGAACTGACTCTTAGTGGTCTTTAAGAGGTATGTTTTTAGACCAGGTCCAACTGAAAGGCAAAACTGCAAAACAAAACTTGTGTCCACTCTTAAGATTAAGTATGAGCACTTGTAAAATGGCCACCTCAAAAACACAGGTTAACTTGGACATGCAGCACAACCATACTCTGCACATCGTCAAACACTCAGTGTGTAAAAACTAGGACTAGACTGGCTCCTCTATTTTCTCCAAATATACACACATTGATTCAGCTCTATAATACTGTAATATTGGTTCACACCCTCGCAGATTCAAAAAGTAAGAACAAACCCAATTACAGAAAGGTTAGGACACTGTGGCCACTGGAAGTTCAACAGAAGTGACAGATCTAAAGGCAGGAGGAAGGCAAATAAGATTGATAATGTAATGGTCACTTCTGGGATAATCTAAATAAGACCATGGCTGGATTAACCTTTTGTGAATATACAAGGACACACCCCATGCACATACACATGAGAAAGCTTCATATCATTCCAATCAACCTCAAGGAAACTCAGACAGAGAACCTTGTGGCTACAGGGCAGTGCTAACCATATAGTACAGGTATTTCAAGCCCAAAATCACTTCTCAAACCTGTTTTGTTCATGCCCAGATGTGTATGTACCAGTTACTTTCATTAAATGGTATCTTTTTGTATACTTTAATAACAAAATTACCACATGACAAGTCTAATCAACTCAATATTAATTTGTTTCTATAATAGTGTCCTAAACTTTATGAAACTGGGGTTGCATATAGATTGTAAATATTATTTTTTCTTCTACTCTGACAAAAGAAAAAAAAAAGTCAGTACAGTTATGGCATCTAAAAAGAACTCGACAACATTGTAACCTATGCCACTTTGTGATTCATTCAAATAATATCACATATCCAGTTTTACATCTGTCATTATACATTGTTTTCATAAAGTAAGATAATAAATATACTTTTGAACATTTTTCATTGTAGCTTAACATTGAAACAAGATCGTACGGTGCAGTTGTTTCATAATTTGTCAAAACAAGCTGATTATAACAAGTACAAACGATAAAATAAAAGATACCGCAGATTTAAAAAGAAAACACCACAACAAGATTTCAGAACAGTGTTTTTGTGCTTTAAGTCTTTAACTGCGATGGCTATTTTGTATAGGTTTGCAGTTAGTAGTCAAAATACAGGACTTCATTTGAATTGTAAAAACTGGGGGAAATACCATAATGCTAACACAATGGAGACTACTTAAAAGACGTACTGCATTTATCAGATACAACGTTCTTGGTTAGTTAGTTTGTGAATATATCGCCTAATCTGAACACTAATGGATGACGCCCACTCAGCCATTGGAAATGTGGCAAAAAATGACTTATTCGTGGTTTCAAAACGTGTCAATTTTGATGTTTATGGTTCTTTAAGGCATTACAGTACAGTACCGTATATTGTATTACACCATGGGTTGAAAGATACTGAAAGATGAGTAATATGCCATGTTGAGAAACCCTTTTGGAATACTTTGAAATGGCCAGGGTTAGTTTTATTTGTGTAAAGACTTTTATTTTGAAGAAGCACTGTGGAAGAAATGGACCATGTAATTTTTTAAACACTTACTTTCTTATACTTATAGTGCAAACAATCTGTGTCTTATTATTACATTGATAAAGATATGAAATAACATGGCATATAGACTTTTAATATCTTTAAATGGTACCATAAGCTGCTCTGGGATAATTAAATTAACCGAACAGAAATGCAGTGCTACTAAACCCATTGTTAACAAAGTATCATGCCAAACACAGGTGCCAAAAACCCAGATAGCAATGGGTTGTTGGCCAAAAGATATTAACAGGTAGCATCCAAAAAAATAAAAACATAAATTACAAGGTGTTCAGATTCCCACTGCTTCAAACAGCTGCATTTTTTCATAAAAGGAATGAACTTTGCCACTTAATGGTAACATTCAAGTCCCAAAGTATGGAGAATATAGTATATTTATAAATGTAAACATGTTCCTCCCTTTATACTGTACAGAATCATGAGTTAATGTTGTTTGAATGAGAAAAGCTGGTCCCACTTGACAAACAAAGCCTACACTATAGTAAAATATAAAGATACAATACATTATACTTTGCTACTTCGACGGCTGCCTGATCAAAGCTGTTCGGCAGGTAGAGTAACTCATAAGGACCCATTTTGTAGAATACGACAACTTCAACACTGCATCCATCTATATAAGACAACACAGGTCCCCCGAAATCCCCCGCCACATTTTGTTCTTTTCATTTTTTTGTGTTTTTTTTTGTAATACAATTTTAAGCACACCTCATAATCAAAATCGGTATTGTTAGGAATCTATAAGTCTTTGTTCCACAAGCCATAATACATTCAATACAACATTGGTAGGGTAAATTCTGTAATGCAAAAATGTAATGTTAAATTTAGCACCTCTGTGTGAAAGAGGTCTGTGATCTTGCAAGTTCATATGACACGTAGATGGGATGGAGGTGAAAACTCATTCTAGAAAAACTTAAGACGATAAAAAATAAAACATCATCATATAGTATTTACATGACATAAAATTCACAAAAGAAAATAATAACAGTGATTATTTCCCCATCAGGTTGTTTTCAACATACAAGATTAGACTCCAGCCATCAGCAAATGTCAGAAAAGCTTGATAAATGCTCTGGACAGTCATTGTTGTGTGTTTGGGTCCCGTTAGTAGACGCTGATGAAGGACGACAGGGCCAGGACCAGGTACCGACAGGCCAGTGGGGCGTCTGAGCTTCCAGTGCTCCCATAGGGGGCAGTGTGAGGTGCTGCGGACGACAAAACAAGAGAGTCGTGATTAGTTTTGATTGCACTTTCAGCTCCGACCACACCCACCCTTTGAAAAGCAGCATTCAAAATCTAGTATAGGCTTAAAATGAGAGGCAAGCACAGGAAGTACCACTGATGATTGGACCTGAAGGAGAAAAATACTTCAGTCAAACACTAAAACACAAAATGGTCCACATCACTGTAGAGGCAGAAAGTAACCAGTTGCTTTTGGCAAATTGTTTTTAAAAGAAAAAAACTTGCTCCCTGGAAGCATTTTGGACATAAAATATACCATAATTTAACAAATCATTAACACTGGTTTATCTTTTTTATGTATATAGTGCTAGCACTGGCAGCAGTAACATATATTTTTTAAAACCAAATGAATATCTTTTTATAATACACTTAATTTACTTTGCAGTTTGTATGAACATAACTTTTAGTTTTCCCTACATCTTATCTTATGTAAAAGTAACATGTGGCCAATGGTAGCATACACTGTGTGCAACGCTCTTTTGTGGAATGTTCTTTCAACACATGACCCCTTCACATGCACACGCCCAGTGTAATGGCATAAAATGTATAATTTTGATTTATTTAAAGATCAAATTATTACCACAATTATGGAACAACAATCTGCCACACTGGACTCTGTAAATCACTGGACTTGAGAAGGCCGTATGAAACTAGAAACTCTACAGATGTTGTTTCTGTGTGATGTTTATGAAGTGTCTGCAGTGGTCAGAACAAGCAGAGGCATAGAGAAGGTCACCTGAGACCTTCAGAGGTCCAAAAGAGTCTGAATCACCTATCCATACACTATAAACGGCACTGCAGGGAAAATTCTTTTACTGTATTACTATTTTGTGTTGGTATCTAACTGAACTAAAAACTGAACAACAGGTCTTTTGTCTTGTTGTTGGACATACAATGGCTATATAATGATAAAATGGGTAGAACATAGCTTTACTGTAGACCAAAATTGTCTCTTCACATCACCTCTGTAGTCGTAACTACCCTGAGACTGATCAAGATGAAGCAACAACCCCACTAACAATAACCAACTACAGTCACACTAACACAGCGCTGAGTGAAATAATATAATGTTTCAGTAGCATTATATTTATCCACAAGCCTACGAGTTAGTGTTTGAGCATCCACTGCCACTGAAGCGAAATAAACACAGACATATGGCCAATTTCATAAGGTCAAGGCAATAATAATAATCTCTATTGCACCACTCAAATAACACAGCTCAAAAACCTCAAAATGACAATTCCTTTATATAGTTGTGTCTTATTTCCCTTTTGTCCCTTCCGAACTGGAGCCAAAAGCCATCCACACCAACAGAGGGATGTTTGAGGTCACCATCTCACGGCTTTATTCGAAGGCAGGCAGTTTTGTTTAGTGCTGTTTGTGTTACCGTGTCCAGCCGACAGCCACTGTAATATGAGCGCGGCCCCTCTGGAGAGCTGCGTCAGGCGGACACATGGGCCAGAGCCTTTCATTTGGTAGAACAGTTCCTACCTCCTTCAACTGCGAGACACAACGCTTTTTAGGCTTGTGGCTCAATAAAGCACACCTTACAGGTTACTGCACACACAAGTATACAGCAGCTTCATGTACAGGTCAAACACACTCAGAGCAAGGCAAGGCAGAGTAAACAGGTCCGTGTACCAGGGGAAATCATGCAGTGCACAGTCCATATCAGCGGGGTGCCTGCTATTTACACGGCCATGTAATTAGCTCACATTGTAGCTCCTCTGATGCGGACCTCGTCTCACACAAGCGGGCAATAGGGCTGAAGACATTGCATTTGGAGGAAAAGGTCACTTCTATGGTCTGGGAAGATGATGGCTATTCCTTAGTGTCTGAGTATTGTTAGAATTTCAATATACATTACAATGATCCAGCATGCATGGACAGGTCAAGTGAACAGCGTCTTGTGTGTTCAGTTTGTATGGTTTAAAATGACTCCACAGTATTTCTCGATTTGAGCTTCAGCATGGAGGAAGAAAAAGCTAACTCCAGTTTCTAATATCTCTCAAACTGGGCTGTCTACTTGACAGTCAGTCTGTTCAGATTTTATCAATAAACAATGTGTGTTATGTTTCCATTATTGGTAACTATAAAAAGTTTGGGTCTGAGTACTGACCCTTGTGGCACAACATAATTAATTAAAAAGAATAGTATAAAAATTGCTATGCTACAATTGTTTCAGTTCATTTCTTGTTATGATCATTTGGGATAATAATTTTGTTATGTACAGGTGATCATAATATTTTGCCTGATCAGAGTACTGTATTTTTCGGTCTATAAGTCGCACTTTTTTCATGGTATACTCCAGTGCGACTTTTTTTCACACTGACAGCCGTGAGAGGGTGCTCTAGGCTTGTGTGTCAGTATCTGCTGTTCTTATTACTCTTGTACCACTGTCACTTGACTCTACTGCGCATGTCTACTGCAGAAAAAGACGCTGTCCTGCTGCAAGTAGTGAAATATGCAGCTGAAAATGGTAATCGAGCAGCAGAAAGAAAGTTTGGAGTGAGCGAGAAACTTGTGAGGGACAGGCAGAAAGCGGGGATGGAGAACACAGCCTCACGGTAACTGGGCAGGTGCGCCGTGCAACTTTCTTGGAAGTCACTGGATGGATTGACAAAGCCTTGACTTCAGTGACAGCCGAAACCATCCTGTCGGGATTCAGAAAGGCCAGAATAATTCTAAGTGGAACTGATGCTGAGTCTGACGACAGCTACAGAGAAGAGCAAGCGGCGCTCTGTTTACCTGTGGAGGTCACGGAGTCGGTCAGAAGTGACACCGAGGATGAAGAATTCAATGGATTTAGTGATCTGGAGTGAGATGAGAGTTTGGTAAATGTGTTATGTCGTTTATGCTATAGTTATCTGAATAACTGTTCATATATGACGTTAACAGCCTGTTGTTCTCTATTCTGTTTTTATTACTATAACTTGGCTTTCACGATGAAATGTCGGTTCCTGGTCTCTAATTTCATAAAATAAATTTCCCCCAAAGTGCGACTTATAGTCCAGTGCAGCTTATATATGTTTTTTTCTTCTTCATTATGCATTTTTGGCTGGTGCGACTTATAGTCCGGAGCAACTTATAGTTTAAAAAATATGGTAGTTGAAAACAAGTGTACATATGTTCAAGAAGATTTTCATCTGCTGGTATTGTGGCATATACAAATTGTCATGTTAAAATACATGCAATAATTCGTATTTTTTTCTCGAGTCTATAACAGCTGGTTGTTGACAATTTCCCTCACAAGATGCCAGCATATACGAAAATAAGAAAGTCGTTCAACCCATTATAAGTGACAGCACAGCTTTTACCTAGCATTTCGCTGCTATTTGAGTTGTTTACCTATTAGAGTGAAAACTATACTGACAGATGAGAGGAGCGGGGTGAGCTACAGTACAGACCAGCACAAATAAGGGGTAAATTTTGATGATGGCGGAGATGGGAGAACACCCCCACACCCAACCCCTCCCCTTTGGCTCCCATCTCTCTTCTACATTATTGTCTCTCTCGCTTCTATCCAGCATACAGGATAATGACACAGTTTTTGTGGGCTGTGCAAGCGAACTGAGAAGCAGTAACCATGGCAACAGCTCCTGTCCTGTGCTCAGCTGGCCCACTGTTGCCGGAGCGTGCGTTCAATGCATGGTGCTGCTAACCCCTGTAGCATCATCCAGGGTAGGATTTCCAGTTAGTGGGGAATAGGCAGATGTCAACCAGCGCCTATTTCCCATTAGAGGAGTTTTTGTCACACAGTGGAGAGATACCCTGGGTAGAATTGCAGTTGAGTTGATGGAATGGGTGATTATGGAACCAGCTTCTTACTCTTATTTTAAGATAAGGAAGATACACAATAGTGGAGAGTGTGAATACTGGCTCAATAGCATGGAGTGGTAGAGTAGTGACATTTTCAAAGGGCTTTAGACTCTTGTATTGATAACAGATACTCAAAATGTCTGTGAAGTTCGGGTCTAAACATGGTAGGAAGTCTCCACACTCTTTGGATCGCTTTATTGTGACAAAAACATGTAATCTACCATCCCTTTTGTTTGTTCTGTGACAATTTTTAAGAGTTTTGTGGCATAAATACAGTAGCTAATTAGAAGGAACAGCTAGACTCCACAACGCACACTTCGTTATACTTAATAAGACTAACTTTTATTGACCCACAAGGGAAATTTTTTGGATGCAGTAGTTCACACATCACCATAGACTATAATAACAAAGATAAACAATATAATACATTCAAAATAAGAGCAAAAATAGGAAGAAGTCTGTTAAGTCTAGCTAGCCGGGCAAATAAAAGTGAACTAATTGTGCTTCAACCCAACATACACACTGGAACTACAATATGAACAATAAAGGCCATGTCACTAACAACTTTCCTAACATACCCCATTTTCTTATGTAACCATGTATTAGCTAAATCTATTGTTTTATTTCATTGCAGGAAGCTTCTGTTCAACTGCACAAAATCACCAAAACTCACTTCTTTTCTTCCTTTAACACATGTCTGTTTTAGAAGAGGGCCTCTGTTGTTTTGATTGTGTGGGATGTGACTTGCCATTTTAATTAACTCCCCAGTCAGGAATGGCCCGCTACCCCATTACGCTGCTTATTAACATGAAGGCAATGGAAAGGGTGCGAAAGAGAGAGGGAAGAAAGCCAGATATGGGGGATCAAAGTAATGGAGAGCAGGCTGCAAGAAGGAGACAGTGATTGAAAGCGTTGCAAAAATGGTGGAAGCAACAGAAGCACCAGCTATACTTTGTCTTTGGAGGTTGAATTTAATTGCCATGTACATCAGCGCACGACTACAATGAGGAATTCCGGACAATATATCATAGAGGAACATTGTCAAGCTGCTACCAAGACAAGTGAGGCTCTAAAGGGAGAGGAGGGGAAGAGATAAGCACAGATGAAATGCACAGACACAATTAAAATGCAAGCGGGCTAAACCAAAGTCATGCAAAAATAACAGTTTCTCCTATATGCGGTTCTGGATTTGAGCCATCAGATTTAAATAGCATCCAGCTGGCTCACACATCCAGGTCTAACTCCTTTGAAAACCTCCATCGGTGACAGTGGAGTATCTCACATATCATATGCAACAACAAATGCTCAGGGCCTGAACTATGGCCGCTGTTGACAGAGATAATGAATCATTGGGAGAGATGCAAGAGTGGCACTCGGCGTCTGTTTGTGTTCGAGGAGCATCTCTGAAGCGTGTTAACATTATCATTCATTATGTAACTGAGCCATCCTTTTGTATCTGACAGTTCTTGATGTTGTACTTGGGGTGTGAATTGATTTCAGTAATATTGGATTTCAGTGGTTATCAATCAAAACTGACGGTACAGGTATTTCTGTTTAATGGAGGGAGATATGCCTTGATACGTCCTTTTAAATTGGAAAATGTTATCAAACTGTGTTATGAATGTGAATAGGCTGATTGCAATGACAAATTTTGATCTGCAATATATATATATGATACAATAATACAACTTACATGATAACATCTGATCTCCATAAAGCCTGATAAACCCAGAAAATGTCATTATTAACTACTTAGCCCCCATTATATTGTTCATCTAACATTTACTGAACCAAGGTGTATCTAATAGCCATCATAATAGGCTATCTGCAGCTATTTCTTACCAACAGATCTTGGGATCATGCATTCAAAACCTTTATGTAACGAGCATTAGTAAAATCTAAATTTGTGGGACAAACTTATAAGATGCTGGTATATACATTTATCACACTATAATGTCTAAATACTTTTCTAACACTGTAGCCATTATTCATTCACACCATCCTCAGTGAAGGTACACTGTCCTGGAACAGACTGATGGAAACGAGGCTGCCAATATCAGCTCCTCCGACCATCACCAATCATTCACGCACACACCACTTTCTATAATAGGTGGGTTAAGTGTCTTGCCTAAGGACACAGTGACAGAATTTGGTCCAGGCAGGAATCAATCCTCCGACTTCTGGAATGGAGGACCACTGCTCTATGCCACTTTTGAACAAACAATATCTAGTATCCAGTATCTAACATCCAAAATCTCTACTGGTTTAACATTTGGCTCACTGAACATTCTCTGAGTTGGGACAAAACGATCCTGATCTCTATAAACACGTCTATTTTCACCTTCAGAGAGGCTCTATATATATGCCAAGCGCATAAACCCCAAAATATCCATCTTGGTGTTCGGACTTTGCCGTTTAGCCAGTGATTCATTCAGTGGAGTTGTTGCTGGTGGTGCTGTCCTCTGAGTGATCCGGCAGAGGCGGCAGCATCCAGCCTGCAGCAGCCCAATCCCCTGGAGAGTGGAGCTTCAGAGATGGGCTACTGCGTGTGTGTACGTGTGTGTGCGTGTGTGTGTGTGAGAGAGAGTGTGTGTGCGAGTGGAGGGGGGTTCATGGTGTCCTTGACCATCAATCAGTGGCCTGTGGTCCTCCCCCAGAGAGAGCCCACATGAGACACTGCCGAGCCACAACTGATCCCCAACACAGGACGCTGTAAATCGGGCCAAATCCCACGACAACGAGGGTTCATGGCAAGAAGCAAGGACGACTTTTTCGAATCACTAGGCCCAACAATGAAAGAGTGTTTAAAATGTATTACATTTGATAAGGAAATGTGTGAACCTAACTGCAGATATAATTCTACCCAAGATCATGCATTAAAGGAACACTATGTAACTCCGCTACCATGAGATGTTATTGCCTTGCCTGGAATGCTCCCCACTGTGGCTTTAAATGTAACCACCTTGCATTTAATCAGTTAAGTGTATTTATTTGCTAAGTATTCTTACTGTCAATGGGGTCGCCGCTTCACATATCTGACTTGTAAACTGGCCTAGAGGCAACCCTGCTTGTTTTTATGGAGATACGTATGTTTAATGTCATACTGTGGAACATTCCAGGCACAGCCATAACATCTCCATGTAAACAAGCAGGTGATGAACCCTCCCCTGCCATCAGTTACATAATTCACCTTTAAATATCCACACTGGCTTCACTAGGTGTGTGTACGTCCAAGTATTCTGGACCCATACTCTTGACTGAGCTACACAGGAACGGCATTTATATTTAATTTTGTCTAGTCTTATGCATAGAACAATGCTGTGGTTGTGACTCATTTGAGGTCGTTTTTAGATATTAAAGGCGCTGACCTGATTTTTGCAGAAAAAAACAAACAACACAGAACAGAACAAAAGCATAACTAGTTCAGCTTGCAGCAATCCAAAGTGATTTCTTACTTTCCCAGCACATCCCTAGCATCCTAAGCATTCACCACATTTTGTAATTTTAAGAGTAGACTTTGGCTATCAGGGTAAAACTAGCAACACTTAGAATACTAACTGTGCACTTCCTGGTTCTTGCACTGTAAAACACTTTATTATTAGCCGCTGTATATATCTGTACTGGGGCAAATTTTACTCCGCTACATGGACTACACATACAGCCACTTATACTAAATTATAATATTTGTCAACAAAAAACATAGCTTCAGTGTCACTGCTTTGCAGTAATCCCACAAATTACAGCTCAAATTTGTCACACCACATTAGCAGGTGAAGCATGAAACTCCTCAATTTCATAAAGTCCATTTCCCCTCACCAGACCCCACTACACTGGCTCCACTATACAGCTTAGCAACTTTGACAGCGCCTGCCAAATTTCGTGGCAACTAAGGCCTTTGAGGTATTTCAGACAGATACGTTTTAAGTGAAATGACAGCAGATATCAAGGCTTAGTGTCTGCAGTGTGAATACTACAATATAGGACCCTTGCGATTTCTTTATAGTTTTGGTTTTAGTAATAGCAGCTTGTCAGTATTTTAAAATGCGCATGACAGCTTTTTATTATTCTATAATTTTGACTTAATTTGGTAGGATAATAACGGTTGTAAATATAAATGATAGTTTGGCACAAATCAAGAAGCAGTTTGTGGAAAAACTTGAAAAATATGTAAAAAAAATACAGAAAGTGAAAAGTTCTGTTTTAGAGACTTCCATATTTAAAAAAAAAAATTACATGTAAGAAACTTTTCTCCAAAATTAAATATAATATAAACACATTAAAGAGGAGTTTTGGACCAGTGCACAATATGGTTTCTAGGAAACAGTTGTAGAATTCCCTGGTGCAGGGGTCGGCAACCTTAAATACTCAAAGAAACATTTGGAGCGTCTCCTACAGAAAAGAAAAACACCCGGAGCCACAAAACCCTTTTGACATCTAAAATGAGGATAACACAGCATTTCATTTATTTATTTATTTTTTACCTGTATCCTCTGTATAAAAGACTATAGTGTGTTGCATTTATGAAATCAATGAAATGCTACAGAGGAGATATGGCCATTCATATATACGGTCTATGCGTATGACCTGCACGTATAATCTCTAAAAAGTTTCACATGAACCATCTCCAACGTGATAGAAGAACAGAACTGACTCACCATCAGCAGCACATCCCTCTGTCACAGAACGAACACCTATAATCCATTGATTCCTGTCCTTTAGTCCAACATAGATAACCGCCTCAGCGACACAAAGAGAGCTTATACTTTATGCAAATTAGCCATGTGGATTTAAGTTTTGTTTCTGTAAAACGTAAACAAATGCGCAATGCTGCATTAAACACATTATTACTCAATGTCTATTTCAGTCCTCCTCGTAGGAAATAAAAATCCAAACTTAAATTATCCACCCACAGCGAACCAAAAATGCATCTGTATTCCATCATCATTTTATCGCATGTCTAGAAAATGCATCTGTCCACGTAACATTAAACCTTCTGTTTTCTTCAGAAACTTTCTTTTCTTGGATTTATCCATCATTTACCTACCATGGGTCAAAAAGCTCAATAAATCATGCTGCTGATGTAGGACCTGGTAAATCCAGGTTGCCAGATCTGTGCAGGGTGTCACACTTCGGCAGCTTTGACATATATTTTAAGCAACAAAAATATTTAAAACATTTTATTTGAATGTTACAAGATTACCATTAACTATAAATTTAGAATTACATTTAAAAACGAACAAACTAAAATAAAAATACACTGTAATTAAATATTCATTATTTATTTTACAGTCAGAGGGAGCCGTAACAGAAGGATGAAAAAGCCGCATGTGGCTCTGGAGCCGCAGGTTGCTGACACCTGCACTAGTGTGATGTTATGATTTGTAACCAAGAGGTAAAATTTTAAACCTAAAAATGATCAAATTGGAGGAAAAAATTTAATACAATAATCTTAACTATGTTTTAGTAAGAGTAGTCCAACTGTCATAGGTTTAAATCACATCGCCAATGCCGAACAACACTTTTATTATTGTTATTATTATTCACTGAAATCACTAAATGAATTCTCAATATGACATGCATTGATTTATTTTCTTTGTAAGCATGAGACAGTTGCTTGAATGTTCTTGGTTATTGTGGCATTGACTGGAACACATCACTTTCCAGGATGTGATCAGACCATTAGGGCATGCTTCATGGCGCTGTCCACTGACATAGAAATAGACCTCACTTCCTTCCTGTCTATTCATCTCTGCCTCTTGCCCGTAGCAGTCAGCCATATTGAATTGGCGCACAATTGACTCAACGACCCATCAGCCCATTCATCCATTCCCCCTTTATTCCTTCCTGTTCTTGTACAAGCAAAATGTTCATCACTATCAATGAAGAAAAAAAAAAAATGACCAGGCATCCACCAACCTGCAGAGCTCTGGTTGGAGTACGCCTGAGAGCTTGTTAGGCCCACACCAATCACCTGCATTAGCGTCCATAATGAAAAGACTATTAATAAGATGGTCTGCAGAGATCATTTACCCCCCCTCTGCCTCCCTGTGCAACCATATCCTCGCTCACACCGTTCTATTTCTGCTCTTCACATCCTGCTACCTGCTGGTTATCAACGCCTGGCATGATGCATTTTGGGGGTTGGAGTCCAGGTCCCTAATAGCTCCTCTCGAAGCATCCGTATCTGGACTTGAAGAGTGAGGGAGCGAGGAATGGTGGTCACCCGATGGCTGTGCTGAGTGAGCCTGGTGTCCTCTCTATGGCAAGCATGCCCTGGCCTTCTGCTTGACTTAATCAACACCACTGTGGGGTATCTAGACACATAAGAGGGCACGGAGATGTCTACTGGTGAAAGAAATCCTAGTAGAGCGAAGGTTTCCAGGGCCCGCATGGATACTGTTCCTTTTCATTATTGATAGAGCCCTCTTGCTTCTACACTCACGTCTTTTTTGATCAAATTTTTTTCCTTAGACCATTTCAAAAAGAAATTTCTCCATCAGCAGCAACGAAAGAGTTTTGAGAGAGTCTAAAATCGGCGGTGACCCGGAGTACAGTGTTTATTGCAGCCATCAATTCAAGGACACGGTTGAAGTATAGGAAATCACTGCGCTTGCAAATGATCTACTTTATATGCACAGCCTGATAAATCTACATTTTTAAACTGTTTTATGACTTTTCCCTTTTCTATTGGTAATCTCCGATGTAACTCTGCATCAGCACATTCGAAGAGTAAACACAACAAAAAGCCACTGTGGACAGTGAGATCGTCAAACGCAAGCAGTTTTAATCACCGTATTTTCAAAAGCATAATTATTCTGTGACTTTGACTGCTTGGGCTAAATCTGCTTAATGTTCGAAGCTTAATAAAATGCACGGTGACAAACAAATGGCGTCAGCATGTAGCTCTCTGTAACTCTAATTTTTCGACCCCCCCTCTTCCCCTCTCTCCTTCTCTCTCTCTCTCTATAATAATCTCCCGTTCATATTTGGGTCTCAGACTGACTCTCCAATAATTCCCCATGCCCTCAGTCTCTCTCTCACTTTTAATGCTTATCTAGGCTTTATTTCCATACGAGAGCTGCTACGAGGCCCAAGGATTTTGCTTAGTCAGCTGCTATTTAGCTACCACACTGCTTTCGACGACAGACACAATCTGCTCGTTTCTGTATGAGGACGGTTCTGTGATAAGGCCAGTAGACTTGAATCTCCGCTAGCCCCCTCCCCCCGTCAATTCACATCCCCAACATATTGTGTTACCAGGAGCCAACAGTCTGCATTATCATCTGAGTTAAAATACTTCATCTATGTGTTAGCTTTATCCAGTTTAATATATTCGCTACAGTATATTGTTATACTTGCAATGTAATTGTAAATATGAAGCACCCTGAGGACTGAAATTACAAAAGTTTCAATAATGCTTGAGCAAATGTCAGGTATTATGTCTCTGAACTCTGTAGGCTTCTATAGACTACAGACTATTATTACAGCTGTGTTTGTCTTCTGTCTGCTTTAAATGTTCTATATGGACCCACTGGAGTCTGAAATAAAGCTTGATTGATTGATTGTCTCCATTACACTATTCTTTTGTGAGACTTTCAATTAGGACTGTGCAATTCATCAAACTTCATCAAGAGATTCAGTCATTGTAATATGTTTGGGTCTTTTTAATCAAGGTCTACAGCCAATCATGTTTAAGTACAGAGTTCATATTTTGGAAGAAGAAATTCGCCAATTTTTTGTGTTAAATGACAACATTTTAAAGTGGCTGTCTTATGCTATTTCCTGATCTGTGTTATGTTTATTGGAGTTATGTTTTGTTTAATTCACACTAGTTTAACACACAAATACTGAATATTTAGGTTGAGTTCTTTTCTCAAACTGAACACCCTCTGTTTCACCTTGCGATTTCATATGCTAACACAGGAAGGGTCCCACTGTGTTTTTAAACTCCATACACCACTAGAGTCATTTGTATTTCAGCTCTGGAATTGCTCATCTTTACTGAACAAAAGTCAAAAAGTAGCTGTTAACTTGATAACTACTGCTTCATGAAATGTATTGTCAAAAGCCTCTCAATAATATTGTTGGCCATTACAATACATCGAATCACAAGTTTCTTTGCTTACATTCTTTGTTATGGTGCAGCAATAGCAAAAACAAACAGAGGGAACTACATCAACCATGATCTTTTGCTCCGTTTTGGTGCAAACTACATGAAGAAATAACAGTTCTAAGCACTTTTAAATCTTAGCTCCTTGAATTAAATCTTGTCAAGGCATTTTAAGAGTAAAAAGTAACATATTCACTATTTTGTTAGCCTCCCCAAAATATCGCAATAAATACCGTACTGTGAGATGTATATTACAAAAATGAGATTCACATATCATAACATCCCTATTACTGAAAAATATGTGAATGACACAAAACACAACTCCAGGTCTGTTTTTGAGGAGGCAACAACATTATAACATGGCTTAAAGCTCACAAGAATCAACTTTGTAGGACTTTAACTATATATTGTCTTCAGGAAATTGGTATTTAAAGCCATGTTCATTTTGTTTTGATAAAAACTGTTATTGACCAACACATCTGACAAATTACTGAGCCCAACTTTAAATGTGAATACAACATGAATGCCCTTGTATATTGTATATGCTGCTTGACGGGGAGAAAGGCCCAGTGACAGAAGCGCAGTGGTAGCTAGAATCTCCACTGAGGGCTCCATCAATACACTCTGATAACATCTGATCTCCAACCACAAGACGACTTCCTGCACGCTCCTTTTCTGCCCAAATCCTCAGGCTGTAGTGCCCCAAAAATAGCTTTTCCCCTCTGTTATGTATGTTCGATTATGATAAGACAGCTCTCTTTTATCAATTTCCATTACTGCGCTGATAACATGCCAGGGAGGGACTGCAGAGGGTTAAGTGCATTCTCGACTTGATTGATATAAGATAAGTTTATCACTGCATACTGCCTGGTTATCACACTTTACCTGGGGCTAGGTGAACCTGACTTGAATTTTCTTACAGAGCCCATTCACAATCCGCTCCAACAGTCACGCAAGGATGCAGCTGAATCCATATTTTTTGTTCGTTTCTACCTACCCTCGGCTGTTAATAGATTTCTCACGGATCAATTTGGCGGTTTACAAAAATTGTTGGACCAAAAAAGACCCAAATCAATGGCCTAGTGATTAGCATGTGCAGCGGATCATCCCTTGCTGTTCAAGACTATCGCTCGCGTTCAGTTGAAATGAGGCGCGTGCCAGATGTTTATGTTAATTATAGCTAGCTAGCTCTGAGTCGTCTCCTTTAGATACTGTATGCCCATAGGCGGTGAGAGTGCCACACATGAAATATTCCTTTATTAAGCCAAGACAGAACCTGGGGCGTTGAGTGCACTCCGGTCTCCAGTCCCTACCTTGTTGCTCAGAGCCTGCGGGAGGTTCATATGAAAGGAGTGGAGTCCTGAAGTGAACGCATTGATTCAACAGTGTATGGCTCACACATCTGCAGGTTAGCCGTGAGTAAAAATTTTTCCTCTGTGTTAAAAACAGTGTAGACGTATTGTGCCACATTTTGACCTTATAGTATTGTTCGTACGTCAAAACCAGACAAACATGTTTTTTTGTATTGCTCATACGTCACCACAAAACTTGATAATTTCTGCATTTAAACGGAGTAAAGTTATGCAAAGATGCCCAACTTGTTCTCAGGATTGGATAAACAATTAGCCTTAATATATTTATTCAACACACAAATATGCAACTAACATGCCCCCTTAACCCATGTAGCTTCTGGTGAATGAGAATTGATTTTGGTTATACTCTAAATAAAATAAAACTAATTAATTGGTAATATGCTCCATCTGTCGCCACGGAGATGCACTGTGTAAAAAGGCTAGAAACTCACCGAAATTTAAAGTAGGCTGAGTAATAGACAGAGATGAAGAGTGAGTTTGACATATGCCAGACTGTTTCATCTGGCATTTTTCGGCTTAGTGCATAAGAGGGACTGACACATGGTACTTAGACTTGGTGGGTTTCTGACTTAAAAATGATTTGGATCTTCTCCAACTCTTGCTTAAATTTGTTGATAATGGCACCTATATGCTTTTTATTGTTTCTGTCATCTTAATACGGTGAGTCATTATTTAATTTGATTGTTGTTGTTTTTTTGGACCTGTGAAGTAGCGAAATGAACATTGCATCTAAAAGATTTGGCAACCTTAAGTGTGGAAACTTAAAATAGATAGAAGACCGTCTCTCAGCCTTTTACTGCAACATAAACAAACAAAAACACAAATTGCTTAAGTCAAAAAATAGGTTGGCAAATCCAAATTTGAATTAGCATATTATAATTGAGGTAATTCAACACCGTCACATAAAAATAGCATCATTAAAATACATGTTTTAGCCATCCAAGTTGTGATAAAAAATAATAAAACATAATTTTTAACTCCTAGCCTTGGATCTTTATTGAAAGTGAAAATTCCACTTAATATATTTCAACATTTCATTCAACAGCTACAAGGCCAGTTAGTACATTGTAAAAGTATATTTATGGTATATTCACTTTACATTTGCAGTTGTTAATGCTTAGAAAGAGTAAGTTTGGATGTTTAGCTATGTACTTTGGACTTTTCTAGCACACTACACTTATAAAACATCACAGTAAAAGGTAGACAGTCTCACCTCTGAAATGGTGAAAAATCTATCCAACTCTTGAGCCTTATCACCAGTTTCACATACAGCTCCTGTACTGAGCCCACCTCTCTGTCTGAAGTCTCATCCTTGACACTGCCGACTTGCAACTTTCAAAGCCGCATAAACAGCACAACAAAAACCTGTGACACACTTGTATTCTTTTGATGCGTGACGTCTGCATTTCCCCAAGACACACCATGCCTCACCGGGTCAAACATTATCGACTGGAATCGCTGTGGGGAATGAAGGTGCGTTTACTGACAAATTGGACCGGTGGATTGACCCCTGGTTGAACTCGGCGAGGTGAGGGAGGGGCAGCAAATATCAATACATCTTCAGCAATACACGCTCCATAATAAAGAGATAAAGGTTTAGCTGGCAGTTAATTTAGCATCTATTTGCTCCAGCAGAAGGCATTATGACTGCATTTTCTGGTGCAGTGAAAAGTTAAAAGATACACTAAGTAACTTTTCTTGTGGTTGGTATAGCACATGCACAATATCATGCTGTTATTTTTTGCCTAGAATGTTTCACAGTATGGCATTAGATACCTATGTATATATCTATTGTTTAATTGTGCAGAAATGCCTGAAATACTTAAATAACATGCATTCTTACAATGAGCGAGAACACCAAGCCACAGATCTGATCTGTAAACTGGTAGTATCATAAGCTTGACTTTCAGGACATACACATATTTAAAGCCATACTATGGAGGTAGGTGATATGCCCTCCTTGAGAAAAGTTATATAGAGCACCTGGAGGTAGCTTGTAAGACGTAAAAAAAAATTGATAGGAAGATTACCAGAATGTACTGTAATTAATTAAAATAGGTAGGATTTTTTATGGGGATATGACATTATAACATGAGTAAAGTTTATCATCCTAGGACTGGGATACATGTCCGAAAAAAAAAAAAAACTTGGACCTTGAACTGGATGATTACAATTTTAATCTATTTTAATCAAAGTCAGAGCTGGGACTGCTCATCTTTCAAACAGAGGAAGCTCTTTACGTTTTCATCCTCATCATATGCTATTATTTAAGAAATTGTACACCAAGTTTTAAATTACTAATTGTATCTAACTGTAATTGAATATTAACCCTACTTTGCTAGTAAGAAAGTCAAAGTAAACTTGTTTCATAATTCCTGATTTCACGATTTTGCAATTTTTCAAAATATCGATAATTTAAAACCAGATTTAATCAGATTCATTTGATTAATTGCCTAAACGTATATCAGGCTATAGACACTTTAACATAATAGTATTCATCACTCAGTTCATTTGCTGCTCCATAACTGTAGATGGTAAATGCCATTTCAATTACAGAGCATTCATGTCATTAAAAGCAATTATGGAGAATGTAAAGGGTCAGAGTGTGTACATATAAAAGGGGATAATATCACCAGTATACAAAGTAATGATTAAAGTTTTACCAGCGATTTCAAACACAGCGCTTCACAATTACAAGAATCCAATTAACAACCTCATTTATCTCAGTTCATTTGTATGGTATTATGTGTGTGTAAAAGCTCTATTGAATATGCATCCATCAAGAGTATTACTGTTGTTATGGTTTGAGTTGTATTTAACAGCAACTTTCATAGCACACTGTAAACTGGCAACATGAGACGTGAGATAACATACGAAGAGTTTAATTAAAAAGCTGCTCACTACACAGCCAGTGTAAAACAAGATTGTGTCGAATGACAAAAGACAATTTCCGTTCAACAAGAAATATGTTATTCCTTGTCCAAGCACCTCATAAAATAGTATACTTTATGTCCTAATATCGAGTTTACTGTGGTAATAAAAGTCAATATAAAGCATACCAGTCAATATTTTGGGAGGGTTGTATCCGGAAGGGCATCTGACCTAAGACTAGGAATGCACCGCTCCACTACTGGTATAGAATATCGACACTGATACTGAAAAGTTTGCTGGATTGGATATCAGCATCCAAAAAGTTCTGTCGATATCCTGGCTGGACATATACACTGATGTAATGAGACTATTTACTGGTCATAGTCGGCCCAGAAACTCTAATAAAGTTTGAATTTGTATTTATACAAAGTTGTTCTGTTGTTACTTGAGAGATAAATAACAGCACCATTATTGATTTTTTTGTTTAAAGGAAATAAATGCTGTTTTTAGTCTTAGTTATTTTTTGGTTGATACTTGTTACTGGCAAATACTTTAGCAACAGTATCGAAAATCGGAACTGAAAAAGCTGGGTCAGTGCATTCCTACTTAAAACCTGACAATAGTTTTGGATGGAGCCTTCATGTTCTCTCCATTATATAAGCTTCAATTCCAGCTTCATTACATTGCAATAACATGCTTGTAATCAATTGTATTACCAACAAACTGGCCCAGGGAATAGCTCACCTAAACTACGTGTGTTTGGAAATGAGAAAAAAGTGGAAGTGAAGGAATAAATGAACAGATGTAAACAAGTATATTGGATAATCATTCACACTGAGAGTCAAACTAGCTTGTCTGAAGTGCTACATTTAGCTCCCCACTCTTTCAGCTGTGTGTGTGTGTGTGCATATTCACTGTTTTGTTGTATTGTTATTGACACCTAATCCCTGGCTCACGGCTTGTTCCAACTTTCCGACCCGCCCGGAGAACTCTGCTCATTCACACCTAATGAAGACGAAAATCTGTGAAAACACTTGCAAATGTATAGTCATTCTCAGCAAAGTAAAAGCGGCCCCACACTGGAGTGGGCGCAAGCATAAACAAGCTACAGTAGTTTTCTCATTAAGGTCAGAAAACTTCAGACAGAAAAATAGGGCAGCTATTAGGTGAGCTTTGAGGGTAATATCTCTAGCAAGTAATCTACTTCCCAGACCAAACCTTAAAAGTGCATTGTGTAACTTTTCTGGAGAAGGGTCCGTCAAATGCTTTTCTTCATGGAGATGTTATTACTTTGTCTGGAACATTTCACAGTACGGTATTAAACCTTGGAGACCAAACCAGACCAAGTTACAAGTCAGATACTGTACGTGTACGAGAGGCATCCTGGATCACAGTCAGAATGTCTGTTTTTCTAGGTATTTTTGAGCTATAAAAGTACCTCTAATTTAAAAAAAAAGTAAGGTAGAGTTGTTTAATGTCATACTGTGGAACATTCCAGGCAGAGCAATGACAACAAGCAGGTGACAGACCCCCAACCAAAAAGTGTAGTGCTCCTTAAAAAATATGTATTACTTTGATAATAGAATAATAAGAGTCTGTGAGAATGAACACAATGCATTATAAGAGAATAAGAAACCATTCATCACATCTAACCAGGGCGCGAACATTTGTGATTTGACTTTTAAAGGAAGTCTCCAATCGTTGATAAATGCTTTTGTGGAAGATTGTCAATATTTCTTTCTCTTCTATTATTAAATTAAGGCGTGTTCCAATTTGCTGCAAAAGAATGAGGTTTCCTGACCGCGCAAAACTAGCATCAATCACCCAAATGTCATGGTCCAAGGTAAATGGCATTCTTTTCAATAGCAATAAACTGGTAAATGTGTAAAAATTGCTTCAACCAAGTCTGTCTACTGATGTGCTGCCCGTCTCAGTGGTGCTGGCTTTACTCTGGGATTTAGATCTGTTGCAAGGGCCCCACTGGGCACCACCCACCAGCACTTAGATCTGCTCTTGCATTAGGAATAACAAATGTAAAGCAAAATGGATAATCCGTTCAATGTGCTCAGAGTGAAGGGCCTGGGATTCTTCGGAGCCAATTAGTGGTGTCAGCAGTGACAGAAATCTTACTTTAGAGCAGCTCAGACCATTGATTGTATCAAGCATGTTACAGTATTTCAGCAGGAAGCACTCGACTAAAATGAATACATAAAAAGAACGAGAAGGTCCTGGAGTGCTCTCTGCCAGGGATTAATCTCGCTGTTATGACTAAAGAGAGCTATCACACTGCTATAAATATGAAGGAATTCATGTTGGCTCACATAGAGGTTATGGCTATCATGAAAGTACTTTTAAATTGAAAATGTTGTGTGTAGTGTTATTAAACTGAAACACATAATGCAACCAAGCCAACATACATATCAGATCTGTGGAAAGGCATGCCCGTTAACAATATAATGCGTGGTTTTCAAGTTGTTTTTTTTTTTTTTAGATAAACACAAGATGGATACGTTTAATTTCATTCCCTTGAAAGTTCCTGGCAACACAATGGTATCATGCATACAAGTAGGTGGTGGACCTCCCAACAGAAAAGTTACAAAGAGCACCTTTAACTAGTTGAATAGATTCTTTTACAGAAGATAAAGTAGAGTGGTTCCCTTTTATTTCTGGAGCCATGTTCTCTTCCAGATCACAACTCTATTTCCCCCCACATTCACTAGCTGTACTGCTAACAGCATCTTTCAGCAAACACAGCCTCCTTAGTGGTGGTAGCAACAGTCACGTCTGACTCCTCGACCGCCTTGGAGTATTGAATCCTGGGACTGTTTTGCCAGGGGCCATCTCCCAGCACACTCATTGACCTTTCTGCATCATTAGCAAATGTAAAGAGGGGTGGATCCTTGTCAAAAGCCTTGAATAACTCATCACCACCAAGGCCAGGGGAATAGCGAAGGGTTAATGCTTTTCTGTTTGGGGGTCCTCGGAGACTCTGCCCGTAAGCACATGCATTTCAATTGGCTGGAGGAAGGAGCAGGGTGAAACGAGGCTGGGGAATGGGTGAAATAGCAGTGTGCGATCTAGATAGGTAAAAAAGGTGGGTGGTACGGATAGTAGGCAGGTTTTCTATGTGCGTAGGGGGGAAGAGTATCATTAACTGACAGTAAAAACCCCCAGGTACCCAATGCTAATGCAGTCAACTATAGCCACACCACTACAGGACTAAAACAGCTAAAAAGGATCAGGATTGAGATTCAGTGGGCTCATATTAAGCTATTTTCTGATCTATGTTTCCTCATTAAAACATACCTGGAGTTGTGTTTTGCTTCATCCACACATGTTTAATACACAAAACCTTCATATTTAGGCCGAAACAGAAAACACTGTGTTCTGCCTTGTGATGTCATGGGGTAATACAGGAAGTGGCTCCACTGTGTTTTTAAACTCCCTACGGTTTCACTAGAAGAATTTAGACAATTGTAGCCCTAGAACTGCCAATCTCAACTGAACAAAAGGTAAACTGTAGCGGTTAACTTGAAAACTTGACGTTACAAAGTGGAACAGAGTGTTTTGAGCTTTGGAGATGCAGACAGACTAATAATAAAGGGTTATTCAGACATGTGTGAATTAAACAAAACACAACTCCAGGCATGTTTTTGAGTAGGTAACAACATTCTAACATGTCTACAAGCTCACAAGAGTAAATTTTCATAATATAGAACCTTTAAATTGATCATCTTGGGTCATTTTAATGGAGAGGTCAACAGCCAATCCTCTGTAAAAGCATGCTGTTTTGAGTTCAGACATTCAAACAGGGAAAAAATTGGTAATTGTCCAAAGTTAATGAAATCAAGCCACTGAATTGAAAGCCTTTTTTTTAAAGTTAAAATAAAGAGATAGATCAATACGAGGAAATACATTGTGATTCAGTTTTTTGCCATATCGCTCAATCCTATTATGGAATTGTATTATGGACTGGCCTATATGCTTTACCCGGGCCCAAAGGGTCATAGACATTTTACAGACACTGGTCAACTCTGTTTAACGATACCAAGGACAACAAACGGACAGAGAAGTGAGCTGATAGAAGTAACCTTATTTAACAGCCAGACGTCCAAGCCATCCGCTCCAAAGAGAATGCCATTTCTGAATGTCATGACCTTTTCTAACCGCATTTAAAAACCTCCCAAGGTCTTCAAGGTGCAGGTTGTCAATAAGGAGATTTTAAGAGATCACAGAAAAGAGGAAAGAAATGGGGAAAAGCCATTTATATTAACAGAGGTTGATAGTTTAGATAAAGAGAAGAATATACACAAATGTTGATATTTGAAAGTGTTCTTACTGCAATGACAGAATCTAAATCAGAACAGCAGAACTAAAGCAGGACTAATGCAGGACTAAACCAAGGCAAACCAAGTCGAACCATCACTAAATTGGGCTCAAACCAAGACCAAACTGGAATAAGTGTTAAAGCTGTCATATTGATAAAGTCACATCTTATCTGGTCTCATTTTTGCCTAGCAACTCTGAATTATGTAGTCCCTGGGATGACAAAGACATACCAGTTTAGATGTACAACTATGACTACCATGCATTCATTAAATTGGATGGTGAAAGTGTAAGAGTTGAGTAAAAATAACATACTGTATGCTATTGTTACTTTGGGATTCATAAAAAAAAAAGAAGCCTTGATATACCAGTTGAAGGTGATTACAGTGTTTTCAAGCCTTCTTTTTCTTTATCACTTCCTCCATTGACCTTAACTATAAATAGTAGAGATTCTGACGTGAGTTATGTGCAAAGTATTTTTTTCTTTCCTTTTAGGTGACAATGATTGAAGCATTTCTGTGTATGTTTTGGAAATTAAACTTGACTTTATTCTTAGAAATGTTTAAATTGAGAGCAGATTGTAAAAGCAGAAGTTTGTGATAAAACTAGGCTGCTTTGTGCTGTCTGTACTAAAAAAAAAAAATAATAATAATTTAAGGATTTTATCAAAAGCAAACCCATACGAAAGGACCTCAGGTGTTGCTAAGAGTGACTTCACCACTTTCCTTTGTCATATGAAAAAAGCTGTTCAAAAGTTGTGCAGGCAGAATTGTGAGAGCTAGGAATGAGATTGAAATGTCTTCTTCCTCCTATTGCCATTTGGAAATCAGGTAATACAGCTTTAAGCACACAGATGTTAAACACTGACTGTATAGCAAAATGAAATGGGAAGCCGACGGAGATGTACTGCATGAGTGTAATTTGGTGTTTGTTTGCAGCCAGACAGTGCTAGCATCCATTTAGTGGGTGATGGGCAGCAGGCCTGGTTTACGGGTGAGAGGAAATTGACGTGAAAAGCATCTGTCTCTCTTTCTCTTCAGGCTTCTGCAGGATAATTGTCTGCCAGAATAAAGCAACATTGTACTGCAGTGATGGCGCCCAGAGTACATCCGCTGTGGGTTCAAAGGTCACCGGCAAGACTTCAAACTCTGCGGAGAAGTAAGGAACAAATTGAAGACATCACAAGTGTCTGGGAGTTTTGATTCAAGAAGACAGTGTGACCGATGTCTTATAATCAATACTGTTCTTCAAAAGGTGAAACAAATACATAGGATCCACGCGGAATTCACTCCAAGAAAATGAAACGCCATTGTATCCTCTCTTTCCCACTGTCATATCACATACCTATAAAGGAGACACGCGCTTCTGCTATTTGCCCAGAGCTATTGAGATTATGAAGAGAAAGCTTGAATCCTATTTTAGCTATAGCAGGATAAAATGCAAATGAGTCGCCAATGCAGCCACCGCTTTGATAACTGACAAGCTTTTGAATGGAAGTTTTTAAAGGCCAGTTAAAGTTCAGTAAGGCAGAAACGTAGCAATTATACACACATACACTTAGCACACCTGTTATGAAGAGAATATATATGAAAAGTTTGCACAAAAAGCCAGAGCATCACCATCTCAATATGTGTTCATTCATACAAGTGAAACAAATCTGGGAATGAAAAAGGAAAAAAAAATGCTAATTTAGGATGAAATGGAGGTTGCAGTTAAATGCAGTGGGCACGGTATCTTTGCTCTCCAGGCTTCGTAAATTGTCAGCGTCATTCAGGCCTTGTTTGGAATAGGCAAGCTAATTAGTGTGTGATTCCCAATACTTATCATAGAGTGGCATATAGGGGACTCATTCTGCCGCAGCTCCTCCTATATACATGGTTGAAGTCATGTTGATTGGGTGCAGAGCCAGAGGTTTTTAATGTTATGAGGAGAGAAAGCCACCAAGTCTTAACCCCTCTGGCACAATCACATGAAAGAGGACTAATCTACTGGCAGCCAGCTGTCATATATGAATACTTAAGAGTACACAAGGCTTACTCCTCAAGTGTGGCATCCAGGAAATGAGAGAAACACTCAAATAACAGCATTTTCCATTTCCATCTGCTACAACCAATAGCACATAAATCTAAATGAAGCTTTTGAAAGCACAGAGCATGTATCATTATTCATATTTTAAACCATTAGTCTATTTTGAGTGTCTATCTACATTATTAATAAATGCATTTCCTTATGTAGCACCGTGTCACGGAAACAGCTATTTCAACCATCTGCTAATTAAACATATTATCTCACTATAGGTCGTAGCAACAGTAGCTGAATTGCAGTGGTCAAGACAATTGGCCATACTCATTGCCAGTTTCAGGCACGACATACCAGGCTACAGGAAGGGCATCAGTGTAAAACAAAAATGTGTCAGTGACAATGTGCACTATTTCTTTTCTTTCTATCAAAGGTTCTATATTAAGCAAAACTGACTCTTGTGACAACGTAAGTGGAGTTGTGTTTTGTTTCATTCACAGATGTTTTAGAAACCCTTTGTCTGTAGTCTGTCTACATCTCCAAAGCTCCAAATGTTATGTTCACGAAGCGGTAGTTTTCAAGTTAAAAGCAACATTTTACTGTTAGTTCAGCAGAGATGGGCAATCCTGGGGTTGAAATGATCCAAATGATAAATGATCCAAATGATTCTAATCAAGGTATATGGACTAAAACACAATGGAGCACTTTTTGTATTGCCACATGACATCACAAGGTGGAACAGAGTGTTTTCAATTTGAGAGAAGAACCCTAAATATGCAAACACAACATTATCACACAGATCAGAAAATAGAGAAACATTAACCTGCCTGCTTCTTCATGGAGATGTTATTGCTGGGATGTTTCACAGTATGGCATTAATGTTGTTTTTTTTAAATCTTGCATTTATTCAGTTCCATGTCTTTCAATGCAAACTTAGCCATGTGGCATCAATCACATGTCTCCATGGAAATAGAAGTTTAATGCCATACTGTGGAATATTCCAAGCAATGCAACATCAATGGAAAAAGTAGTAAAACATAGTGCACCTTTACATTACACTGCGTCGATCAATATGCTTCAATAGTGCAAACCAGAATGTATCTATTTTAACCGGTATTCATTATACCTCCATCTCTCCATCCTCATCATCACCACCATCTACTCCCTCACTGTAAAAAAATATCAATATGCATTTTCATTTCAAAGAGAAAGCAAACACAAGCTTACATCAGTCTATACCACAGACTGTATATAAATGGACACAGCTATACCGCTAGCTGCTCATTCCAAAAACGAAGAGAGCATAGCGACGCTTCTGGCTCCATCAACTCTGTATCAACCCTCTCTCTGTTAACTGTTGTAGTGAGTCTCCTCATTTTGTCTTAAATGTTTGTATTAACCTGCTCTACATGATCTTGGTGTTTTTATTTGACTATTTTGTATGTCAATAAATTCCAATTCCTAATAACGGAGCTCCAAATTGGCCCCTTTAACTGCTAGCTTTGTGAGGTTCATTTAACTGAAGCCGAAACACTATGGGTGATGTTACTCTCCTTTAGTCCACTTCTTTATGCTGTCTAGGCGACCAGTAGACCTGTCTGAACTCTCAATAGATTGGACAGTAAGTGCAGCATTATATGGCCTGGAATCATTTATGTCATGGGCTTTGGTGTTATCGGTCAGATGTCTGTGCTGTAAGCGCTGACTTCCAGAAACATCTTTGCGTTAACATCCTAACCTCTGATATGGTTGTGGAGAAGAGCCTCCTAGCAACCATCCTCAGACCTTAACAACGCATTTACCACATTTCAGAGGCCAGTGACATGTCCATGTTCAATGCAGTCTTCCCATTACGTCTGAAAGTGTGCTCCAAATTACACTCATTTAAAGACGCCGAGAAGTGCTCTTAGCTGAAATAAAAGAAAGAGGGAGAGGGTAGACCTTAAGCACTGTAGCGCAGTATGAAGCCACTAGAATCTACAAATTGGCCCAAAAAAGCATATTTTCTGATTTACGCTGGCTTCTATTGGAACTGTGTGGCTTTCTTCTATCATCCCCCTTAATGCACTAACCATTCAGTGTGTCCAGAAAGAAAATATACCCTGGTGTCTCAATTATAGATCAAGACGGACTTTCACAGCAGCTTTCATTGGCCATAGCAGGAATAGCCAATCCATTTTGAAGCCCAACTGGACCCCATAACCGCATATGGGGAATAAGCGCAAAATGTATCTTTACAATGTGTGGTTATATTAATCTTTTTGACTGTTGGAACCAAAATGCTAATTAAAGTTGAAGAAAACATCCTTATAGAAAAGCCACAATTTGCCAACCACAACCTCCAGAGCTGAATTAGAGATGGAGTAGCATTCACACCGCACCACACACTGCGCTTTGATCTGCAATAAAAAAGTCAAATTTGGTGACGGGCAAACTTGGAAAAAGTTATCCTTAACAACAAAAAGCAGTGCCGCAATCTGATATAACACAGTTACGAAGAAGATCCGGTGGAGCAATTTGAAAACTGGAGTGGAGCAGACAGGTGGCTCTTTTAAATATCCTTCATATGAATTAGGTTTGACAATACAAAGGAATATAAGATGAATGTAGATGAAGGATTTCTTTTGGAGTTGGATATATTGCGTGTCTCCCAGTGAGCGTGGGGTGGCTATGGTTTACATTTAATGGTCGACACTCTTGAGGAAGGAGCTGAGTGGGAGAGATGATCAGAGCTGGAGAGGAGAGCAGCACCACAAGAGGCAGGAGAAACAGGCAGCAAGTGTGACTAGAATTAATGACATGGAAGCAAACAGTCAATTCTTTCAGGTAAATTAAACAAGAAAAGTGAGGGGTTGGTGAGTCTAGGAAAATGTTTGAAATACAACTAATTTGAGGTATTTCAATTTGACATGACAATTAAAAATGCACTACGTGACTTTGGATGGGTCAGTCGCCTGCTTGACTTCACTGAGATATTATTGCTTGGCCTGTAATGTTCCACAGTATAAAATTGAACTTATCTCCATGGGTACAAGCAGTTGATGGCACTTGGCCAAGTTTCAGGAGAGAGGTGAGCTCATTCAGCAGAGTGAGAATTAAAAAAAAAACTGTAACTGATAGAAGACAAGATAAATAAGTTTAATGCCACACAGTGGAACATTCCAAGCATTAACATCAATAACATGGAGACAAGCATGTGGCAAATCTCACAGAAAAGTTATACTGTGTAGCATTAAGCAACTACTATATTGTCCCATAATAAACCAAAGCCATAAATGTTGTTAAATGTTACAAAGTAGGCACAGAGAGCAAAAAATATATACCAGCAAGTAAGAAATTCAGTTTATTTTATGTAAATTTTTTATGTGATAACTTATGCCATAGTCATTGTTTTGGAAGACTTCAAATGGAACAGCATTCAAAGCCTAGACTATAACCAGCAGAGTGGACACATTTCCAAAATAATCTTCTTTCAAATCTGTTTCTTTTGAAAATTTGTACTTGCATGTTTCTGGTTGATTGAGAAAAAAGTTTGTTTTTTTCTGAGTCAGATCTGCTTTGGCAAGAATTTGAGGCTGAAAAATAAAATGTACTCTGTCACCATTCATTTTGGAGCTCTAATTTCAACAACTGTGAATTATGATTTGAATAATTTTGAATAAAGTTAGAAAAGCCTCATGGCATAGTACCCAATGAAAAAAAACTGACAATATTGCACACACCTGAAGAGTAGTTCAAAGTCTACATTGTTCAATATTCAATTTAAATGAATAAGTAGAATCTAATCAATGTAATCTCTCATTTGTCCAGGAGGGGTTTACAAGTCTAGCTCCTTAGACCATGGAAAAAAATGGCCCTTAGAAAATGGCATCGAGATGGAGGCTGAAATATCTTGATTTCAAAAACCCTTTCTACCATTTTTAAGTAGAATGCAGTATTTTTCGTTATTACTTAAAGGCGCATTCTATAACATTTCTGGTAGAGGGCCTGTCAAATTATTTTCCCCATGTAGATTTTATTCCTTTCTCTGGAATGTTTCACAATATGGTATAGAGGCTTTGCACAGTCAAGTGTCCCCCATTGCAATGGTACCTACGCCACCATGACACAGGGCACGCAATGCCATTGGCTTCAGTAGTATCAGAGAAACATGGGCAGGTTTTGTTGTGTATTTGGTTGTTCTAGACGCTCTGAAAAGTGATCGTTTACTCATGAGGGAGCTCAAACAAGGGAATCATCGAAAAAAAGACGGGAATTATGGCTAGAGAACATAAACAGCGAAGAGATTTCCTATGGTACCATCACTTTCATCAAGGTATTTGCTGTTTAAACAGTTTCATAGCTTATTTAATGAGAGAAGCACATTTACTGAACTAAAATTTAAAAAGAAAACGTGGCAGTAGAAACTATATCTTTCAACGTAGGACCAATGTTTTCTTTATTCCCTTGCTTATCCACAACTATGTCTTCTAGAATGAATCGCTTTTTGCGAGTGGATCTTTCTAACGTTCGCGAGGATCTTTTCATAGCCGATTCTTTCGAGGTTCGGCTCACAGAGCTCTTCGACTCATGCGCCATGTTGATCATAGATGTCCAATGTGGGTTTGTTGAATTGTAAACTAGTATGGGTTTTCCTGGATAAATTAATGAAATTTTAGTTCAGTAAATGTGCTTCTTTCATTAAATAAGCTATGAAACAATTTAAATAGCAAATACCTTGATTAAACTTCGGGTGTCTTGATGGTACCATTGGAAATCTCTTGGCGGTTTATTTTTGCTAGCCATAATCTGCGTCTTTTTTTTCGATAATTCCCTTGTTTGAGCTCCCTGATGAGTAATTTCCAGAGGAACAGCAAAGAAACAATTCGTTTTATCCCTTTCAGAGCGTCTAGAACAACCAAATACACAACAAACCTGCCCATGTTTCTCCGATGCTACTGAAGCCAATGGCATAGCGTGCCCTGTGTCATGGCGGCATAGGTACCATTGCCATGGGGGAGACCAAACCAGTCCAAGTTACAGGTCAGATCTGTAGAGAAACCATAATCACAGTCAGAATGCCTGTTTTTGTAGAAATTCTGAGCTATGGAACAACCTGTAATTGAATAAATGTTAAGAGGAGCTGTTTGAGCTGATAAAGAGCAATGACATATCCATAAACAAGCAGGTGATGAATCCCCAACTAAAAAGTTACATAATGCATTTTTAACTGAGAAACCTTTTAAGCAGCAACTCCAAACTAACTAACTAACTAAAAAAAAGACAAAAAACAGTTTTTCTCCCTCAAAGAATTAAAAATTAATCTAAGCGTAAACTAACCAGGGATTTCTGAAATATGAGTTGTTGCGATAGCCTTCAACAAACAATAAGGTCTCATCAGTACATGTTTTTACTGATTATAGGGGCTAATTATTGCACTCAAATTCAATTAAATGAAGGTAGCGCAAATAAACCATTTCACAAACATGTATTCACTCTCACTGGGGCTTTTAAGTCTATCCTTTTATGAAGCTCAAGTGTTTCCCAATTAATTACTTAAAACAAATAAACACATCTGCATTTCATTTCCATGGCAACCCAACCCTATATTCGACAGATCACTGTTAACACACGTTTTATGGAGGCTAAATAAAGCGAGTAGAAATGAAAAGGATGCAAACCCGTAATGACTAATATCAAAGCAACAACTCGGAGCCAATCAGCCACAGAGCGCACAATAACACAAGGCTTTGATTAGCACAAATTAATGAAAGAATAAACACATCCCACAGTAATAGTTCTAATGTGTCTTCTATTACAGCAAAGTAATGGTTTTCATTTTAGTGCACACGAACGCCTTGCGCATCAAATTGAAAGTGTATTAATATTGCACTTATAATTCAACTTAATAAAGGCTATTCGAAAAAATGTGACAGTAATTTGAATCAATATAGCTATTAAGTTTCTTTGGTGACAGGCATATTTGTATTGTCATTTGTTTCACAAGTAAGAATACTACACAGTATCCTATCTGGACATTTTAAAGTCAGTCAAATGGATATTGTTATAGTTTGAATGATAGGTTTCCAGATATCTCATTTTTGCAAACTTTTTTTTGTCTGTGTTTGCTAATGTGTGCATTATGTCTCCATGGTAACTGCTGAGCATTCCAACAATAAATACATGTAGAACACCCCCAGTGTGATGTGACTGCAAAGAATCAGTATGCTATGCATGTGTTTACTTGAATACCGTGGAAATGGGATGAAAATGCCATTGAATGTATGTGGCACATCTGTCATTCTATGCATCTGTATTTTATGGTAATATTTAACCCTAACTTGAACTCTAACCTAGAAGGAAGACTGTACATTATGGTTAGTAGTTTAGTAATAATATAAATACATGCAGAATACATTTATCCTATTGCCATGATATTACCATAAATATAGTAAATGTTTTCTTTTTTGTTTTCCAGTGGGGACTTCACATCCAGAATGCATACTTCTTCAGACAGAAGTTATTAATTCAATCTTTTATGGTTTAAAGGTGCATTGCTTAGCTTTTCTGACAGAGAGTCTGTCAAAAGCTTTTCTCTATGGAGATGTTATTCCTTTGTCTGGAATGTTTCACAGTATGGCATTAAACCATTCTATCTTCATGGAGACCAAACGAAACCAAGTTACAGGCCAGATCTGTGGAGAATGCTTGTTTTCTACGTGTTTTAAGTAAAAAAAATAATAAAAAAAATCCACATGCATTTTAATAACTGTAAAGTTTAACTGTTTAATGTCATACTGTGGGACATTCCAAACAGAGCAATGACAGAAACAAGAAACAAGAAGGGACAGACCTCAAAAGTATTGTATACTGTAAGTTGAAATCTCATCATATTGCCAATAAATAACCAAAAAGATTTTCCAGTAGTGCAAAGAAAAAATACACGCTATAAATATCTCCATTTTAAAATATTGTTTATTACCTCAAAACAAGTTCCTGTGGCCCAGACCACTAACCCAGACACAACATTGGTATCACGTTTTGTAACCACCTTATAAAATCCAGGACAGCCTTCCCATGATGCCCTGTGCACCAGGAGCACTCTGAGCACTCAGGCTTGCACTGAGCAGCTCGAGTGAGTATGCATTGTCCTGGGATCACGGGGTCAAGTATGATAGATGACACGCCATCTGCTTATCAGGGGCTTCCAGAGATGATTGCTTGAGTTAGCGCAGTGTAAAAAATGAAGGTCAGCGTGCCTGCTGAAAAACAAACTACCCAGGACAGGATACAGGGTGCTGCTGAGGTGGCGAGAGCAGGGCACTGTGAGGTTTTGATCTTGCCACCACATAAGTGATAAGGGTAGTTCAAAAATACACAGTTGAGAGGGATCATGCGAGGTGTAGCAGTAGGCCTGTCATGATAATTACTATACTGACTTCAGTTCAACACATGAAAGCTGGAACAAAATATTTTTAGGAGCTCAATATTTATCATGTGTATAATTTCTTAGCAAAAATAAGGAGATTTGAGGTGTTCTTGACACAAAGAGAATGTATTAGTAGTTTTATTGAATGAGTTCTCTTTGGCAGCCAGACCACAGAAAAAATTTAGATGAAGGGCGTGGCTGATTAGACGACATTAAGGAGGTCTTTTTCTTGGGGCCTGGACACTGGAGGTGGTAGAGGTGAGGCTGAGGAGAGTGAAGGAGAGAATGAGAGAATGACGTGGTGCTGGGGAGGAGGCACAGACTGAAGTGGCTGTGCACCTGCAATGGGGGTTTAAATTGGGCAGACTGGGCACTGATTGGGCAGAAGGAGGTGGGCAAGCAGCAGGGAGGAGTATTTGGAGTGAGCTGAGTAGCAGGTAAACTCTGAGGAAGCAATGAGGTAAAAGTGAGCGATGTTAGGGCATGAATTTACAGTAGCTCCATTTATCTGCGGCAGCCAATACCTTTGAATGATACTGTTTATTTTAAAATGAGTTTACTGGGTTTATCCTGGTTTATTATTATTGCGTCAGAGGCAAAAAGTAGTTTCAACTTTGTCATTTATTGCAATCTCCCTCTGGAGCGATATATACCATATATGGGGTGACAGTAGCTCAGTTGGTATAGCGTTTACCCACTGATCCAAAGGTTAGTGGTGTGCTTCCAGCTCCCACAGATGAATGCTGTTATTGTGTCTTTGGGCAAGACACTTAACCCACAGCACCCCTAGTGTCTGTGTACACTGAGTGTGTATAAATGCACATCAGTAGCCCAGTTATGATCGGGTTTTTTGAGTATCCCGGTTTCTTCATGGTGCATGTATACGCAGTATCCCGGTTTCAGTATCCTGGTTATGGCAGTATCCCGGTTATTAGAAACCGGGTTACTGTAGCTGGTATATTCCGGGATACTGTGGCATGTGTACGCAGTATCCCGGTTACTGCAACATAAAGTTGAGTGCGCATGCGTCCAAAAGAAAACACTATCCAGTCTTTTCCCTGCTGTAGCGACATAAATAAAGAGACCAGCATAAATAAAGTGACCATACATGAGTGAAATGACTGTAAAATAAAGAGCTGTGCTGAACCAGCACAAGTACAATCTACACTCTTATGACCTGTACACGTATGATCGCTGAAAAGCTAAAACATGAACTATCTCCTACGATATACGCACAGAACAGATTTACCATCATTAGCACCTCTTCTGTCACAAAAAGAAAACACATAATCCACTGTCGTGTCATTTAGTCTGAAAGGAGCTAATTGCATCAGCGGCACAATGAGCTAGCTGTTTTTTTATCGCTGCTAACAGTTTATGCTAATTAGCGATGTGGTCTTAAGTTTCGTTTCTGTAAAACGTAAACAAAAGTGATCAGAGCTGAATTATTTTATTAAACGGGCTGATGTGGCTCTATAGTGGTTATGGTTTAGATGTTGTCAAATTGAGTTTATTTTTATTTTTAGAAGATTTGAATGAAGAATCTGCTGGGTTTGATCTGTGCAGTGGATTGTGGGATACCTCATAGCTCCTCACCGCTGGTTAAACCTCCCGAGCTTCCTATGCTAAAGGAGCTCATGGTTTGTATTTTTCCTGGTTTATTAAATTGATTTAAGTTAATTTTTGGGCTTGTGCGTTTGTAAGATTATGTCAAGAAACCGGGATACTCCATTTGATCATGTATACGGGGATATGAGTATCCCGGTTTCTCAGAGCATATGTATACGCAGTAACCCGAATACTGACATAACCGGGATATGGCTAATAACCGGGATACTGATGTACATGTATACACACTCACTGGTGTATGAATGTGTGTGTGTGAATTAGTGATGTAATGCACTTTGAGATCCTTGAAAGCGAAAAAGCGTTATATAAAAATGACCACTGACCATATATCATGCTTCAAAGTCTGTTATCGTGATAGGTCTATGTAGCAGCGAGCATGCTGGGTAATAAGAGGGGCAGGACTGTTGACTGTCACAGCAAGAACATGTTATGCTTTGTTTGTCACTACACTTTCAAGTTGACTCAATGTTGGAGAGCTAAGCAAGGCGCAGCAGCGTATACACATGTGTCTGTGGAACACTTATATAGTAATTAGCTGGTGAGTCACAAACAGGAGCCCCGTCACTCACGCTGTTGACAGTAATGTAATTGCCACTTCAAACGGCTCAAACTACGTACTTACACAGACAACACTGCGCGATGTACATTTCTGTCTTTCAGCGAGCTTTCATTTCCGTTAGTAGACTGAATTTTATCATGACAAAGTGGTTTAATTGCTCTCGGGCTTAACGGTTAACAATGCTACCTTGAAAGTTAATGTTGGGAAATATTTCATAGTGCGGTGGTGCCAAGGACAGCTCCACATAGATCCTTGTTTCTTTTTAGCATAACTGACTCATTATAGGTTTTAATACACACTGCAATGGGCGCAAAGATTGAAGCAGAGTTGAATACCCAATACAGTCATTATCAGTCTTGCCTCCTTTTACTACCATGGGGCTACTTCAGTTATTTTCACAACATTATTTACTTTCTAAGCAGACAATAGGTGTAAAAGTTCAACAATGCTATTTTCTGATCAAGGTTTGTTTTTGAGAATGTAACAACATTGTAACAAGAGTCAAATTTGCACAATATTGGACCTTTATACTATTACTAACTAACTATTACTACTATTTTTATTCATTTCTGTTGTATTACAATTTACTCTTTGTTATTATATTGTAATGTGTGAGCTACTGTCTCCAAGTAATTTCCCTTGGGGGTCAATGTAGTTTGTGTAAGTCTAAGTCTAGCCATTCGTGTGAGAATATACAAGAAAAATATAATTAAACCAAACCTGAATATATCAAAATGACAAGGAAATTCTGCAACTTTAAATGAAAAATGTTCCATTCAAAGTTGTAATGCGCAGAGGATTCCTTATTGTTCCTATATGCAAAACAGACAAATTGAAGTTGCTGAAGAAAGGGATTATACTGGCTGTCTACTGTTACTAAGGGAATATTAAAATCACACAATTAAGAGACTGCACAACGGGACCACCATTCCACGGCCACTTAGGAACTCAAGAACACAGCTGCTGTTATTGATGTGAGAGCCACTAGATAAATCTACAAGACTAATGCATTTTCAGTTGCATATTTCCTTATAGTGACTCTGCTTACATTTACTATTCCTTATAGTATTACATGCCCATTGGGTCCAATACGTTTCACAGAGATAGGAGTTTTTTTTTCTTTCTGGCACTCCCTTTAGAGTGGCTGTGTTAAGATCTCCCACCACATGAAACTGACCCATATCATAACACATATATACTAGTGATAACATGGGCTTCTTTGATAGTACAAGTACAAGTACAAGTATGCCAAAGCAAGCAGAAGTCTTGCATCAACTGTAAATGCATTGGGAATTGGGACGATTTAAGTAAATAGTGTGCTATGCCCTCCAGCCAAAGTTGATATTACTTATTAAAAGGTGCACTGAGTAAGTTTTCTGGTGGAGGGTTTGCTATCTGCCTGTTTCCATAGAGATGTTACTGTTTTGGTCAGAATGTTCCACGGTAAGCCAACTCATAGGTCAGATGTGTGGAGGAGCTACCCGGCTCATAGTAAGATTTTGTTCATCTAAAAACAGAATAAATACAAGACATACAAGTTTAATGTCATACTGTGGGACATACCAGAAAAGTAACAGCACAACTTTAAGTTCAAATAAAATACAATAGAAAACTTGTAACTAATCTTACAACAGCTTTTGAATTAAGACAATACAATATACTGTACATAAAAAAAAACACTGAAAGATGGTATAGTTTATACATGTTATGACTGGACAACTACTCATTTTACTAAAACACTTTATATTGGAGACTTTGCCCAGTTTGCAGTTTCTTAGGTTGAAATTTGAAAATAGCAACGATATGGCACACTGGGTCAAAACTACTAGAAATTATTATTTGAGAAATAAAAATATAAGAAAGCACAGTTAAATAATCACTTAAATTTCTGTGTTTCTTGACTGTAAATTATGCCGAGCTTTTGGATGTCATCAACATAGAACACTCTACTTCCTGTATTAACCTGTCAAATGAAGTAAAAAGTAAAAATGTGAGAATCATAAAAGCCTGTCATGCGCACTTTAAAGCCTGAATAAATGAGTTTGCATTGTTACCTTGTAAGTTTACAAAGGCTTTCTTAAGCCTGCTTAAATAGAACATGTAGGCTCTCAGCACCTACCCTTTCTGTTTACACACTGATAGCAAATTAATTAAGGACGGCTTTGCTATTAAGAACGGTGTGTACTGCCATGGCAACAACGAAAATAAACTTACAAAGAAAACAACACTCAAGATGACAGGTATCAACTCAAACCTGCAATGCCCTCAAGACCTTAAAGGAACAACGCTGTAGAAGCAATCATTGGAGTAATACAGTAGCGGCTCCTCGTGGTAATGAGCAAGTGACTAAGGAAGAATACTTAATGAGCAGATCATTGCTTTGATGTTGTGTCTTGGACCTTGAATAAAGAAAGATGTATGACCCGCAGTCAGCACGAATCAATCAGGAGAAAAGATCTTAATTAAGCTGCGGGGAACATCACCAAAAACATCCAGAAAAACCTGATCTGACTGATTTGCTGCTTGTGTAAACCTCAGTGTCCATTCATTATGACACACTTTTAAGGCTAGTTTATTGGGCGGGTTTCAACAGGCCATTAATTCTCTCCTAGTTGGTAAATGAGGATAAGTTGGATGAATAAAAATGTGAAAAGGTTATTTAAAGGCAATTACTAAGAAATATCTGTAATAGGGTCTGTGCTCAACTGTGAATAGCTCATGTCACTTCATCACATCATCATGTTTTTATGGGATGGGACTTAACACTTTAGAAATGAAGTGAATACTTCACCAGAGAACACTTTTGTGTATAGAAATGGGGGTGTATCTATGTTCCCATTGTTCTTTGTTTCACAGCTCTGTTTTCTTATAATTAAAATATTTTGAAAATAAATAACCCCCACCCATAACCAGAACCTCCAAAACAGACCCTACACTTAACTATTGCTCAACAACCCAACACACTTGGCCTTAGATCCAAGAAACATGCTTTTATTACCACACAATAGACTGTAGACTTGTTGAATAAAAGCCCAGTAAGTGTGGCCTGCAACCAATTCAGTCGTGATTTCTTTTAAATTTTATTCATGTTTTTATGGGAAATAATGAACACACATATTTCGCTTTCCATCAACCCACAAAGATCACTCCAAACAACAGTCACGAGGAATCAACAATAGAAAGAATTCAACCACCACAGGCACAGCATGAGCTGTTTCTAGGGTGTGGTCAAGTGGTCCCATTCTAACAATAATATGGACAAAAACAGATGTAGAAAATAAAGTGAACTGAAACTAGATAATTGAATTCACATTTTGTCAACTATTGTTAATATTCAAAATTCTTATCATGTAACTGTATATTTGTTGCAACATTCTGAACATTCCCTCAAAAAGAAAAAAAAAAAAAAAAAAAAAAAAAAAAAACGGCCTGCGATATGTGGGGCACCTTAACTTAGCTTGTGTCGATGTGTTTGTCTGGGAGTTTACACCGCACTGGGGAATCTGGTTCTGGATAATTCATGTATAATTTCTTGATCCAGCGGCATTCTTCAGTGTATCTCTCACAAAGGGAGTGAAATATGCAGCGCAGGAGCTCTGTACAGTGTTAAAGGCATTGTTTTTCTACTGTCAAGTGATTTGCAGAAATAAACAGGAGCGAAAGCCAGTGGGAGCAGATGCTATTATCACAGATCTACAATTCATTGGAATGACAGGGTGGCACCTCGCCAGCTGCTTGGGAGTATTGGGGCAGTGTGTAAAGCGCTAAGCTAACACATACTAATCCATACGTTAGAGATGAAACAGCTTACGACCCCTTACTGTAAACAATGGGACATTATTATTTCTGGAGCAGGCAGCAGGGTTTCCACATGGTTTCTATTTCAGTCTATATCCAGTATTTAGGTGTGAACATCTGACTCAAATTAGTGATCAGATGCCACTGAATATTAAACAACAATGTAACAGCAGCTTGACTAAGATAACAGTGCAAATCTGTCTCTCCTTAAAAACCTCCAGTAGGTATTGATTTAAATCAGATCATTCCAACACAAAAAAGATCCACTCTGCTGAAACATATTCTTTGGCAAAGGTTTTCACTCTTCACAATTTGTACTTTATCAGTTTTGTTTGATATTTTACATGTATCAGCTACTTCTTGTTAGGGGTGTGCAAGAATATCAAAATATCTATATATTGTATCTTTTAATGTGATGATACAGTATGGATATCAGAGACTGCTGTATTGATATATCGCCAAGAGTATTTTTTGGAATATTTTACAAAATTATTTTGTTCAGTTTTGTTGTTTGTTCAGTGAAAGGAAACTCAACAAATTTGACATTTCCACTGTTTTGATGATTAAAATGGGTGTGATTCATATGAACTTTGCAGAAGAAGTGATTTAACAAAGACTTTTAGTATGACATCCACAATTTAGCCTTTATTTTTTATTGAACAGTATCAAATCTATTTAAAATATACTGTATCGAAGCGAAATCTCACTGTATTGAGATATGTATCGTATCGTGGCCTTTGTATGTATCATATCAGAAACTTCTTAATGATACCCAGCCCTACTTCTTTTTTACTTTAGTCAGAAACACAGTTATGATGCTTCTCATAAGTCATGGATGAAGAGGACATTATCTTAAAGGGCCTATGACCAATTTTTTTCAATACATTTGAGCAAAAATGGCTTTGTCCCAGTGTAGATATTGTAGCTTCTGTCCTGAAAATCAGGAAGTGAGTGGTTAGCATGTTAGTTGTTGATACAATTATCTGGGCTGCAAACTCCGGCTAGCCTCTTAAAGTTGTGAAAAGCACTTAAAAACTCATCACGTTTAATGATTAGGATGCTCTGAAGTCATAAGGTAAGTGAGGAATATATACACTGCCACCTGGGCTTTTTTTTTAAATCTTTTCAAGCATACGTTAATTTGCTGTTAGAAATCAGTTTACATGAGGATTTCTCCACCAGAGTCTCAACATACTGACTGCCTCCCCTATAAGCAGACACTTTAACACAGCTCCTTAGCCTTGCAGAAGGGGAGGGCTTTGTTTCCGATCCAAAGGTCAATAGTACTCGTCTGGCTGTGGACCGGGGGGTGTAGCTGAGCGCGCTGACTGTCACAAGTACTGTGCATCGTCTGGTGGTGGCAGTAGGAGACAGTGCACGCCTGGAGCGCTCCATCTTGCTCTTTGGTACTATCAGCTGGTGGCAGAATGCACTTCCCATCTGCCATACTTCATCATGTTTTAAAGTGGGAGGGGTTGTTCTTCGCGTCCGTCTCCTCTGCAGCGTTCCAGCACAAACAGAGCTTTGCCGTTTACTCAGTGCGCTGGCATCAAAAACTGTCCAATGCCCCTTTGATGAGTGTGGCCAAAGTGTTACTGCTCGGGCCAGCATGCACAAACATTCAGATTTATGAGGCAGTGCAAGAGAAAGTTTTAAATGTTGACCTTCACAGTCTTCAATTCACAGCATGTCAATAATAAACTTAGTCTAAATGGGTTTAAAAGTCCTATATCATCCTAAATTGACTCCTGTGAGCTTTAAGACATGTTATAATGCTGTTACCTCCTCAAAAACATACCTGGAGTTGTGTTTGGTTTCATTCACATGTTTGAGTAACCCTACTATTAGTGTGTCTACATCTCCAAAGCTCAAATGCTCTGTTCCACCTTATGATGTCATGTAGTGGTAGTTTTCAAGTTAAGAGATTGGCAATATCAGATCTGAAATTATCAAAATTATTCTAGTGATGGTGTCTGCAGTTTATAAACACAGTGGAGCCCTTCTTATATTGCCACATGACATCACAAGGTGGAGTGATTTCAGTTTTAGAAAATAACTCATCCTAAATTTAAATTTTAAATGGTTTACCAATGTCGAAAGTTATTCCCCACGTACCTGAGTTCATAAGCACATTTCAGTGAGGTGAGTTAGTTAGAGCTGCTTTTACAATATATTTTTAGTGGGGTATGGCACCTTTTGCTTACCCAGGCTGGTGCCACCTAGTGCCTCCTCTCAGTTTCATTTCTCTCCAGCAACTAGGTCAGGAATCAGAATACACTAGACGGTTCGCAAAATCCCCAGAAGTGTGAGTTCGGGCACCAGCCAATCAGCGAAAAGCCATACATTCTGTGCTGGCAACGATTCACGATATCGAGGATTTATAGTTGGAACAAAGAGGATGTTTGGTGAATTTCAACAAGGGGAAAGACGTTATTGCCCTTCTTCCTCTAGGATTTGAGAAAAACTTAATATACCAGTTAGCCCCAATAGCGGTGCAGTAATTACGTCACAACCAAATAGCAGCGATTGGTTACATTAAAAAGTACCTGCCTACCGTCGAGCGAACGAATTCTAACGCTGAGAGGTCAGACAGGTTCTACGAAGTGAAACCGGCTGATGAATGAGGCTAGAATTTGCTCACTTATATTGAAAGAAATGAACAACCACTTGTGCCAGATGCCCTCGCTGCTTGAAGTGTGTCTATGTATCTAGGCTTGGGACCACAAAAAGGGAGCTACATTTAAGTTACTTTTGCATCAAGTAATGTCAACAGATGTTTACTCTTGAGCATTTTTATCTAATCATGAGCATTTCTGCTTGGATTATATGAGGCATGCACATAAATGGAGCGGTACATTGCTTGTTTAGTTTGTATTCCCAAGATTTCTTACACTAGCTATAATTGGTTTCTTATTGTTATTTTATTATTAACATCAGCGAGGGAAATAAAAACAGATAATAACCTTTGAAATTAATTATCAAACTTAATTAAACACAGGCAAATACACTCATCCGTTTGTAAAGATCTAACTAAGCCACTTATTAAAGGCGGCATCAAAAAGAACTTCAGACATTATAAAACAAGAAGACAGGGCTGCTGAGTGAGTTTATCTTTCCAATTGAAACCACTGGCGTTCCTTTGGACCATGAAATTATCATTTGTTCTGCGCGCGTACATCAAATGAGAGTTCAGGGCCGCGTCAGGACTGTTCGTTGCCGCCAAGCCATTTTAGCTACTTATCCGGTACAATCTCCATGCATAATTATATTTAGCTCAGATAGACAGGTAGTGAATGCACACGCTAATCTGAATCTGGCTGCAAAATGGCCCTGTTTATTTTACAAAAGTGCTGAATATAAATCCCTAATACTGTGCATCAGATTAAAGCATAATGTCACCTCTCCAGTAGACTTTTATAGGTTTGTAAGGGTGTAAACTAGGAATGCGTGATGAATAAATTTTAAAAGAAATCACGACTGAAATGGTTGCAGGTCACACTTACTGGGCTTTTATTCAACAAGTCTGTGTCTATTATGTGGTAATAAAAGCATGTTTCTTGGATCTAAGGCCAATAAATAGCATAAATTGTATCTTTTGGATTACATTTAAAATCCCAATTTGTAATGAGGCTATAATTATAATTAGATTAGCCCTGTTGTATTCTCACATAACACCACTAGATGCTATCTATGTTACTTGTGTCTGATAGTGTGCCAGCTTTGGCCTGAAGAAGACCAGAGAGTGCAGGTGGGTCTGAACAAAGACCAGGTGAGGAAAGGGGGGGGGGCTCAGGTCTCACATGTGCCATCTACTAGAAAAAAAAAAAAAGTAATAAACTAGATAAAGCATGTCCATGAACTATGAAGCCTCATTTAATTGTTTCTAATAAGAAAAAAGTGATCTGTCAATACGAGAAGAAACAATCAAGATTATTTTCAAAACAAAGGATTGTCTTATTGTTGTGCGCTAAGCTCCAGAGTATCTGACTCCACAGAAACTTTTAGAACCGTGTTCATCCAAACATTTAGCTAGACACAGTTTTTTTTTAGTGCTTATTTACATGCTAGTCTGAACCACCTTGGGAGTTCTCAATGCATTTGCAAGGCTGTGCGTGTGTAGAGCGCATTAAGCGAAAATAATGTAACCGGCATAGGAGATTACATTCTGTGACTTGCTTAAAACCATTAGAGAAGGAGAAAAGACGACCAAGCAGAGGGGATTAGGCTGGGCTGGAATGTGGAAGCGGCTGAACACAGCTGGGGGAGGTGGGAGAGAGAGGGTGGTGGGGTGGGGTGGGGGGTACAAGGGCGACATTGACAGCACCAGAAATACAGCGACTACAGCAGCCGGCCGCGTTCAGATGGCAAAGCGCCAGATGATTGTTCAAGAAACACAGAGGACAGACAGAGGATATTTAAAGATACAGAACAGGAGACGAGGCCCAGCAGAGATTTCATCAGTAAACAGTGGACCGAGAGCTTATACCACCAGCAACATCCTATCTTTAATGTGGGCTGCTGAGGAGAGGGAGAAGTGGCGGCGTCAGAAGAAGAAGAAGCCATCAGCATGAAAAAGCCCAGAGATACATGGAGCAGCCATTTTGATGACGTCATAGACGTAGCTCCACATGGGGGCGACGGAGAAGAGGGCTTAAAGCAACACTATGTAGTTATGGGTGTCAGATTAATCACTCTAGAATTTTGAAATAAACTTATAACTTTAAAAGAAACTACCCTACTCCCAACCATTTCTCATTATAATTCTTTATCACTCTGTAACTTTTTAGGTCACTCTACGAGAGGATAGTAGCTTACATATAAACATAAAATGAATGCTAATCAAAATGGCATTATTGTTACCTCATACATTTTCAAATACTAAAAATAATGTAATGGGCTTCAGCGATTACATTACATTGTAACTCGCTTAAAACCATTAGACATGTCGTTACAAAGTAGTTATGGAAGTCAAATGAATAACTCTGGATTTGATTTTGAATGGACTTATAACATGAAAAAATTATCTTTCTGTTACTCTTTATCGTTATTGAATTTTGTAGAGTACCTAGGACACCCTACAAGCTGCTAAGAGCGAACAAATAAAAATAAAATCAATGGTAATCAAAAACGGATTATTGTTAGATCATACATTTCTAAATATTAAAACAGATAATAACACACCTTTTAAGCTGTTCATACAGGTAGAAAAATCTACATGAATTTGACATCTTATGAACCAAAGCAGCAGGGGAGAGAGAGTGAAAGTTACATTGTGTTGCTTTAAAGTTGGGAACACGGGTGTGGCAATGACAAAGGGCTGCAGGTAGTATATGTACGCAGGCTGTACAAGCTAACCAAAAAATAGAACAAAATCAGAAACATACAATGAAGCTGTACACCCAGCAGGCATTGCAGTCAGCCAATTGTAAAAAGAAAAAAAAAAGAAAAGAAAAGGAAAATAACAAAAAGTACAAAATCAGGATGGAGATTTGAGATCTGGTTAGTATGAGGCAGCACACCTCAGTGGCTGGTTTCGTGTACAGCGCAGTGACATATACTGACCTGGGCTTGAGACAGCACTAGAAGAGGTGGGTTCAATAATTGCTACAGGGGAGGAGAAGGGGGGAGAGGGGAGGGAAAGAGGACATTCATGTATTATTAACAGAATGGAGACGTAAAATAAAAACTGAAAAGAATGCATGCAAGGACAAAAGGACAGAAGGATGGAGAACCGTGCGCACTAACAACTATAGAGTTTCGATGGTAAAAATGCAACCGCCACATGTTTTTAACTACATGCCTTATCCCCCACGGTGGCTTTGGACTCTCCCATCTAAGACAATAACAAGGAGAATCTGTGTGTGTGTGTGAATGCTCCGAAGGCCCTGAAGCAGTTTTCTAATAAAGCGGCAACTATAATCACACTTCCAAGCCTGGTGTATGCTAAAGAACCCGCTCGCCTTAACACTTTGAAGCGGCAGGCCCATGCTGAGCACAGTTACCAGCCATAATTTCATCTGCGTATGCTAGGTGGCTCTTAAATCTCACGCTTTTAATTTTATTTTCATGTCCTATGGATTATGGAGCAGCCCTACACTTTATGACCTCATTTTCCAGCACAGTGCTTTAGGGAAAAAGGGGGAACTTTAGTCTCTGTTTGATCCCTCCGAGGAGCTAATACCGGCCCAATCTGATTACCTTCTGAACTCATTTCGGGCTCTAGTTTGGGAACAGAGGACTTTTACAGAAAGATGGCAGCAGTTACACCAATCATCACCAAGCATTACATTATGAGCACTGACAGATGGAGTTGAAGATCTGCATGGTCAATCTCGACATATCAGTGCAAACGACACAGAGAAATTATTGATATCTAACACATTTCAAAACATATTCAGATGTTATAGTCAGTGTTCCAATTCATGCTTTTCAGAATGGTGAAAAATTAGGAGTGTTGTCATAGCAATAAATAAGGCATTATATCTTTTGAATGGTGAAAGGCCCTCAAAATGTCACACATAACAGGAAGCTGAAACCCATGAACAATGTCGAAGAACAGACAGTGGTCAAAGGGCAGTGAATTGAGTGCTGCCAGGTTAATGGAAATTCAAATACAAATACAATAATAGAGCACCACAGTTGTTCCTTAACATTAAAGGTTCACGATGTAACTTTTCTAGCAGGGGGAAACGCCACCTGCTTGTTCCCATGGATATGTTATCATTACAATGTTCTATAGCAGGTGTCTCCAACCTATTGCTCGGGAATTACCAGTAGCTCTCCAGCTCACCAAAGGATTTCTGAATTATACCTACTGTGCCGAATAAGTCAAATTTAATTGAATAAATGCTTATTTCCATTGTAAATGTACCATTTTGATGCCTAACTTTTTAAACTAATGACTAGATAATGGTTTATGTTCTATAGGCCTCTAACTGTACCTTGTCTGAGGCTTACCATGACTCTTATATTTCCTCCATTTCTGGCAACTGCTAAAACTAGTAGATCTCTGGCATTTTTGTTTTACACGATGTAGCTCCCAGGAGGAAAAAGGTTGGACACCCCCGTTCTATAGTATGACATTGAACCTATGTACCTTGCACTTATTACATTACAGGAAGTTTTATAGCTCAAAAATACCTAGAAAAAGATGCACTCTTACTCTGAGCGAGGTCGCCTCTCCACAGACCTAGCCTGTAAATTAGCTTAGTAAAATCACATTCATATCTTCATAGAGTTTGATGCCATATTGTGGAACATTCCAAGCCAAGAAATAACATCTCTGTTGAGGGATCCTCCACCAGGAAAGTTACATGTTAAAACTTTAGATGTAGTCTACAACTACTTAAAGACCACAGAGACTTGCCATTATCTATAAATAAGAAACACTGACTAAAAGGAAATAGCTGACAGCTCCTCAAAAATCTGTAACTTCAACTTGTCTTGTCTTGATGAATTATTGATCACTGAGCAATATAAACATGACGGCTTGACTGATCTGAAGTTCCAGCTAAATAATTTAATAAGACATCTTCTCGTTCGGTAAACAGACACTTAGTTCGCAATAAGCTGTGAGCAGATTTGCACCGTGACTCACTCGGAAGGTGACTGTACATATGTGTGTGTTGGAGATGGTAGAACTCGGTAGTACAGTGAGCCAGTGCTGAGACTCATGGGGACTTTTCTGCTTTGCTTCAGGCAGAAACCAGCAGGACTCAAACCAGCGGGTAGAGGAACTATTTATATACAGAGGGTCCATACCACCTTTTCCGAACTAGCACAAGGCAGAGGAGGGGGCACTGGGAAATGCTGGAGCCATGATTACACCTCACAAAGGAAAAGGGTAGGTTAGTATTCTGAGCTGCTGTATCTAGGCCATGTTGCGAGCCCCTTGTTACAGTTTCCATTTTAATCCATTTACACGCGTTCTCAATATGGACATTTCAATTGAAGGGCAAAAGGGAGAGCGGCGCCATCCATCCACAACATGCGAGCTCTGTAACAGTGTTGGCGTTAGCGACAGTACACTTGCTTTCATTTGATTTCATCACTTGAGTTGAAAGAGAGAATTGTGCGGGCACCTTTGTGTATTGATGAGCGATGATTAAATTTATCTTTTCATCCTCAAATGTTCCACTTTATGGGCTCCAGGGGGGAGAGGTGTGAGGTTTCTTTTGTGTGTACTAATTGATTTAAACCTGAGCTTCAATACACAGAGAATTAATTCAAGAGTTCTTCCAAGAGGTATAACTTAACTGCTATAACTTAAGATCTCTGCATCCAAGCTCCATATCATTGCTCCATACTTAATTGTCCCTGAGTGTAGAGCAGCACGCTAGTTTATGTGGTGTCATAAATGCCGCACACTGATGAAATAAAACACATGTCATTTAACAGCTTGTTCATTTGTGCATGTTGTATCCTCTGTTGTCTGGGTAAAAAGGGGCTTATTTAGATTAGTTATACAAGGAATTGTTAATGAGGGAACCACTTCTGACTGCATTAAAAAAATATATTTACTTATTTTTTAAGATGACAAAATGAGAGGGGGATTGTAAGAAAATACAGCAGTGGGGGACAACTTTAAATGTTCAGTAAACTAAATTTTGTGAAACATTTGGGGAGTCTCAAAGTCTCTTTTGACTTCCAAACTAAGACGAGAGTATATTGATTAAAGTCTTTCAGATGTAAGGTGATATTGATCTGTAATAAAAACCTTTCTTAGGTCCTCTTAATGCAACTTCCAGGAAGTGAGTGGTTCGGCAGTTTTGTCTGTTAAGAGTTCATATCAGTTATGTACAAACTGGCTCCCGCTGGGACTGTGGGTGTTTCTGTTCCCAATCCTGAGCCAAATCATGACTTATTCATCCTATGTCCTTTTAATGGTGGCCAGACTATGCATCATCATGTGGGTCTGCACGGGCTGGTCATCCAGGGATGAGTCCTGCAGCGGAGCAGCTGGCTGCTCTTACAGGGTGGGTGTGGAGTGGGAGTGGATTCAGCCCATTGCCCGCTGGACCGCTAAACGAAAGCTCGCTTCATGACCAAATACTTCCTCATTGCACTTCGCCTGTGAAATGTTAATGGGCTTTCTGATTGCCTGAATATGGAAATGCAGGCATTTCTATGATAGGTAAATGGCACAACACCATAAGGGCGCTTTTGGGAAAATAAAAGGATACTGAAAGCTCAACCTGCTTCATTCATTTAATAAGAATATTCACAGTCAAAACGCTTTCCATTTGGGCAAAAAGGCCTATTAACTTGAATGTGATTGACTAGTCCTAGGTAACCACCTGGATGGGGGCACACACTGTTATTATCACACACCCACATTTTGGAGTTCACCTTTAGCTCCCCTCTCCCTGCATTGCTGTAGTATGACTCAGGTAACAATCACAGCAAGCGACAAACAACATCATCAACAACCTGAGCAGATGAGGAGACACGTCAAAATGACACCTACACATCCTCTGATTGATACGCACAACAAACCAGCACAATGTTCATTAAGCAACAAGCCCCCAATGTGTGTGTATGTGTGAGAGCCCGAGGGGATGCCGAGCCATGACAAAGAGGCGGTCTCTCTCCCCGGCTATCAGTCTCTTCCGATTACAGCACAGTGGGGTGAAGAGCTGAGGATGGGGAAATGAGGGGGACCAGGCATACAGAAAAAAAAAAAATCTCCAAGGCTAAGCCGAGGTGGGCCAGGGGATAAGAGCTTGACCAATTAAGCTGGAGGACTCCGGAAAAGAAATTGGAGTGAGCAGTCTCAGTCTTTTCATCAAACTTCACTTCCATCTCACACATGAAATGGCAAGTTGAAATGGTGGGGATTGTCAGTTTGGTGATTGGTAAATCACAGGCTGAAATTATTAAGGAACGGGGGAGGGAGTGAGCAGTGAGCAGGGCTTCCGGAAGGCAACATGGTGACATTTAGAGCGATTCACCAGCAGCAACTGCACACCCCAAAAATCTAATTTTGTTTCTGACGAGCCTTGGTGCATTCTGATGTTATATCTTCAGCCAGTGCAGTTACATTTTAACTAATGTTGTTGTGTTAATCCAGGCCAGAGACTCACTCACAATTTGAACCAGTCATATTAATGCTGTGTCCTTAAGCAAGACATTTCAAAAGCCTTGCCAGTAAAATAATGTGATTATGTCTGGCTGGGGTGAGTAGAAGGGGCCTTACTCACAGATTTGTAACACTCACATAGGAAGAGGATTAATAATGCAAAAAAAAAGAAAAAAAAGAAAGAAAATACATATTGCAACAAATTTCTTCTGTATAACTCACCTAATGTTGGCAACAGAAGTTATCTAAATAAATTCTTGTTCTTATTTAGCATCTGGCTGAACTGCAAACATACTCAGGCAGTTATTATATTGGACAGACATTATCAGTGGTCCACTTAAGAACACAATTTTGTCTCCAACAGCAGTAGCCGTAACTGTATCATGTATTAGTGAGATGACTACAAACCGCAGCCTGAGGACCACTGTGGAGTTCTGTTGTTTGCATATCTCGTTTGGGTCTTATGAGCTCGAAGGAGTGAAAAATTATCATTATTTTTTGCACAGCGAGGGCCCCAGGTATGAAAATGAACACTGCACGAAGACTTGATATTGGGGGAATTAACAGCATTTGCATGGTAATAAAACACTTGAATTTAGATGGTACCAGAAAAAGAAATATTACCATTCATTTTGCTGCTAACATCTGCCCACATAAACAAGTTGAAAATACTTTATAGTGTCATATTTGTGAATGTTTTGTCATTTTCACCACAAGTAAATTGCAAAAAACAGCCAAGTGTGGGGCTTGCGTCTCTTTTGTTTATTAAATTGGATTTTTTCTTAGCAGCAAGTGCATCAATTTGAGCCCACACAGTGCACATTGTTTCAAATTGACTGATTCCTTTTCAGCGACTGATTAAACAAGAGTGTAATGATTCCCTCAGAAAGCTGATACTGCACTAGACATGATTGTTTCTCTCTTGTAGGTACTTTGCAGGTCACTTTAATCCACATGAAAATAACGCAGGTTGAAAGACTGTGTCAGAACTTTCTCTGTAAATCCAGGTTTGGGTGAGGCATTTGATCCTTGTGGTCAGATGTAGACTATTACACAAAATTGTCTCTTCTAAGGGTTTAGCCATGTTAGAATGTTGTTACCTACTCAAAAACATACTTGGAGTTGTGTTTTGTTTGATTCATACGCTTGAATAACCCCTTGCTAATCTGTCTTCGTCTCCAAAGCTTAAAATACTCAGTTCCACCTTGTAATGTCATGAAGCAGTAGTTTTCAAATTAACAGTTACCTTTTACCTGTTATTCAGCAGAGATAGACAATTTCAGTGATGAAATCATCCAGATGATTCAAATGAAGGTGTATGGAGTTTAAAAAGACAGTGGAACACTTCCTGACTGACTTCCTGTATTGTAACATGACATCACAAGGTAGGTTTGTGTGTTAAACGTGTGTGAATGAAACAAACACAACTCCTGGTATATTTTGAGTAAACAACATTATAACATACTGCGTAACGTTGGCCCTTTAAATCTCAGAATGCACAAATAAAACACATCTTTCATTTTACATTTGGCTACAGCAGGTGGGCCAATTCATTAGTATATTTGCTGATGACAAGCTACTGCAGAATTGAAAAGCAAATTTGTTTACTTTTGTACAAAGAAGGATTTTCAGGGTCAACACAGTTCGTCTCCTCAAAGCTAATTGTGTGCCGCTCCATGGACTAAAATAAAAGCACTAGGCAAGCTTGAGAAAAAGGGATTTACAACAAAGAACATAGTAACCTTTCAAGTTTAATGAATACTATTTTGGTTCTGATCCTTTAAGATGGTTTTGAAGTAACTTTATTATTCTCCACTGCTAAGATAACTTTGAATTATATGTATTACAAAGACAATGCAAAGCTAAGCTAAAGCCCTGTGCATTTGCCGTACTTGCAATTAGACTTTTTCTCAACTAGAGAAATGACCTATACTAATTCTGATACCACAGTTATGATTTAACAATATTACGCAAACTGACTTTTGTGAGCTTTAAGCCATGTTTTAATGCTTTTACCTCATCAAAAACATACATGGAGTTATGTTTTGTTTCATTCACACATGTTTGGTTACCTATTTTTAGTCTAGCTATATCTCCAAAGCTCAAAGCTACCTTTTACCTTTTGTTCAGTAGAGATTGGCAATTTCAGGTCTGAAATCATCCAAATGATTCTAGTGGAGGTGTATGGAGTTTAAAAAGTCTTGTATAGTAGTTCTGTCACAAATAAAGAATATTCAACAACTATAGAACTCCAACTTCCTCTTATATATAGCATATATTCTCAGTACTGATACTTGTTTAAATGAGTACCTTCTTTTGATACTAGTCCCAGTATTGATTAATGTCTGGGTATCGATTCTTTTGACAACCCTTTACAGTGTGCAGAGTAAATGCATAGACTCTTTCATTGCAGATTCATTGTACTTGAAATTCCACAGCTATTGTGTTTTGTTTTGCGATCATGAATTATTCTCTGGCATTCGATCTTGACATAATCTATGGACATAATTTTGGCTGGCTATCCTCCCTACTGTTCTTTTGGCTTCCCACCATGCACACAAACAGAATATCTCCACTACAGACCGCCCATGCTGAGCTGTGAGTTAGAATGCACCCTAGTGTATGACGCCCTATCAAACATGCATGGTCTTGTTCCGCTTCTCCTTGTTCATCGATAGCTATTGACTGCTTCTAAAATAGCCATCCAAAGTCACCCCAAGTGAAATGTAACCTCTGGGTTTTGTTATTTGTGGCAGTGCGGCGATGAGAGGCACGGTGCAGCGATTGACGTGCCATTTCTCATTAAGAACTACAACAGCTACGGGACTTTTCTGCCATTAGAGCAAATCATGAGTGTGTATGGGGGGATGGAAGGACAGACCAGTGTGTAACCGATAAGGCGGTGAGATAGGAAGGAAGACAGGAAGTGCCGAGATAAAGACAAAGAAGAGAGAGTGTCGAGCTTTTGGTGGCACGGGCTTCTTTTCCTGCTTTGAGGCCTGCTACTGTCACGTTAAGATCACCCATTTGGGGATCAGAGTCAGGCCTTTGATGTTCTTTGTGAATATGCAAACAGCTGCATATAGAGTGTCCCTTTGACAATTGCCATCGCTACAGAAATATCTTTTTGTATTGTTGAGTGCGCTGGCCTGGTTCGTACCACACTATCATCAGACAGTGCCTGCGCATAACTGCTGAATAATTTAATTCACCTGTTCATATTTCATCACAGAATCAAATGCAAATTTATTACCGAGTGTTGTTATAAAACTAGTAGAGAGTTCTGTTTTTCATTACAATGCCACAGAAGCCTGAGATTTTGCATTACATTTTCATCATCTTCATTGTTCCTTCTTCGTACAAGCCCAGATCTCACTTGAACCATTCTATCTCTATCTTCAAAACATCTACTAACTTCACTTGGCTATCCAATATACTAATTCCTTATTCAGTTCTTAGCAGTGCTCAGTTACTATGCCTCCTGTCTGACCGGTGAGGGTAGAAAGGTCCCTACTTACTTAGTAGATCTGTAACACTCACACAGGGAGATAATTAATAATGCATAAAACTGTAATAAATAAATACATAAATAAAATACATATTGCAACTAATTTCTTCATATTGAATAACTCATCCAATGCAAGAGGAGTTATCTAAATGACTCAAATAATCTCACTTGAGCCATTCTTATGTCTATCAAAACATCTAACTTGACCTGTCTAGCCGATATACTAATTCCTTATTCAATTCTTGGCACTGCTCAGTTACTATAGCTCCTGTCTTTTCCTTTAGTGTCTCAGTCCATTCAGTATAGACAGCACTGACTGCATCTCGTATTGATCATGTCATTCATGCCAAGAACAGGCCATTTATATCCAGAAGTTATTACTAAAACATATTCCTTGTCTTTTAATTGACCTCATTACCGACCATGGCCGAAGGCACCGCAGTGGGAATAATTGTCTGTCTGGCTATTTCAAAGGTGCCTATTAAAAATATAATGGGCTTATTATACTTCCGCGCTCAATAAAAAGCATTGATCAGACATTGAATGAGAGCTGGAGCCAATGACAAATGACGTACAGTAAGTGGATGCCTTTCCTTTCCCTTGAGTAGAACTGGTGTCAAACAGACCAGCTGGAACCAAGATTTTGGAGTTACATTACACAATTTCTATGCAAATATCCATTGTTAACTGGGATTGGTTTACGTCTTTCCAGAGCATACAAATCAATTTACTTGGACATAAACTCATAGAAAGCTATTTAGTTTGAGGTACTGAGACAACATACAAAATCATGTCACAAACCCTTGATTTCTATATGCAGTGCATTTTTAATAAACAAAATAATTAAGCATTGCAGGTTTTGGTCATGGTTCCCCGTTTACTATGGCATATTGTCTGTATTCTTTGTGTTTTGTATTGGTCATAGCACTTTCTATTGTAACGCTGTCCCAAAATCAAGTGCTGGAATTAAAGGGAGTGAAAGAAGAAGCCATTTGGTCCTTGAATGGGCTGTGTAACCTCACATACAATCACAGGGCTTTGTGTGCGATGAAAGCCCTACACTGTGAGTCATACACCACTTTGACAGAGTTTGACGAGCCTGCTGCTTTTGGGCTGTAATTAGGATACATTTACATTATGAAGAGAAATGTGTATTTTTCAATAACATGAGAGAACTGTGAGAGCTAGCAGCAACCCACATGCCCTTGTACTTACTTAGGAAGAAAAAGTCAAAAGACTCTACTGAAAATGGTTGGTTTTGAATCAACAACACTTGAAAAAAAAACAAAACAAAAAAAACAGACTTTGTCAAATTCAGGTACATCGTGACACCACAATATACAAAGACATGTAATACTAGTATGAAGACGTTACTGAGGGCAGATTACAAAAGCAATGGGGCGTTCGCTTATTAACTTTCCAATTAGCAATTTATAGCGAAGAGCAAATCTGTGCATAGTTGAAACGAAAACAGGCTTGAAAACTGAACTTAAAAATTATGAACGTTGGTTGAAAATAAATATAATGACTTTACAAGGTGTGTCCAGGAAGTAATGACATTTTAAGAAGTCTTTGATTGTGAAAATTGTGTCTTTCTAAATATGCACCTTTTGAATGTTCACAACCATCCAGGCGATTTTTCCACTCTTCAAAGCATCTCTGGAGGTCTTCAAGTGAGGAAGCGTTATGCTCACTTTCTGGACACACCTTGTATATAGAAGTCGCCCTGAGGTACAGGTCCTGCTGCTGGGCTAGGCTCCTCACTGCATGCATTAAAAGGCATATTGGCACATTGCAATATACATTTATATGGATAATATGGATATATTAGATTAGTCATGCCCATTGTGTAGCAAAGGAGTGTGAGATATACTGTATATAGATGAGCAATCTGGCCCCAAACTTTGTTCAAAATAAATGAACTATTTTTTTGAAGGTTAGGAAAATAAAAAATAGAGCGGAAATAGAGTGTTATTTTGATTTTGATGTGTGAAAAAAACTGCATGCAACAGATTTAAACAAGCTGACAACAGTAAAATGTGTTGTAAAACTACATACTGGTGCTCCTTCATCTTGTAACCTAGATCCTCTGAAGTGACAAGAAACATTTTCGTCTCCCAAGATGATCACACCTAATTTGCGCTTTTCCCTTTACAATGTTTTTAAATTACAATCCAATTTCCCATCTAAATCTCATTAAAACTTTATATTTGATCCAGATGATACACGCCAACATTGTTCACCACATTTTGGTCACAAGCAGAAAAGCAAATAGACTGGACTTACGAGCGAGAGACACGCTGGCGTTGGCTGTCCCCATCTTGTTGGTGGCGACGCATGTGTAGTTGCCGTAGCGATCTTCTGTCATGTTAGTCACTGTCAGCACTGATCTGGAGCTGACACTCCTGATGTCAATGCCCTGGCCCTTGATAATCCTGGAAGCACAGAAACATTACACTGAATGGAGATGATCTTTTAAACACATAACACATAAAATTAACTAACTTCATTAAAACCTCAGAAGATTTTTGTTAATGAACCTTTTAATATGTTTGAGCCAAAAAGAATAACTTAAAAGTGCAAAAGGTCAATAATAGTTTGAGGGCTGAACACTATGAGGATTTTTAATATTGTTTTAACTAGAAAACATTGTGAAATTGTATCCAGTACTCTATGTACATTTTCAACAAATCCATTTATATAGACATTAGTGAGAATACTGAATTGCATAGTTGATAAACTAATACAAGACTCCTATGTATTTCAGACGTAAACTGTATAAAAATGGAATAAGTGGAGTGTGTTGTCACCCATAGCGGTTGGCTCCAGTCAAATGAAGCTCATGAGGCCGGCAGTTATAGGATCTAATTTGGAGCAGGGGTAACTCCAGTTAGAGAGAGGAGAGACAATTTTTCATCAATCAAGTAGAGTCGAGGCTTGATTCTCACTTCTTATTTGGAACGCGGCGGCTAGCGGGTTATACTAGGCTATGATTTCAGAACATGATGTCTGATGCTTGTTGATGTCTAAACTAAGGGATTTTATACGTAATAAGACTCTATGTACCCTGTATTTTATTCTTTGCATATTATAAAAGCAGCCTTTACATTTCAGATTATAATTCAAATGTGATTGCCCCAGGTTAAAACAGAGTTGATCACATATGTCCATCACTTCATCCCCATCTTTAACACATCTTGTCTCGCCTTGTTCAATGCATCGCAGCTGTGGAGGGGTGCTCTGGAGGAGGCTGGGGTGACCTGCGGGTGTCACAGCTGGGTGCCACTTGACACACTCATCTTTTTGTTGCAGGTGCTGGGATCAGAAAACCTCCCACTCCAGTTGTACGTGGCATCTGTGCAGTCACGATGACAAATGCTTCCTTGTTTACTCGGGGAGATGATGATATTTAACAGGCTTTCAGGTCTGTCTATTGTTTTTTCCGTTGTTAATGCCTGACTGTCAAATACCAACGTGTAGAGTAGAGTGATGCTATTTCTTGGTCAGTTTCGCAGTTGGCACTAGCTTTTAACTCTAGCGAAAGGATACGGTTGTGTGGCGGCTCCACTTGTGCCCTTTGTAAACTGCGGTCTGGCTGGACTGAGTGAGAAGCGCTCCCAGTTGACGCAGTGTGACCTTGTGTGCAGGAAAAAATGCTGTTTCTATTTGAGAACTCCAACACATTTGAACAAAGCACTTACTCTATACTTTGCCAAAAGCCCCATAGACATTTGTATTTGTTAACAAGGAGTTAAATCTGCACCTGGTTTATACAGCAACAAAACTTTTATTAAAATTTTATGCCTGCGGAAGTTTAAAGGTGCACTACGTAACTTTTAAGGCGGAGGGTCCACTATTTGCTTGTCTCCATGGAGATGCTATTTCTTTGCCTAGAATGCTCCACAGTAGGGGATTAAACATATCTCCCTTGCATTTGTTCAATTACAGGTGTTTTATTCCTCAAAAACACCTTAACAATTCTTTATGTCCAGGCTTGCTTCTCCATTGATCTGACCATTAAACTGTCTCATTGTGACAGACAATCACCACCAGAAAGTTACAGAGTGCCCCTTTAAAAAGCAATATTAAGATGTAAAAGTCAAAATATGATTCAAAAATAAAAAGAAAAATAACTCAACACCCACTCATGTCTACTCAGTCATCAAAGCTTTGTCATCTTTGCAAAGGTTTACTTGTCAAAACTGTCTCTCAGCTTCTGATAAAGGCAAGCTGGCAGCGGTTCTGTGCTGATATGAATTCAAAAGCCTTAATTTTTATTCCCCAAAACGAATGGGAACGTATATACAGATGTGTCTGTCTGTGCTACATTGAACCTACACGTCTGGAGTGCTCGTATTAATGGGCTTTTCATGATGAGGCATAAATGAAGAAATCACATTTTAGTCATGCAAGAAGTCACAAAAAGCCCAAGTCCTCGAATTAAGTAAAGACTAGAATCATGGCAACTTGCCTCCTTAGCAATTGGAATAAATTGAATCCAACCCATAATTACAATTAGCACAGTGTGAGCTCATGATTGAAATTGTGCTCGCCAGGAGTGGCTAAATGACGAGTAATGGGGGTAATTTGGTTTTTAAATTCAAGGAGTGACACTTGAATGTTGCCTGATTGATGTATGTGCAGCGAATGATTTAAGGGCGTCACAGGCAAACAGTATATTAGGATGCAAGGTGAGCATGCAGCACAAGCGCTTGTTACATCCGCGTGGCGTCTTCTCCCCAGGCGGCCCGCTTATGGGAAAACAAACTAATCACATGTCTTCCCCTGACTAATATCTGCCTTAATGCCAGCAATTAGGGCTCGTACTACTGCACTCAAATGGAAGCTTTACACATAGTAATAGTGTGTCCTCCATTTTAGTCTGCTCGGGGAATGTACAGGTATTGTAAATAAAAGCAGAGCTCTCTCACCTCACTGCAACACTGGTATGATTTTCTGCTCGGTTCTGACTTTTCTGTTTTGCCTTGTATGCATAGTGTCTGTTTGTCTGGGTGGGTTTCCTCCATTTTCCCCTATCAGCCTAAAGCATTTACGGGTTATTCCCCCAGCGAGGTGTCCCAACCAAATCTTAATCGAGATCTGGCGATCCCCAGTGCTAAATGTGGCCGCCCACTCTGACACGTACAACAAAGTTTTATATACGGACAATAAATAATACCTCATCTATATGAAAGGTGCATTGTGTAACTTTTCTGGTGGAGGCCCCATGAGAAGCTTTTCTTCATGAAGATGTTATTGCTTTACCTGGAATGTTTTACAATATTAAATCTTCAAAGAGACCAAACCAGACCAAGTTATAGCTCAGCTCTGTGGAAAGGCAACCTCACTCACTGCCAGAATGCCTGTTTTTTTAGCTTTGAAGGTATTTTTTTTTAGCTAAGAAACCACCTGTGATTGAATAATGTGCGGTAGAGCTGTTTAATGACATATAGAAACAAGAAAATGATGGACGCCCAACCAAAAAGTTACATAGTGCACCTGTAATGTAATCGTATTGATTTGATTTTAGTACTACCATTTGCTGGTTCTAGTAAAAAAAAAATTGCAGCTTTTTACAGACCTATTTATTTAGAGCACGCTCTTACTATTGGGGCTCACATTCAATTTACAATTACGACTCTGTTTCACGAAATATAAATATATATATATATATATTTGAACCTGAAATGAGCTTTGTGATTTTATTGTGCAGTAGCAGTCAGCTCTACACTGCCCTTAAAATACATTTGGTGAAGCATTTTATTTTGTATCAGTGACTCCATTCATTCACATTCAAATGGGTTCTGCCATCTCTGTGTGCTTTTGTTATACCTGCTATTGTCATTTCCAGATGCATGATTTGATTGCACACAAAATATTCAACCTGGTGTTAAAATGAGTTCAACTGAGCAAGAGAGAGGCTCCTATAATCATACAGCTCAGTAGAAACAAAATACTGTAATCTTTTTAGGCTGTTACCACCATTGTGTTGGAATATAAAAGTAAAATCAAGCAAGCCAAGCATCTGTAGTGCCTAAAATCTGTATTGAAAAATGTGTCATTTTTATCAGAATATCACAAAAAATAATATGTTTCACAGTAATTCTATGGCATTGCTGTTTTTACATCAGCTTGTTTAACATGGAATGCTCCAATATTAAGAGATAGCAACACTGCCATAAGGCTAAAATAAAGATGATAGTTTAAGAACACAAAATGTCACAGTGATAATAATTAGTGTTATAACATTTTAAAACCAGGATTAAAGTTGGATATTACACAAAATGGATTCTTGTGAGCTTTAAGCCATGTTAGAACATTATTACCTCATAAAAAACATCCCCAGAGTCGTGTTCTTTCCATTCACACATTTGAGTTTCCTCTATTATTAGTCTGTCTACATCTCCAAAGATCAAAACACTCAGTTTAACCTTGTGATGTCATGTAGTGTTACTTTTCAAGTTAACAGCATCCTGTTACTTTTTGTTCAGATTGGAAATTCCAGTGCTGAAATCATCCAAATGATTCCAGTGAAGGTGTATGGAGTTTAAAAACACAGTGGAGCACTTCCTGTATTACCAAATGACATAACAAAATGGAAGTGTTGTGGAGTGTTCTCCGTACGAGAGAAGAATGCAGCCTAAATATACAGAGTTTGTGTGAATGAAAGAAACCACTGAGAAAACTACATTATAAATAGAGCAGAAAAAAGCACAATATAGGCCCTTTAAAAAAAGGAAAGGTTTCTGTCTCACCAGTGTTATTTGGATTAAATTTCAACATTTAAATAAATACATAAATAAATAAATAAATAAAACATAATAAAAGAGAAAACAACATGCAACTCAACTGTTCTAATGTTTTCCCCTTTTCATATAGTATTCAAAGTTGTGTTTTGAGTGATTCATGCATGGTTAATCTTTATTGTCCTGTATTCAAGCTGCTACTGCTCTGAAAATTGCCATTTTCATCGACCCCCATATGTGAGAAAACGATGATGGATTCAAAATACTTGTTAATAAGATTCTTTGTTATGCATAAAATCCCCCAAACAGCTCGTCCAGTGCTACATGTAAACTGATGAAAGCTGCAAATATTACTGTGTATGTTATTATCAGTATTTCTAAAATAGACATACCTTTTCTCCCCCTTGTACCACTCAAACGTGGGGACTGGCACAGCTGCAGCCTCACACCTGAGCACTCCCGTGCGCCCCAAACTCACCCCGTTACTCTTCATCTCGTGGATAGACGGGGCAACTGGGAGGGACAAAAACAAAGGAGGAGGTTAGACTTAGTACTAGGCCCGTCATGATAACACATTTTGAAGTGTGATATATTGCTGAAGAAAATATAAACAATAATACTGAAACTATTTCAGGTCACTGACACAACAGATCGAGAATATCACCCCAATTAGAACACATTTCTTTTGACTTCTCCATTACTTATGAAGAATTATTTTATTTTATTTTATACTATATAACACAATGTTTTGTTTGCCTTTTTATTCCTGTAAGCTCTGCTATTCTTGGAAATAGTTTAGTTTTTCATTTTTCCTTTAACTTTTTCTTTCTATCTTTAAATAGTGAAAACACCTTTAAGGGACATCGATTGAGTAATACATTATAGATACTAAATTTGAACTTGAAGAAATCTGTCTGTAAAATAATAAATGGAGAAAAAAGTGAAAAAAAAAAAAAAATTCTAAATCTGCAATATTGTTAAAAATCAAAGCTGCAATAAATAAACAGCAGAATGAAACACAATACATCACATCTGTAATGAGTCAAAGAAGTAATTTTTCCAACCGTTTACAGATTACATTTTTATCAAAAAGTCAAAATAAAAAAATAAATATTTATCCCAAATTTAAAAAAATAAATAAATAATGCTCCAGCTTCATATATTGAGAGAGAAGGCAATATAGTAAGTATTGACAGGCGTATCTAGTAGGTTTACATGCAGCTCTATACTAGCATTACAACTGTATTAAGTCCAAATTACACAGCAGACTGAGACCTGGGGAGAGAAAAAGGCATCCATCCCTAAAGTTTGAGAAATGAATTAAATTTCGAGGCCCAGTGATAAATGGCTTAATGGAAGTTCAAAGAGCCAATGGGGGAGGCAGGTTTGTGTGAATGCAAAATGAAGCTCTTTCATGTGCTCAAATGTGGAGTAAATGTGTCTTAAAGCAGTCCTTTCATACTTCAGTGTTTACCGTGCCCACAGTTACATACGGTGCCTCCGAGGAAATGACTGTACTTATGATGTTGCTGAGACGTTCAAATGCCTGCACTTTGTAAATTGATGAGTTTGTGTTTAAGTAGCTTTTCTCATTCTGAAAGCAAAAAGAAGGGAAAATATTACACTACATAGAACAAAGCTGGTACATGCATGCAAACACGCTTTTACGGTGAAAATAAACAACTTAACCAGGCTAAAAATGTAATCCATAAAGGTGCACGTTGTAAATTTAGGTTGTTTCCATGAAGATGTTATTGCTTTGCCTGTAATGTTTCACTGCGCAGCATTAAACTTTTCTATCTAGCATTTATTCATTTGCTGTTTCGCTCAAAAAGACATTGAAAAACAGGCATTCAGTGCTGCCAGTCTTCCCCATCGACCGCTTCAACCACCGTCAATCACTCACAAACCACACTCATACTAGGCAATGTGGGAGAAGTGTCTTGCTGGAGGGCACAACAATATTGTATCGGCTGTGACACCTGGTATTCCGTGCAGTCTGCCATCCAAGTCCTAACCAGGCCCAACGCTGCTTATCTTATGAGATCAGACAAGAGCACTGACAAGGTGGTGTGGCCATGTTATGTTATGTTCCTGGGACTGGCTCATTCAAAATATTCTATTCTTTCCAAAATATCCCATCTCTTGAAAGGTCAAAAGTACTCAAAGTGGCGCCTATAACAGGAAGCTGAAACTCATGAATAGCAAAGACTGGGGATAGAGCATATAGAGTCTAACCTATGTGAATGAAAACTGGAAATAAGCATAATACTCCATGTTCAACTCAGCAATAACATTGAGGAAGGCTGATGATAAAAGCGTCTGGTGAAGGTGAAAAACAACATGAGCGTTGTATGATCGTGAAGGAGAGCCATTCTGGGATGATGGATGCCCGTCTACCTGCCTCCTCATGCATTTTAATAAGAGCATTTGTGTTACTTTAGCATATTATTTTCCATATATATAAATATTCCAATTAAATATATTTTCCCCCTGTGTTATTGTACTTTGCTGACTAATTTAAAGGACTCGAGAAAGTGACTCAAGCTATGGGTTATGAAGGGGCTGTGTGCATCCATTCATCACGGTGTAGTGCTGGGTGCCACGCTGAGGGGGTTGTAGCAGACCTTGACTGTCTGTCGGAGCGTGCTGTTGGTGTGAATGGCCTATGGCGCTTTTGAAATATCAGCACTCAAAGCAGAAGCATCAAAAGAGGGGCGTAGACAAGTTTTTAGAAGGGGGGGCGCTATTGTCCATATGTCATTTTTCATTTATATCCATTATATCAGTGATCTTAGTGCAGGGGTGTCCAAACTTTTTTCATCAAGGGCCACATATCTAAACACAGACGAAGCAGAGGGCTGATCAAGGGCCACAGGCTGGTGATCAATGCAGTGAATAATTGAAATATGTGCATGTTTAACACATTAGAAGGAGCCATCAGTCTTTATTCATGCTAAGATCCTTAAAACCACACACTAAATATTCAATATTAGCCTTATCAAAGTAGATAAAAAAAACAAAAAAAACAAAAAAACAAACAAAACCTGCAGTAAAAAGTTAATGATACCATGAAATTTGGGCCAATTCACCTGCAAGCCTGAGGGCCAAGAAAAATTTGTCTGAGGGCCGCATTTGGCCCATGGTCCATAGTTTAAACATGCCTGTCTTAGTATAACTGCTTGTCTTGTTTTTTTAAGTCATAACTAAAACTCCACTGGACACCTTTATTTTTAAGTGACTATGACAGGTTTGACTACTCATCATCTCAGTAAAGTTAACATGACCTTCATCAACTGTGGGAGCAAGAATCGCACCGCCAACCTGTGGGTCAGAGGATAGGACTCAACCAATGATGTTGATGTCAAGAGCTGAATCTGAACCACCAACCTTCGAAGGAGTTCACAAACACTCTACCAATTGAGCTACTGTCTTGACTACTAATAGTTTTTTTCTTTTTTTAATTTGGGAGAAGTTACTTTTTGGTTGGACATTTGTGCAGATATCACATACGTAGAAATTATTTCATAACTGTTAACTAGCCACCATAACATAGCTAAAGTGCACAATAGTTATAGTTAGACAAATAAAAGTACATATTTATTTTGTTGAATAAGGGTTTAAACTGTGAGAAATGTGTTGTTGTCCCTGCATTTTGGATGGAATTTTCAGTGTTAATGACAAATTAGAGGTATTCCGTTTTAGAGCTCACCGCTACTTCCTGCACTTTTGTACTTTTCTTCTCAACTTTCTCCCACAAACTGCCACTTAACTTGTGTAAACCTATGATAAATATCAAATACAGACACCATCCTATCAAACCAAGTAATAATTAGCAAAAATAAAAACCTGTCATATGCACTAAAATCTTCCATTTTCTGACAAACTTCACAGTTCTCTTCTGCTGTGATTACATCGATTTTTGTCGCTAAGGTAAAATAATTAAATGTTTGGCTTACAAAAGAGCTTTATTGTCCAGACTGAATAGAACAATTTGATTTGTATTGAATCGTACACTTACACCCCCCTGCGCCCTAGACTGCAGTGAATACAACGCCTCTTGATCAAAACTCCATTGTTCTCTGCATATCACTATTATAGAAAACCCACACAAAACAAGACAGCTTCAAAAATGAACAGGAACACAGCAAAGTTGCTAATGAGAGGTACAACATCTGTGCCTGGCATACTGTATCAATGAGATGAGAAGTGCAATCCCAGAAGAAAATGACGGAAATGTTAAGAGTGCTCTGAAGCAAAAACATAATAACAAAGTATGAAATCGATGGGCTGTGGCGACTGACAGCAGCTCTGTGAATCCTTCTAATCCTCCATCGGTGTCATTGTGTGGTCGCATTGATTATCTGGAGCTTGTGACCCAGGCTGACGCGAGCTACAGTCACCAGGACAGTCTACACGGCGGCTGGGGCAGGTGCGTCGATATCCAACATCTTCACTGTATATTCAAAGTCAAGAACACAAATCAGCACAGTGAAAAACTTCTCGAGTGATAAGTTTGATTTGTTCCCTTATTATCCGACAGCCGCTTGACAAACTGCCAAAGGAGAACAGCGTGTTTTCTTCGCTAGACTTAAAGGATTTACAATTTAGCAAAAGAAATGCTCCTTTATTTGAAGTTTAGCGGTTGGCAAAACAAAGTGAGAAGATTAATGGCTATTTTGTGGTATGTTTGAAAAAATATGTATAGAATGTGGAAGAAGAAAGTTGTAATGTTCAATTGAATTCAAGTCTATATTTTGGTTCAGCTTTTGCTTTCCTGGCATATTGACCTGGTCGACTTACATCTGATCAAATGCAGCCTTCTTCAGTTTTCTGTGCTAGGTGTGTGCTATTGTAACCTCACAATCCCATGCTTGGATTCAAGTTCATTTTCCAAAAATAAGTAGTTTTAAAATAAGAACATGTCCCTGTGTTTTCGTGGGTGGGCCTGAATGCTCTGATTTTATATGCATATCAATAATATCAAGTCTTTCCAATTTAAAGCTTGGCACGAACTACTGTTAAGACAGATTATAGCCATAAAATCTGGCCCAATCCAATAATTCCAATTTCTACTGGCTGACACACTCTATATCATCATATATTGTGCAATACACCTCCAGGATTTGGAAGTAATGCAAAGTAGTGCACTAAAAGCATGAAAGCCCAATAATCCAGGTAATTTAGTGTCTTGGGAATGCCGGGGTGGTGCTTTAAATCATGCCTGTCGTCATGGTGACTCCAGCAGATGCGGGTGAGGGGTTGGGTCCAGGAATAGCGCAGGCATGGCAGAAAAATGGGTGCTGCAGGGCCCCGCTGGGTGACAAATGGCCAATTGAGGGTCGATCACAAACGGACTGCCAGTATATCTGCATTACATGAAGGATGTCAGAGAAACATGGACGCTTCTTTAATTGAACACTAGAACGGCCCCATAAAAGCAGTGTGTTAATGGTGTGTACAGTGCATGACCTGCTCCTTATGTAATATTAAAGCTAAGAAATACACCTTAACGCAGAGCTCCACTTACAACACTTTAGCCACTCCCATGTGACTATTAATGATTAATTGGTATGCCTGAAGACTGAATATGATTTATTTAGCTACAAACTATTGTTTGCCAAAGAACCCAGAGAACGAAGGCTTTTTAATTAAAATATCAATTAATAACCCTACCTCTTCAGCCAGATTTGAAAATGAGTTTTCATTGCAATTAAGAAATGGACTCATCAGTGCATGACTTATCAGCTTACACACAGAGACACTGTTCCCCACTGCCATCTGTGGGCTTCTTTGTCCTGTTTTTGTCAGTCAGGAATGCCTCTGCTGCCAACATTTATTAATTCATTAAGATTTGAGTTCAGGACGGCAACAGAACACTGTGTTCCTTCATTTTACGCAAAGCAGGGAATATAAATAGTCCACTTTGTTTGCAGGACTACTGTATGTGGATCTAATGTGCTCAGAACTGGGTGCGTTTTGAAACAGACAAAACCTGTTAAAAACACAGACAATTCATTTTACAAACACAAAAGTAAAGAGGAAAATACGCACATTATTTTCAAAACACTTGTAGAGACAAGCTGCAGAGACATTTTAGACTAAAACACAGAGCGGCTCCTCTGAGCGGATATGATAAAGTCATTGTGAAATAGACAGTGCTGAAGTGGTACTAACACAACTTTCTAGAGAAGATCAAGATGGAGCTCATTTATTCATGCCCTGCATGTGCTGAGGAATCCAAATAGCAATCAAGACAAGAGCTTTGGAGAGCCATGTAGTGAGATAGATTTACATCCAAACAGCCAGAGGCTACTGGCTTTAGCTCTACTTAGAGTTGGATCAGAATCCAATTCCAGGAAGCCTTCTCTTTTCAATGGTAAGCCACAGTATTTTATTGGATAGAGCAAACCTTTGACAAATGCTCAACAGAGACTTTGTGGTTCACATTAAATGCTCTCAATAAAGGATAGTGCTGAAGAGGACTGAACACTCACTGTACTTTTACCTACTATCTACAATCTAGACCCAGCTTAAAACAGTGTGAGGGCCACAGTGAGGGCAGACAGCCCACAGATTCACTTTGTAAACTGCCCGAGTGTGAAATAATTGTTCAGAAATGTTATGACTGGAGCAAACATGTGCTCACTCCACTGCACATTGTTTATTTCATGTCATTGCGTGTGATTTGGAGGCCGGGTGGTTTAAGGACCCCGCTTGTGTTTCCTGACCACAAATAAGCAGTGATAGCCTGTTATTTATGTGAGCCCTCTGTCTGGGGAAGCACAGGGGCATGTTGTGCTGCTCCCAACAACACTGCGGCTGAATTCCAAACATCCTGGATAACTAGGGCTTTACACTGACAGAGACTGGAGCAAGAAAAGGCCAAAGACTGTCAGAAATACAACTGCTCATCCAGACCCAGAACAGCGCATATATACGGTGGCATTGATTGCTTACCGATGCAGGGTCTTGAGGTGCATGTTCATTACTTGAAATGACAGTTTTTGCTCTCAGTGAAAGCAGCAAAGAAAGTGCGCTGCTTTATTTTTAAAATCCGGATGGCCGCGGTGAATGTGTGAGCAGGATTCACAGCTGCAGGGTACTGGAGGAGGAAGGAGGCATATGCAATTGGCAGCACAACTCGGAAGCGTTACAGGGCACTGCTTATGTTTTGTAAGGTCTGATAAACAAGAAATGATCCGCCTGCTCCACGGATGGAACACAAAACAACATTAAAACGACCTCAAGTAATTGGAATTCCAGTTTTTTGTTTTCCCCAGACAGAACCTTGAATTACCCTGTACGATTATACAATTTTTATATTACTGAGAAGTAATAAACTATTGATGGATTTTAGTTATATGATTTCTTCAAGTTATGGAACACATTTAAGGACTTTGTTAACATTTTAGGGGATCTTTTTTACCATACAATATATATATAATACGATATTTTGCAGTGGCACCACACTGGGGGTGTTCTACATGTATTTGTATTGGCGGTTCAGCATTCAGTAGTTACCATGGCGACACAAAGCACACATTAGCAAAAACTGCCAAAAATGTTTTAAGATAAGACAAAATACAAAATGGATTTAAACAACACATTTTCAGGAGCCTCTGATCAATACGAACGCACATGGTCGTGTTTAGGTGTTTGATTCTCAACAAAAAAGGTGAATGTGATTATCTGAAATCAATCAATCATCTATCAATAGGTACCATATTTAGTTTTGAACTATTAATTTCTATTGTAATTGTATTCATTTGAGACCTGCAGGTAACTCTTGATTGTTTAACAGACAGTGTGCATGGTTTGTCATTGATAAACCATTTTCTATAACATTAAAAGGACATCAAAATATGCTTCACTGAACTTTTTTTTTTTTTTAAGTTAGTCCAATTTTGTATTTTTGAAAACTTCACAGATTTGCCTGGTATTGATTGTGACGGGATAAACAGGCGAATAACAGCTTGCAACATCTCAGCGCTCAAAGTCTAGTGCCATTTACTCAGTAGGACGTGAGAAGGCAGCTCTCTGGAGTGCTTCACAAAGGAATGTCAAATCCTCTCCCAAATACCCTCTGTTCGCCATTGTTGGTCGCATAAGTATGTCTAATGGATGCTTTCATCACACGACATGGCATTCTCATTAATTAATCAATGGTATTCTGTTGTATCTCAGGTGGGAGGGTTTTGTCCATTCATACAGTCACCTCGATGTGATATTTACGCCTTTGAGTCTCACTGTGCAGCCAGGATTCAGCCAATAACTGCACCCACCTGCTGCGAAGATGAATATGTAAATTTTTTAAGTGGGTCGCAGATCAAATTTCACCAGGTAAAATCACCACGGAGATCTGCTTTGAGCCTTTTGAGCTCTTCAGAGTCCAGCCCTGACCTTGTGGCTAGCTGCCATTGTTGGGGCTTGTGCAGATTAAAGTACCCATGTAGTATTTTAGATATTCAATCAACAAAATTCAATGATTGCAAGGGCACTAGATGAATCAGGCAAACAATTATGACCAGAGACAACTGGGAAAACATCTTTTTCTTTTCATTGTGTTCAGTGGGTACAATAGTCAACAAAGGAACATGTGGCTTGCTTAGTTGAGTTAAGATGCGCTCAAACTGTCTCCATGGAGACAATGCACTGTCTTTTTTATACAGCCGAGATATATTTACTATATTTCTAGATTTTTATTTTCTCTTGTGCATATACATTTTTTGACACTAGGCAGTTTCTTGCTATTTCACTACTTATTTTGAATTTATTATTACCATTTATATTTTTCAAAGTTCAAAGTTCAATGTTAGCTTTATTGCCAATTTCTTCACATGTACTAGACAAAGGAATCACGTTTTTGGGAAAGTGAGAGGCCGCTACATCTGCACGCACCACCATGCTTTCACTTATTATATTTATTGTGATGTGTGAGATACTGTGTCCAAATAATTTCCCTTGTGGAGCAATAAAGTTTGTCTAAGTCAAATTTTAAGCCTAAGCGAGTCTAAATTACTTTGTCTTGAATGTTCCACAGTAGGGAATTAAACTTAAACAGGAAAATTATGTCATCAGGTCAAATTGCAGGTTAGATCCCTGAGGAGAGTTCCATTGTTGTCTTAAAATGTGTGAAAAATCCCTCAGTCGTCCAGGTAAAATCCATGGATTCTACCTGGACGACTGAGGGATTTTTCTCACATCTTGAGAACAACTATGAGCCATCCACCGTTTGGACTGGTAAGAAAGTTGGAAATTCTCCTTTGCCATTGTTGTCTTATTTATCAGTTTTTTCAGTATCGATCCTTGAGCCACATATTTTTTTCTTCATAGCACCAGTTTGTAAGAGGTAAGCATGAAGTTGTATGATGATTAATTGAAGCAGGTCAAAAGCTGCACCTTTTAAGAAACTGTTTCAAATAACTACTTTTCTGACAAATACTATACATATTGCCATGTATTTCAGAACATGTTTGTGAAGGTGTTAACAATCAGCACAGCAAGTCTAAAAATCTACCCTAAGAGGACATTTTGTTGGTTGCTGAGAATTGCTGCCTTTGGTTTTGTAATTGCAACCATCCAAAGTGCAGTGTTGTGGTTCAAGGATGCCCGTGATAAGTGAAGGCTTGATATTGTAGAACACTGCTCAACAAGTTAGTGTTGTTATAGGGCAGAATTTAGTTGTTTTTTGGGCAGCTCATCAGGCAGAGAACATAAGACTTAAGCTGCAACAAACAATTAATTTAGTAATCGACTTTTCAGATATTCTTTTTTAGATTAGTCGATTAGTCAAATGATTATTTCTATTCTATACTGAGATTTAACATTTTTAACCGAATAAAGATTGAAATATGGTGACTAATACTGAGAATATTTATGCATAGATTTTGTGTTTTTTTGACAGGAGTTTGTTTACCTGTTTTATATGTTTCAGCTACTTGCTGTAGCCTTCCTCAGAAGAATCACATGATGGTGTAGTAACAAGCGTTCTACGCTGCTTACATGGGTTTGTCAGAGAGTAGGGGAAGCTTACACCCCCTAATGTCTGACGTTTAAGGATCTCGATGATCTCAAAGGCCTCCGAGGTACAAGGAGGAAAAGTTTAAAGTTTAAAACAGAAGACAGAATAGACCGTTAGAAGATATTTATGAATAGTTTTACTTATTTACAAAAGTGTAGTACTGAAGGAATTAGTAGTTAATACTTTTATGTGTGGCCATACCAGCTTGTCAAAGCCTGATCCCGTCAGATCTCAGAAGCAAAGCAAGGCTGGGCCTGGTTACTGCTTGGATGGGAGACCACTGGGAAAATCAGCTGCCACAGTGGGGCAGCAGTTGCAAAAACTGTTGTTGTGTCCTTAGGCAAGACACTTCACCCACAATGCGTAGAAAATGGTGTGTGTGAGTGATGGTGGTGGTCGGAGGGGTTGATGGTGCAGATTGGCAGTCTTGCGCCAGTCTGTCCCAGGGCAGCTGTGGCTCTAATAGTAGCTTACCAGCACCGAGTGTGGAGTGAATGAATAATGCTCTGTCAAGTGTCTTTGAGTGTTCAGAAAAGTGCTACATAAAACTGATACATAAAAGGATTTTTGACATGAGTTTTAGAGTCTGTAGTCTAGGTAATGATAAACTGTCATTAAAATATGATTATGATTTTTTTGAATAGTTGACTAGTTATGATCATTCTGATGAATTGTTGAAACATTAGACAGTAGGATTGACCGCACACTGAAATAAGCCATCCTATCATACAAAGCCAAATGGCAGGCTTAGTGTTTGAGAAGGTCTGCTGTTATTAAAACTCCAAACGTGCCAAGGCTTAATTCTGTTTTCATTACTCTGGTTTGCTTATTTTAATTAGAGGCCTTAATCTGCAATTAGCCCAGAGGTCAACTATACTCTTAGCTGAAAAAAGGCAATTGTATTGGATGGAGAAAGAAATTGTTTGGACATGTATTTAATTAGCGAGTTAACCCACAAATGTCACTGTGGCTGTTTCCCAAGTCGTCGCATTAGAAAAATAAAATGGTAAAATATCTGGTATGCAGGATTTATGTTTGTGACCTGATTTAATGGACTTGCAATTAACAAGAAGGATAACAACACCTGATCAATATGTACTGTATATATGTACAGTATCAGCGTAAATACAACTCCTAGAAACTCCAGTGTCATCATGTTGCTACGGTGTATTTTTTTTATTGCTAAGAAAAATCCACGCAGGATTATCAAAGATCAAAGTTTTTGCTGTGATCACAAAACACATAAGAGAGTCAGTGAGTAACAATTGTCAGACTGATACAACCTATGGAGACCAATCCATGCCATACAAAAAGTGCACACATAATGGTTATTTTACCTGTTTTTGAGGAGATGCAATTCAATATTAAAGGTGCAGTGCATAACATTTCTAGTGGAGGGTTCATCACCTACTTGTCTCCATGGAAATGTTATTGCTTTGTCTACAATTTTCCACAGTATATATTTAACCTATCTATTACATGGGAATAAGCAGGTTACAGCACTACACTACATTACAGTTCAGATTTGTGGACAGTTGCCCATTCAAAGAAGGAATCATTGTATTTTTGAGCAATATAAGCACCCGTAATGAATACATTTTAGATGGATATGTTTAATGTCATACCATGGAACATTTCAGGAGAAACAAGAACAACTCCATGGAGACAAGTAGATAATGGACCCACCACCAGAAACGTTGGCAGTGCACCTTTAAAGTAAACTACAGATTGACAGCCAAAGAGTGATTCACCCTTATTGGTCAAATTAATTAATGCCAGAAAATTCCCCAAATTATCTGGCTATGTAACTTATCTGTCTTCTTTCTGTGTCTGTCCGCTAACTCCTCGATCTTAATTCCAGCCATGGCACGGCGAGACGCAGATGTGTGATGGTGGAGCATGAATGATACAGGAGATTAGGGATTGGACCAAATGCCTCTCTCTTTTCCCGCTGCTGAGCAAGGCCAGTGGTGCGCTGAGGAGGAGGAGGGGCAGTGAAGAGTGGATGCCATCTGGATAAGCCTGTGCCGGCTGGAGCAGTCTGACTCCAAACTTTGACTCATTTGTCCTGACCCTTCCACAACAAGTGAGAAAGAAGTCACGCAGGCCTATTGGACACTGGATAGGTGTTCTGGCTTAACAACATACGGTCAAATTAGCGGTAGTTAGGTCCTTGATGGCAATTTTGCTAACAACCACAGCTCCCTTCATGTCAGAGGCAGTTTTGTTTATGCAGGTCTCATAGCCGGGCCACCATTTGGAATGCTAAACAGCTCCATAAAACACCAGCGTGCCCAACTGTGAGGACTTGTGAGGGCAGAGAAGTCACTTACTTTGTGGCAATAGCTCATGCAGACTGTCGTAAATCAGGCAATATTTGGTGACTAAAGTGCTGCGGCGCGGAGATTTACACCTTGTGGACACAAGCTGTCTCTTCAGCTACATTAGCTTTAACTAATTGCTTACCTAAAATGATTTTGACTAATAGGGTCTTTCACGCCATAAATCATGACAGGGGCTTGGCATCATCAGTAACAATCATGGAACATGTGGCCTTTGTTATATCCTCAATACATGGTAATAAGGTACTTATTGTATTGGTTTATTATAAATATTGACTAAATTATTTTATTAATTCATCAATTTAAGATTGTAAATAAATGTTTTTGTCAGTTGTAGTCATCTAAGTTCACTATAGGTACAGAAGAGAAAAGGTACCCAGTTTCAAAGGCTAAGGAGCCAGACCCAGATCACTAAGACCATAAAAAAAATTAAATAAATTTGCCTTTGAAGCTACAACTATTTTATGGTGCAATTGCCCCTATAGAAGATTTTTATTGTATGTTGTTGCTATTAAGAGTTTGTCACAACAAATTATTGGCTGGGTTACAGTTGAGAGAGATCTTTGACGTTTAATGACTACAGAGGAACAAGATACTTCAAGTAGTTTATAAATGCAAAATAAGACTGCTGTCTTCTTTGAATCCTTTTAAAATGGCAATTCTAATAATATTCACTGGAATGTACTTTGAATATTCTTTACGTGTCTTTCCTTTTGCTCATAATATACTTGTACATTCCATAAACATACAGTTCCCAGGCCGAATCATTCCCTGACAATTTCCATTAAACCCATTAGCTTGCCTGATAAATTTATTGTCACTGACTCAGCTGACACGGCTGCAACACCGGATGTAATATGGCAAACAATTTATTCCCATTTTATAAGCAGAAATTAAACAGCCAATCAGAAACCAATTTCCCTAATGCTCAAGTCCTTTGATAACACACAATACTAAAAAAGGATTAGCTGGACTATAAAATAATGGTAGGGTGGTTGTGTCTGTGTCAGATAAGTGCGTCCGGAGGGTAAGTATGGGCTCAAACTGCAGCCAAATACCGACTTCAGAGCTTGACCGCTGGTGACATTGTCTGACGTCTGTACTCTATTCATTCACTGTGGATACCCAGCGCGCACTGCCTGTCCCACTTTAAAATGTGACTCCCAACTATAACACGCCTTATCAATCACCCTGAATCTCCATTGTTGTGGTATAAAGTCTGCCAGTTGGTAGAGCTCTTTTCTCCTTGAACTTGTGCCTCAATCGCACTAAAAATAGCCCGACTGAACCTTCTGCTCATTAGCTGCATAGGAAATACCCACAAGAATGACTATGAAAAAAGAGTAAAACACAGAGGTAGGAATTGAGTGCAACCATTAGCAGATTATTCCAAGATAAGATTTAAGTTGTCATAGCGGCATATAAAATAAAAATGACTCCTTACTTTAGATTTGAATATGGAAACTTGCATGATTAGCTTCTGGGAGATGGCAAGATAAGTGGACCAGGAGGAGCTTTTAACTTTGCCCTCTTTGGTCTCTTTAGGTCTGCCTGAGTGAAAGTAAGATTTAGCACAGAAAGTCTATGCAGAACTCCCATTGAATAACAGTAAAGTTAAAAAAGTACTTTTCAAATAAAGAAGAATATGATAATTGTCTTGTGCTGTCCCTCAGACCATGTGACTATGACAGCCCAGGCCCATATCATTCATTAATGCTCTGGCTCCCCATTACTGTCTGTGCGCACTTTTGAAAGACTCATTACCTGCATAATGGAATAGTGCTTAGAACAGTCAGACCTTTCCTCACCACGAATTAATCACCTACACGGGACAAAAAGGGAATTCTCACATTAAATATTAAGAAACTTCAAACTTTGGCCGTGTCCGACTTCCATTAAGGTGCACAGTCGGGGATGTAATGATGAGACTGTGAGCTTGTATCTGATGGCCAATGGGAACCAAGCAAAGACAAATGAGACAGAGTATGGTGATTACAATGAGTGGAGCAGGCCTGGTGTTTTTGAATTCAATTTTCATCACTCTACATCCAAAGTAATAATGAGAATGTTATTGGTAATGGTAATATTTTATTGCTTAAAGGTGCGCTATGTAACTTTTCTGGTGGAGTGGTGCTTTGCCTGGAATGTATGCCATTAAACCAACCTGTATTCTATTTATTCAATTACACATGTTTTAATTGCTCAAAAATAACATTAAAATATGCACACGTACTGGACAGGGTCACCTCTTCACAGATCTGATGTCATGTGCTTGTCTTCAAGTTTATTACTATACTGTGGAACATTCCAGGCAAAGTGATAACATCTCTATGGAGACAAACATATGGTAGACCCTCCAGCAGAAAAGTAGAGTAGATAGAGCACATTTAAGTGTCTTGACTGAAAATGGTGCCAATTACCCTCTTTAGTCAACAACTACTTTCTACTCTCCTCTTACAAATCTGTGCATGTAGACTTAGCTTTCTTCCTTCCTTCACAGCCCAGTCTTTCTTTGTTATCGTTTTCTGCTGTTGTGTGGAGTCAGAATCTGTCGCCAACAGTTGGAATTGATATTTTTCCAGTTGGACTTGCCGCCTCCATTACTCCTTTGTATAAAGACGGTCACAAGCTTGAACGCAAACAATTAAAATGTCCCTGATGAGATCGCCGAGATAATATCTGTTATGCTGGGCTACAGACTAAACTAATTTCCAACAAAATATGAAAAACATACACAATAAGTTAGTGCTTATGTATGTTTAAAGCAGTTGCAGAACATTCCACCTCATGCTATGTTCAATACCAGAACAAATATCACAACTTTAAATGCAGTGTTCTTTTGTTATATCCAAGGCTGAAGAAAAAACAAGAGTAAAAGAAGAAGAAAAGAAGAAACATACTCACAGTTGACTGTAACTTTTACATGTTTGGTGACTGAAGAGGCGATGTCATTTAGAGCGCTGCATTCGTAGTTCCCGGCCTGGTCCCGTGTGATAGCCGTGATGTTAAGATATTCGCCACTTTCATAAATCCTGGCTGGAAATAGAAAAATAAGAAGCAAAGTACTTACAACCTGTCTTAGAAGAATACAAACACAACAGACAACAGCTCGTGAAGGGAGGCAGCAGAGGGATTTCAGCCCCATTCACACAGTGAGGAAAAAGCCTTATTAATCCTATAGAGCTTTTATGTTAAGTCCTGACAGGAAGATGCAATATGATTAGGTGTTTTGTGGAAACTGGTGATTGCCCTCCTTAGGGGAAGAGAAGATCTGCAGAGCGCCAATTCATTTACAGTGACGCCAGGGCAGGAAATGAAATAATAGCACTCCTCCACTCATTCATTTACTAAGCCCCACACTGAGACGATGGGAGCTACATTCTGGAAGACAGACACATCCAATGGCCCGATGCACTTGTGAGTAGCTTTATAACGACTTAACAGTGCCAAGTGCAGTAGCAGCGAGTACCATGACTTGCTCATTATTTGGCAGAAGTGTACTTTCAAAAAAAAGAAAAGAAAAAGAGAAATAGTATAGTGTAATGTGCGAATGGCCCACACAATCAGAAGTCAAAGCTAAGTAAATACTATTCATTTGTTATCATTACAAAAGTCATTAGTTGTATTTATCAGTAGATCTTAAAGGACTCATATTACACTATTTTTGATCTCTGTTATAATGTTGTTTCCAAATCAAAAACTTTGAAAAAAAAAAAAGTTGTGTTTTGTTTCATTCACACATTTAAACACACTGAAAACACTTCCACCTTGTGATGTCATGAGGTCATACAAGAAGAGTTTCACTGTGTTTTAAACTCCATACACCTTCACTAGAATCATTTGGATGATTTCAGCCCTGGAATTGCCCATCTCTGCTGAATAAGATGGTTAACTTGAAAACTATCAGTTCATGGCATCACAAGATGGAACAGAACATTTTGAGCTTTGGAGACGTAGACAGACTAATAATAGGGTTACTCAAATATATGACTGAAACAAAACACAACTCCAGGTATGTTTCTGAGGAGGTAACAACATTATTATATGGCTTAAATTTCACAAGATATGACCTTTAACAGATTAGTATCTCATTGTTCTATTGTTAAAATATGAAATCACGTATTCAGAGTTCAGATAAAGCAATAAAATGGTATAATTAAGAACAACAATAGAGACATGTAGTGTTTATACATTGTATTCACACTCTCTCATAACAATAGGCGGCAATAAAAAGTAAGATTAAAAAACACTAAACCCATCCATCATCCGTCAATGATGGATGGTCAAATGCATCAACATTCAAAAATAAAAAGGTGAAATAAATGAAAATGTGCCAGCTCAGTGCTAAAAATAACCTCCAAACCACTCCCTATTTTGTCTCACATCAGAAAAATAACTTCGCCTCTAGGTTATGTTAATTTGTGGTTTCTTCATCACACCATTCATCATTTATTTTTGTTGAGAGATCCTAAAATGATCTTCCCGTGTAAAAGTAGTTCTGCAATTACTTTGTCCATCCCTCATATTCTATCAGACTCAGCTAGACAGCAACCAATGACTATGCTAATACAGCCACTACTCCGGGCTGTTTAATGCAGCCTTAACAAGCACTACGGAGCATGCAGATTCCCTGACCAGAATTCATTCCAACACCACACCTCCGCGATGAATCTAGTTATACAAAAATGCAGTGTGATGGTGAAATGTTAAAATGTGAAATGTGTGAACTTAAAGCAGCACTAAGTAACTTTTCTGGTGGAGGATCTGCCACCTGCTTGTCTGCATGGAGATGTGTTTGCTTTGCCTGGGATGTTCTACAGCATGACATTTAACAAATATTTATTCAATTACAGGTGTTTTTATTGCTCAAAACTACAGCAAAAACATACATTATTATTGTGAGCAGGTCCACTTCTCCACAGATCTGACCTGTAAATTGTTCTGGTGACGTGACCTGTTTGTCTCCATGGAGATAATTATTATAAATTAAATGTCATACTGTAAAACATTCCAGGAAAAAACAATAACATCTACATTGAGTCAAGCATGTGCTGAACCCTCTACGACAAAAAGCTGTACTAAGTAACTTTTCTGGTGGAGGGTCTGTCACCTGCTTATGCTCATGAAAATATGTTTGCTTTGCCTGAAATGTAACACAGTATGGCATTAAACCTATCTATCTCCATGGAGACAAGCAGGTGGCGCCACCAGGCCAGCTTTGGGACAGATCTGTGGAGAAGTTTAAGGGTTTTCTGAGCCATAAAAAGGCATGTAACTGGTTAAATACAAGATAGATGCGTTTAAATCATACTGGGGAACATTCCAGTGCAATAACATCTCCATGGAGACAAGTGTGGCATACCTCTCAATAGCAATGTTAGTGCACATTTAAGCATGCCTCAAGTCTTGGAAGAATGCGCCATTAAGCAAATCTCAAAATACCACATTGTTTTTGGCAGCGAGTGGTACGCTTGTGTAACTTTACTATTTTGCCACAATGACATTCTTTATCAACTGTCTACTACCTCAAACACCTCAAAACTGGCAGCTGTGTTGATAATAAGCTTTGCTGTCTCTTCCAGCTCAGTTGTGACGGCAACAAAAGACTTTGTGAGCTTTGGCACAAATAGTAGGGGCCACACAAACAGGAGCACAAGATGAGAAGAAGTGATCCATACACAAGCCTTGGGTGTCTGGGAAAACAGACGGTTTAATATAACCGGAGAGAAAGGGGAAAAACATGTTAGAACTTGGGAGATTTAATGTTTGTACCAATGAAAGAGCATCTATATTGGAACAGTGGTTTTACATAACTCACAGGTGTAGGAGTGAATGTATTGTGGTGGTAAAGGAGCAAGCTCTACATTTGGCAGGCGTATCCTATAGCTAGCAATATGCAGTTTTCAGTGTGTGCATTTGAAAAGGGTGTTATGATAAAAGTGAGACAGCATATTCAAGTAACTGTCCTATTTTATAAATATAAGAGCACTGCATGGAGAAAAAAAACAGGTATAGGAAAAAAATAAAAAATAAATCAAGTAAGCTCTCAATATCACAAAAGTGCCAATTATAATCACTCATACATGTTAGAATGATCACAACGTTAATTTAATAATGTTATTGTGTCCTTAGGCAAGACACTTCACCCACCTTGCCTAGTATGAATGTTATGTGTGAGTGTCAGAGGATTGGCAGCCTTCCATCAGTCTTTACGAGGGAAGCTGTGGCTAGAAGGTTACCACCACCAAATATGGAGTGAATGAATAATGTCTGGAATTTTGGACATAGGACCTCATTTCCTAGTGAGCCAGAGTGTTGGAGACGTGTGGATACACTTTTTGAAAATATTCCATTCAGTCCTTGTATTTGCAGAGGTCGCTGGTGCTAGGCTAGTGCATGTCAATGGCCATAGTTAGCCTGCCACTAAAAACAGTCTTACCCACTCCACAAAACACCCGAGGCAAATCTGTTATTACACCAGACTGTCGATGTAAATGTCTGTGTTGATAGAATAATTTTAGAAGTCAAAACCAACCTTGCATTTGAAGGAATTATGTCTGAGCAGCAGCAGCAAACTGATATCACCTAGCACCTATCTTACCGGCAAACTAAAATTCCGCTGCTGCTGAGAAAATAGCGACATGGGATGGTTCATGCAATGCAAGGTTAGTTTTATTTCAAACATTATTCTATTAACACAGAGATTCACATTGATAGTCTGGCATAATAACAGATTCGCTTCGAGTGCTTTGTGGAGTGGGTAAGACTGTTTTTAGTGGCAGGCTAACTATGGCCATTGACATGCACTAGCCTAGCACCAGCGACCTCTGCAAATACAAGGACTGGATGAAATATTTTTTTAAAAGTGTCTCCACTTATCTCCAACACTCTGGCTCACTAGGAAATGAGGTCCTATGTCCAAAATTACAGACTGCCCCTTTAAAGGTCCTATATTACGCAAAATGACTCTGGTGAGCTTTAAGCCATGTTGTAATGTCGTTATCATCAAAAACATACACATGTTTGAGAAATCCTTTATTATTAATCTGTCTACATCTTCAAAGCTCAAAATGCTCTGTTCCACCTTCTGATGTGGTGCCATGTAGTGGTAGTTTTCCAGTTAAGAGACTGGCAAATCCAGGGGTGAAATTATCCAAATGATCCTAGTGAAGGTGCAAGGAGTTTAAAAGTAATTACACAGGGTTGTGTGAATGAAACAAAACTCCAAGTATGCCTTTGATAAGGAAACAACATTATTACATAGATCAGAAAATAGGCCACTATGGGCCCTTGAACGCAGGTTAAAGAGCGTTATATAAAGCAAATACCTTTTATAAAACAGCATAATTCGTCCCTGATGCACAGTGTTCTTCTGAACCAATAAAATCTATATCCACAGATTCCTTTGCTCTGTAATACATTTCCAGCTCATGTAAGTTACAAACTCATCTTGAACACTACAACAATGGCAAATGCAATGAGATGGTACATTTTCTGACTGACTGAATAACTAGGTCTCATGCTAAGCTACAGTAGGTCGGAAAATTGGAACACTTGAGAAAACAAAGACTCTACAGGTCCATTGGAACACTTCATTTAAATGCACCGAGGAGTAAATCGCACACAAACCAAATCCCACAAGATCTGTAAAGCTAGGTGAAGTGTGTACTGTCAAGTAATTGGCAGTGCCGGTAACCCTGCTACAAAAAGAATACATGTACAGTATGGAAGTCCCCTGTTCTTTTTGCTGAAGTAACCTTGTAAAATATTGGGCAGTAGTGCTCGATTCTGCACAAAAATCATTAAAAGTTCATGAATAGTTGTGGCTGGACTGACATTTCTGAGCCTCTTTTGAATTCTTAAATAAAGTTTGCCATTCCACTATACTGTAAACCTCTACCCCCAATCTCAAAAGGGTTGCACACCATGGTTGACCTATGCAGTTTCAGTTTAATTGGAAGTTAGTAATAAACTGTACAAAGTAAGCCGCTGTGAGTACTTTAGTAAGGCAGTAAAATGAAAAGTAGTGGTGACCCGTGAGACGAAAGCACACTTGACAAGTCCGCAGCCATTTGCCAAATAATTGAAACAAATGTAATGGTTTCCACAGCATTCATGTCCCAGATAATACAATTCATGATTTGTTTGTGGAAAGTTAGCAGCAAAGAGCATGTCAGGCAACTGTAATTAGTGTCTTTAATAGCATGTTTTTCTTTTCCATTCCTTCTCTCTCCACAAATAGTTTATATATAACTGTATTTATGAACATGTGCTATGTGCTTAACAATATTAACCTAAAAAAGCTGCATATGTACATTAATTATAATGTTAACTTCTTGGTCTTTGCCATTCAATGCTGTGAATTGATATGAACAGTGCATGTAGCTCTTTATAGTTTCTATATTATTCAAAATTGAGCGTTAAGCTCAAGAATGTTGTCACATCATCAACAACAATCCTGGAGTTGTGTTTTCTTTCATTCACACATGTCTGAGTGATCCCTTATTATTAGTCTGTCTACAACTCCAAAGCTCAAAATGCTTCGTTCCACCTTGTGATGTAATGTAGTGGTAGTTTTCAAGTTTACAGCAACCTTTAACCTTAAATTTAATAAGCAATTCCAGAGCTGAAATTATCCAAATGATTCTAGTGAAGTTGTATAGACTTTAAAAACACAGTGGAGCACTTCTTGTATTACCACATGACATCACAAGGTGTTTTCTGTTTAAGAGAAGAACTGAGCCTAAATATGCAGGGTCTGTGAGTAAAACATGTGTGAATGAAATTCATGACAGAGATTTTAAAAATAGCATAATATGGGCCCTTTAAATCAATATTATAGCAGACGAATGTAAAATGGCTCGGATATAACTGAGATAAAGTATTGTGCTATAAGGATAATTAATAAATCATGTTAAATGCTGCAACCTCAATGAAATCAGAATCATTTGTTTCAACGAGGCCCACGCATTGCAAGTACTGGTCTGTGACAAAAACATCCCATAATTTGTTCAGCTACGGCAGCTGTGCCCATGGACAATATATTGATGTCATCTTAGATTATGTCACCATTATTCAATTTGCAGATGAAAAGTGTCTGCTATTGTACAGTGTAAATAAAACTGAGAATAATCACGATACTTCTTTGGTTTAGACAAACACTGAGATAGAAGGGTGTCTTTCTGAGAGCACCAGACACATTTCCATTTCACAAATCACATCAGACAGTAGTCTCTCCTGATAAATGAAGGCCATTTTTCCCTTCGCAGGATCTAGTAGCATCAACAGCTTGGCCGGGCGGCAAATTGTATTCTTATCGATTAGAGCACAAAGGGGGCTTAGCAAAGGTCAGAGCAGCCATTAAACAAGAATCACTCCTTTGATATGCACTTTGAACAGAATTATATACTAAACACTATAACATTACAGATATGGGTTAAGATTCCATACATAAAGCAATAACACAATGCATGGATTTCATAGGGGAGATCAAGCCTTACTAATCTTGTTACAGGCATTGCACGACCCCCAGAGGACATCACAGTGTTAAATGGGAGAACATGCTGTGATATTTAAGTGACTGTAAAAGAAAGCCCTTCGCACCTGAGGGAGATGTCACGAATTAAAGAAATCATAGCAAGGTTAATTTGGTATTCGCCGCTGAAGCTGGCTAAGTGCCGTGGCAGTAAGCAATTTGACCATATTGTGTACTGAAGCCGAGAGAGCGCTTCCTTCAGGGCTGCAACACACAGATAGGGCAGGCATCGCTCAAGCATCCATTATAGTACAGGCCAGAGTTTTTTACATCAATTTATCCTTTTAACTCCTAAAAATGGAGCACCACCCGCTCGGCTACATTGTGCAGTTTTGCCTTCTGGCCCTAACTCAAGGTGTGGACCAGAACTGGAGCCAAGAACCATGGCCTTGATATTTTCACCCTTATACTCAACACTCTGTCAATCTGAGCTGCTAAAATCCAGCAAGTGTAACTCAGAGCCTCAAGTTATGTCTGATTGCATGCACTGGCACTTCAAGACTACACGCTGTACTGATAAAATTCATATTATGAGCTAGATAGCAATACAAAGCACCAGATTTAACTTGAAATGAACAGAAGGTGAGGTAATCTTTACATAATAAACCCTTCATATTTCTGCACGCTTGGCAATATTCTGGCATTTCAAAACCCTAATTTCTTCACAGTTGGCAGCAGAGGGCGCAAAGCCATTGGAATACAGCCAAAGGAAGTAGCTATTAGATAATAAGACCTTGTTTGGTGTGGATTATATTGAAAGATGTTACCACATCATGATATCAGCTGGTGAAACAGAGGATTTTGTGCTCTGGAGAGGAAGAAGGGAAAAGAATGTTATTTAAAAAGGTCAATGAGCAATATTATCGTAATGTAAGACCTACACATATTACATACGTATTGTCCCTTGAGATGATCCATGTCTGTCTTCAAGGGGGTCCTACATTCTTTGGCCCAATAATATTTAATTAACTAAACTGAAGCTAAACTGAAACGGCAACTAAACTGAATTTCAGGGTCTAGTCAGTCATTGGAATGCACTGTAATCAATACTTTGCAGCTCATGTCATCAACATTCCCTGTGGTGTGATGCTAACTGAAGATACTACTCTATCTGAAGCTGACACTCAATTTAGACTTTTATTTGAGCTTTGTCTTAGCACAATCTGACCAAAAAGAGACGATTTAGTTGTAACTGCAGCAGGTGAGGTGATTTGTGGTCTTAAACAAGTCTCTCACACAGAAAACTGAATTAAATTAAATTAAAATTAGCCACTCCATTAGTCACTTTAACCTTTTTTGTTGAAAATGAAACACCTAAACAGAACTATGAATGCTTACATTGATCAAAGCCCACGGAAAATAAGTTGTTTACATCCATTTTGTATTTTTTCTTCAGATTTCATATCTTAACACTTTTTTAAACTCTGTTTGCCAATGTGTGCATTGTTTCAACTGCTGAACATTTCACCTAAAGAGATACATGTAGAACACCCCGGCGTGATGCCACTGCAGAGTATTAACTGGAAAACCTGGCTCATCACATTTTAGAATCTGAAAACCACAGATTTAACTTAAAGTGCTTTTATAAAGCTCATGTATTAACTTGAGCATTTTAAGCAACATACTTTGTCTTTTGGATCAGACCACATTTTCTGTTGCACTGGTCATTAGGCTATGCCCAAAGTGTAGCAGTTAGCAGTTCTCTTGGATACAATCACTGTCAGAATGTAATGTCCCTCCCCCAGAATGGTACATGGTATAGTCCCAGGATCTGATGTTGCTACAAGTCCGTCCTCATGTTCACATCTGAAGAGACGTGTTTATCGTGTGAAAGACTCTTGAAAAGCGCATGTGCCCATTGAACCTCTCTTTCATTAGCAGCACTCTTCACTCCAGTCGCTGAAAGGGAAATGATGTTCCCGCTGCTAGGATCCAAAATACAGATGTCACTGCCTGAGATTTTATCATTCACCCAGCTTCATATTTAACTAGAAAAGCACTCATACTGCAGAATGTTCCATTGCTAACTGAAAGGGAGAGCTGAATATGAGGTTCCCATACGTAGACCTTACATCACCTAACATCGCTTGAACTCCAATGCAGCGGGCTAAGCTAACAAAATTATAAAGGCAGACTTTTCTCTATAAAGTTTGCTTCAACGCTCTTAAAGAACAAATGCAATTTCAATGCATGTTAATGGGTTTCTTATGGAGTGAGTTATGAAATATTTCTCAAACAGAATCTTGGAAAAAGGGAGAAAGAGCATGAGCGTGTCCCAGCTGAGGCCTATCACAGAAGACAATCAAATATGTATTCTAGTCAGTGCTTTCAAAGGTCACACTTCTATCAATGGAAAGAGCTTATCAAAGCAATTTTGCCTAGCATCCAGCCGTCCAGCAACTGGCCCGCATGGAGGCCCACTGTAAAGGCTATTTCTCCACTCAGTGTGACCTATCACTGGTGAGGACTTTGGCAGAGCACTCCATGTATATGCCATATCCAGCTGAGCTCACACTCAACCCCAGTCATTAGCAGCAGTTTAGGAAGGAGTCGGCAGAAAACTGTAAATCTGTGACTTTATTTTGACTTTTGGAGTTGAACTAGAACATGGTATTATTATGTTATTTTTTCAGTGGGATAGTTTAAACTGAATTACTTTGCACTAGGCATGGAATGATACTAACATTTCCTGTCATGAATATTGTGGTCAAAATGATTGCAATTATAACATCAATAATAATGATGTTAATGCTGTCTAAAAACATTATGGAAATATCTTCACTGACCATATATCATGTATTTCAGTGTACAAGGCATTACATATTTCTTATAATGAACACCTTCTGTTAATGGAACAATTGTGGTTTCAGTGTGAAAACAATAATGATCTAAATAAAACATCATGCATAAGTAGCTTTTTATGCATCTATTTTGGCGATTAGAGCCAACATTATTGTCATCCTTTTTTACGATTAGTGGTTTTATTGTTTATTGTCTCATCCCTACTTTGCAGTGGGAAGCAGGTGAATGTGTAGAAAAAAAGAAACATTTATAGTAAACCACATACTAGATACTTATACTAATAGTTTCTCCATATTGTTACAAGTTTAGTCACTGAGGTTCCTAATCAAACAGAAACGCCAAAAGAAACTTATGTGAATCAATAAAAGGGCAACAAAGGAGAAATAAAAGCAGACAAGTCTCAGACATTGATCATTAAACTAATATTTTAAGGTGTGCCATGCTGTTGCTGCACAAGAGATTTCTGACCGTATAAAACCCAATAAAGGGGCCTTAATGTTGACAAATGTTGACATCTCCATCCTATAAGCCGAGACAAAGGGTCAGGAATAATTTTAGAGGAATGGAGCAGAAGACTTGCTGCAGGGATCATCAGGAGCAGGCGATAAGGTAGAGAGGAGCATGAAACACTTTCCCCATACAGATCCCATCGCGCGATAAAAGGATAAAGGGATTCAAATGGGTGCTCCAGTAACACGCTCTCTTATCACGCAACAATCATAACAAAATCCTACACTCTTCACTGCAAAGCACATTTTTGTTGCATGGCTAATTGAACAGGCACAAAAACCATGGGATATTAACCAGCACAACATATGCAGATCCAATTCCTCCACCAAAAGGATTTCTCTGTCTCGCATCTCTCTAATTGCGGAATAGGCATCGACTATCTATGCAGACGTACTCAGGCAAATTATTGTCTCTATAAACTGTTTATGGCCACACTTCAGTGAGTGCACAGCGTTTATTATTAGTCGACAGTGGCTGGTTGGCAAGAGGGGCAGAAAAAGAGAAGAAAAATGCAAACACAAAAACACTTAGGCCTGGAATAGGAACTTGACAGTCAGTCAGGGCAATTTATCATTCTGTCAAACTTCACTGAGTGCTGCGGCAGAATCAGCTACAGTGCAAAAAAAATCTGCACCCCCTCAAACCCCGAAATGTGAGAGATGAAGAGAAGGACGGCAAATTAAAGCTACCATTTGTCACTTACTGTAGAGTCGTGTATTTCACCTGTTTGTATTTGGCTGCAATGAAAACAGCTGACATTGTAAAAAGGTATTGATGAATAAAAATACAAGGTCATTTGGTCCAAACCTTTAACTATCAGGCTTCACGTTATGAACACGATGCAACATATGTGCATGTTCCTCAAAAGCCCCACATTACGCAAACTTTCTGATCAAATTTGCATATTTAGACTGAGTTCTTATCTCAAAGAGAAAACACTCTGTGCCCCCTTGGAAGTACATGACATCACAAAATGGAACAGAGCATTTTGAGCTTTAGAGATGTAGATAGACTATGGTAATAAGAAAGGATTACTCAAACATGTGTGAATGAAAAAAACAAAACACAACTCCAAGTATGTTTTTGATGAGATAACAACATTCTAACATGGCTTAAAGCTCACAAGAGTCAGTTTTGTGTAATACCTTTAAACACATTAGAATAAATACCACCCCATACTACTAGCACTTATAGCAATGCACATATATTGTAGATATCATACAGCACTGTTTTATCCTTGGTTCACTCCAGTCTCCCTCTGTGGCAGTAACCTACATTTGTAGCTATAGTCGCCCTTGGGACAGACAGTCACACAAATGCATTCATACATTAGTAAAGTAGGTGAAATGTCTTGCCTAAGGACACTACAGCAGTAAGTATTTGCCAGGGCTGGGATCTAACCACGCATATGACAGGCTCCATAACAACGACACCGCCATTCTCCTCTGTCTCACTCTTTATGCTTGCCCTTTTACATTTTTATCCTTTAACACCTTTTGCATCACATTGAAAGTTCAAGAACAGAATTATCACTTTATTCCTTATTATTCCTCTTACTGATAACTATAATGTTATGTAGTTGGCCTATACACTATAACAAGCATAACTGCACTGAAACAAAAAGGGTCTAGATATTATCAGGATAAAGATAATTTTTTTCATCCACTTTTGCCATCAGGCCAGGTAAATCGTGACATTGTAATATCATGTAGGCCTGTGACCCCTGAAGCGCATCATGCTCATAGCTAAATTAAAAATGATTTCCACCTTTCATCTTTTTCATAACAATTAGTGCTTTTATAGTTTATTGTCCCAACCCCACTTTGCAGTGGGAAGCAGGCGAATGTGTAGAAAAAGGACACTTATAAATGTTTATAATAAATCACATAATACATGGGGTTTTCAAATTGGGTGAATGTGGCTTTTGTGAGTTGTGAGCCACTTTTGGCTCACAACTTCTCAGGACACTGGAGAAGATGCACACAAACATGGACACACAACACTCCTCAAAGCCCTGGCACCTCTATACATTAGAGGATGATGCCCACCTCTACGACGAGGACTTCGACCTGGAGGCTCTGTTCTGCCCCACACCAACAGGGGGCATTCAGAAGCCAATGGAGACCCAGGTGTCTCCCAACATCCAGGACTCCTCAAACCCTGAGGAAATAAGTCTGGTCCAGGAACTTCCACCCCTGGAGAGCAGCGCTCTTGTCGGAGAGCTGCGTGTAGAGTTGGAGCGGACAAGGGCCCAGCTTGCCGATCAGGCCAAAAAAAACTTAGTTTTGGACTGCAAGTTTAAGACTGAGGGAAAGATGGCCAAAGAAAAGCCCTTGGAGTTCACTAATGCTCTTCAGGAGGAGGACAAATAATTCCAAGAGCTATTTACTACAAATGACATGCTCCAGTACCTGTATGATTTTAAAAAACAGGAAAATGAGCAACTAAAACAAGAGCTTGCCGACTCCAAAGAATTCATGGGAAAGGAGTTGCAAAAACTCATTGATACTCTTCAGTAGAAGGACAAGCAACTACAAGAAGTTAGCACACATAAAAGGCTCCATGACCTGTATACTTCTATAATACAGGAAAATGTGCAGCTAATACAAAAGCTGGCCACCTCCAATGAAGTCATAGAAAAGTCTAATGAAAAATACTTGGAGTTGCAAAAACTTGCTGCAACTCTCCAGAAGAATGAAAAGCAACTACAAGACCTAGAGAACACACATAAGCAGATCCACTGCTTGTATAATGCTAAAGTACAGGAGCATGTGCAACTCAGGCAAGAGTTTGCAAACTCCAAAAGAGTCGGGGAAAAAATGAATGAAAACGACTTGGAGTTAAAAGAGCTCAAAGCTAACCTCCTGAAAAAAAAAAGAAAGAGCTGGAAAACCAAGGAAAGAAGATGTCTGTATAAGAATACAGTGGCAGACACTGTCCACCTCAAACAAGAGCTGGCCAACACCAGAAAAGCCAATGAGAAGTTGAAACTGACTCAAACCATTTGTAATGATGTTGGTGGAGATCAAACCGACAAAGAAAATGAGCAGTGGAGGGGGCCCAGGCGTCAACAGCGCTAAAGCACCTCCAATCATTACCCTTTACATGCATTAATAAAAATAATTAATAAAAATATTTTAAATGCGTGCTTTGGCCTTTATTTAGTACCTATTCATGTTTTATTGTATATTTTTTCCACATTGTTTAATTCACAAGCCAGTCATAGAGCATACTGCGGTGGCTTGTTTTTTATGCAGAAATGGGTAAAGTGAAAGCACAAAAAATAATATAATAGTAGATACTAGAGAGGTTCTGTTTAGTCCATGAGGTTCCTAATCAAACAGGAGATTTCTGACCATACAAACCCTTCCCCATTGTGAGATAGGGCCACTTGAGGTGAATCATGCCATTGTAATACCACGTAGGCCTGTGCCCCTTCAACTGTATCACGTTAATAGCTAAATTAAAAATGATTTCTACAGTGATCTCATATTCAGATTTCACTCTGGCCACAGCAGGAGGTTCTACATGTCTAACAGATGTGATTGGACGCCATAGGTAGGTAATTAGCCTATTAGAGCATTCGCACTGGAGTTTTAGCTTGAGAACAAATCGGCCCGGCTACAATAAGAGCGCACGCTAAATGATTCCTGTGTGATGTGCTGGGAGAGACTGTGTGATTACATTCAGTCCCAGAGCCTTTCATTTGACCACAGCATATGATTTCTCTCCTGGCATACTTCAAAGTGTGGGCACTTCAAAGCCCGATGAGTGACTGCCACTCGGACTCGGCGGATAGGGCTCTTTTGATCATCTTCAGAAAAACTCCCTAATGCCATCAGGGTGAGCACACCAGAGAGGAAGGATATGACAGCCATAAGATAAATGCAGCCATCCTCACCGCCATCAGATAGGCACAGCAGGAGATAATCCATTAATATGAAAATGAGTTGGGACTGCTAGTGGAAGGAATGGGGGGGTCTCTTATGCAACAGTTAAGTTCCCCGCAATGAAAATGGAAAAAAATGAACATTCAGGTTTTGAAAGAAATTAATAGTTCCAACTCACATAATAAATGAGAACAACTATAATGACACTCTTTGCTAATGCACATTAAATGATTAGTCACAAACAGAGACAAATTGTAGGCTGACACAAAATTATGGAGGCGGCAATAAGCAGACTCTCACAACTGTATTCAATTTACTGAACAAGTTTAACAGTCATTACTAAAAGCTAACTCAAGCAACCCAAGTGCACAATGTAAGTGTTTTCCAAAGCACTTTGAGATCATTAATTTAATCGAGTAGTCTTGGTTACTTTGACAAAGCAGACACAAAACTACTCTGGTGTCAGTGAATGAACCAACGTACCAGTGTTAAAACAGAGCAAAAGTAGAACTAAAATAGTGCATTATCACTTGTTAGTCCCTTTGTATTGAATTAAGTTAATGAATCACTGAGTTAATTGAGTCTGTATTGAACTGAAACACAAAACTTTAAAAGGTCCTGTATTATACAAAATGGACTCCCATAAGGTTTAAGCTGTTATAATGTTTCCTAAAAGTAACCCTTTTTGTCCTTATTAGTTTTCAAGATCATAGCTTCCTTTTACCTTTAGTTTAGAGTGATTGGTAATTCCAGAGCTGAAATTATCCAAATGATTCGTGTAGATATCACAAGGTGGAACAGATTTTTTCTGTTTGACAAAAGATCTCATGAAACACATGAAACAAAACACAACTCTGGTTTAATTTTTGATTAGGAAACTATTAGGAAATTATAACATGGATTAGAAAACTGTGTAATGTGTGTCCTTTAAAAGTTGGAAGCTGTTTTAAATGTATATGAAAAACCCAAGAACAAACTAGAATGGGTCACAGTAACCTGGATAATAACTGGGGATATAACATAATGCAGAGAGGGAGGGCATGGTGACATGTTTCAGAGTTTGAAACATCCTTAGGCAGTATAGGTTTTGTTCACAAAGTCCTCATTAAACCTTTTCTCTCCAGTCCAAAGTGATGTGGGACGCATAACACAACAGTGGTCAAACAGTACAACAAGTGAGCTCCCCTTCTATTCGCAATTAACTCTTTACTGGAGGTCCTTTACTTCCACACTTTTACCTGGTTATTATATAATTAACCATCTGCTACTTTATTTATTGTTTCATGGGTTTTCACTTCAATATTATATTCTATCTTATTTGGACGCATGATGTATAAACTTTGTCAGGATCGGACAGGAACTTTATTCTTTGTCTTTGAATGGGTAGTCTTGGTGAGGTTATTTTTTTATATTTTATTTTAAAAGGAGATTTCTGTATAAGATAAATAAAGTTTATTACATTTTGACAGTAAATAAATAAATAAGGCATCAGTGTTTGTCTAAAGGATTCACCTCTGTGGCATTTTTAATTATTTATCTATTCACCGTTCATTATGCATGGCCAGGTTGTCATTGTAAAGTTAAGTGAATAATACTTAAAAAGGAAACAATACAAAAAGAAAAATTAAATAACACAGGCAACTCCAAAAAGTATTACTGTATACCTGTGTCACAATGGGCCAGTCAGAGTTCTGTATTCTGAATACTTACAGAACTTTCACAATGAGATGCATTAAATTATGGTGTAAATAAATGCACAGAGGATTGAAAGCAGCTTTATGTTTATTGCACCATTTGTTCTACATCTATTTATAACTAATTAGGGGGAAACATCGCACATGCTCCCACTAAGAGCTGTGTTTTCCATTTTTCTCATAAATACCGTGCAGTTTGAAGCCTAAATTGGGTGTTGAAATACCAACATGTTCCTGTGATTTTAGTAACAATGATCTGAATACCTCAATAAACTGTATAATTACTCAAAATTAGTATTCTGGATATTTTTGGTGTAGTTAGTTCACTCACAAATGCCCCTTATAGGTCAAACAATACACATTCCCAGGGGGTGTTAATCTGAGATTTCTTCAACACAATCTGACCATAAATAACAGATTTGAGATGATTTATACAGTAAAGCAAGTCTCTCTCAAATGACATTACCGTCACAAGCTTTGGTTAGTCGCTCACCTTTCTGTAGAAAATTAAACATTTAAACAGGACCATGCATGCTCATTGATCACGGGCTCCTAAAATATGTTGTTTAAATCCATTTTGTATTTTTAGGGAGTGTTTGCTAATGTATAAATTGTGTCTCCATAACCGCTGAACATTCCCCCACACACATATATGCCAAACATCCCCAGCGTCACTGCACTGCAAGTATCAATAATGATTTAGTGCTGATGGACTCTAGGGGTGAATGGAAATACAGCGCTCAAGTCCGCTACCTCAATTACATCACTTGATTTTATGATTAAGCCTTTTCCCCATCTCTCCATCTAATCATACGTAACCCTGCACCCTCCCCACCCCCACGCCTGCCAATTTTCTCATCTGCAACTTAACCAGACCTCCCCCTCTCCGTTCAGTCTATCACCTATTGATCCTTTTCTTGCTTTCTCATTTCCTGTCTACATGCATCCAACCATAATGCCTCCACTCCACATCCCCTGGCCCGCTCCACTCACTCATCAGTACACACACACCCACACACACTCACACACACCCACACACACACACACACACACACATACACATACACATACACACACACATATGATCGTACAGCAGAGGTGAAGCCCACTCACCTGTTGGGGTTATGTGTCTCCAGGAAATGGTGGGCTCGGGTTTCCCACTGGCCATACATATGAGCGACACGTTACTGCCCTCATTTACCGTGATGTCGGACGAGATGTCATAGATCTTGGGAGGAACTGAACAAAAAAGAGAAGGGAGATAAAAAATACATTAGTACAGCACAGTGAGGATGTGGCATTAATACGAATCACAAGCCAAAGTCTTCATTGAATTTCCTTTTATTCACCTGATGGTAGAGACATTGAGTAAAATGTTTTTTTTTTCTTTTTTTTGACAAGGCTCAATCGATAATTAATTTAAGGGCCCATATTATGCTAGTTTCTGATATATGTTGCAATGTTGTTTTCTCAGCAAAAACATACGTGGAGTTGTGTTTTGTTTCATTCGAAACACAAACCCTGCATATTTAGGTTGATTTCTTCTCTCAAACTGAAAACACTCTGTTCCACCTTGTGATGTCATGTGGTAATACAGGAAGTGCTCCACTTTGTTTTTAAACTCCATACACCTTCATTCGAATAATTTTTTCACCCCTGAACAAAAGCAAAAGGTAGCTTTGAACTTGAAAACTACCACTTCATGATATCACATAATCCGTGTCTAAACCAGTCTCAGTCCTGCTCTCAGTCTCGGTCTGGTCCTAGTCCTAGTCCCAGTCTGGTCCTGGTCTTGGTCCCAGTTTGGTCCCGGTCTCAATTCTGATCACCCAACAGTGTATGTGGATGAACCTTTGGACCCGTCCCGACACTCAGTCCTGGTTCAGTCCTGGTTTAGTCCTGTTTTAGTCCTAGTTCAGTCCTGGTTCAGTCCTGGTTCAGTCCTGGTTCAGTCCTGGTTCAGTATGGCATCGTAGTTTAATTCATGGAAACAGGAAACCATTTTCCATTATTCATTTAAACACAAAATCAAAAACTGTAAAAATGAATCATCATCCGTTTTTTCATTTTGGTTTTAGAAACAAATAATGAAAAATAAATAGCTGTTTTTTAATTTTCTTATTTTTGGTTTTATTTTGAAAAAAATGAATGAACAAATGATACACAGATTTCACATGATGGAACTGAGCATTTTGAGTTTTGGAGATGAAGAAAGACTAATACTAACAACATTACAACATGGCTTAAAACTCACAAGAGTCAATTTCACATAATACAGGACCTTTAAAATGCTGCTGACATGTAATGTTTTGTTGTCGATATACTGTGCCCATTCTCTATTGTACATAATAGCTTTTGTAGCAGTATACTCAAAGTCTGTTCTATTCTAGTCTATTCTATGTTTTATTTGCTCTTATTTAAAGGTGCACTGTGTAACATTTCTGGTGAAGGGTCTGCCACGCTTGTCTGCAAGATGTTATTGCTTTGTCTGGAATGATCCACCGTAGGGCATAAAACTGGAGAGCTGCAGACTAACTTACAGGTCTACGGAGAGGCAGGTCTGCAGGATCTTTTTGGCTATAAAAACACATAATAATGCAAGTTTAAACTAGACAGTGAAACACTGCACCACGCTTATTTGTTTTTAATATGCCTTTTGGAATATTTATGTATCCAGAGTATTTAGAGCCTTGGACAGACTTTATTGTCATTCAGAAATGCAAGCGTACACACAACTAAATTCTGTTGTGCGAAAACTGTGCTCTACACAGACTTAAAAATCAGCAGCATTATAATAAATAAAGTGTCTGGTTTTGGGCTTTATTTAATCTTCACCTTGTACTATAACATTCCTCATTGTGGAAAAGATAAAAGATTTTCTCCTCATATGAAAGGAAGATTCATGGATCAGAAATATTTCTAGAAATCCATTGTAGCTTTGCCATGCCAAGAGATGACGCAGACTTGAGTTCATTTGAGTTAACTGGACTTCCATTTAATTTAAGGGGCCTATATTGTGTTATTTTCTCTATGTTATAATGTTCTAGGTTACAATGATCTATGTTATAATGTTCTTTTCTCATCATCAAAAACATGGAGTTGTTGTGTTTTGTTTCATTCACATACAGGATTAACACACTAATCCTGCATTTTTAGGCTGCATTCTTCGGAACGGAAAACCAAATCCACAGTTTTTTGAACGCCATACATTTTCTCTGGAATCATTTGGACAATTTCAGCCCTGGAATTGCCAATCTACTGAACAAAAGGTAAAAGGTGTTAACTTGAAAAATACAGCTTCGTGACATCACAAGATGAACGAGAGCATTTTGATTTTTGGAGATGTAGACAAATGTAATACAATTCACAAATATAGAACCTGACTTTACCCTTGCACTCAATTACAACTATTATTACAATCTCATTTCAGCTCTCCCATCTTTGTATTAAATAATATTGCCCTATAAAATATTGTGATCTGAAACCCAGCAATAGAAGCTTGCATATTATCAGTTAGAAGAAAAAAAAAAAACACAACTGTGAAAATCTGCAGTACACATGCTTCTTGGACTCACTAAATATGCATAACTGAAAATGTCACATCCAGCCTGGCTCCTTTTCATACACAAACTATCAATGACTACCTTTGTCTCGAGAACAAGTGTGTTTGATGACTGGTGAGCTAAACCAACAATTCCCTCGTTTTCATAAAGGATAGCTTAAGGCATGCTTTCATTTAGCTCATTCAAGACGGTTTATCAGTAGGTGGAGAACAGAGCAGAGGGAAATAGACGGAAAGATAATACTCAACAATTATGTAAAAAAAAAAAGAAAGAAAAAAGCCATTCCATGTAGCTGACATTTTTATTCTTATAGGTCAGGTATACTGTTTACACTATGTGGTATAAGCAGGCGCGTAGTTGGATGAGAAATTTGAATCTCGCTCTCGATGAATGCTAGGGATGTAACAATAACTGAAATATTGTGATATTGTATCGTCAAAAATCTCTCAATAATATCGTGGACTGTCACAATATATCAAATCACAAGTTCCTTTGCTAAAATGCATGGTTTTATATTAGCAACTAGGGATGGGCATTCGATAAAATTTTCTTAATCAATTGTCAGGAGAATTAACGATCGATTATTGATTAATCATTAACGTTTTTATATTAAAATTATCATAATTATTATTAATATCTGCACTACTAATCTGCATAAATAAATTCAACTTTACGACATATAAACTGTAACGACTCTAGAGCCACATCAGCCCTTTTGACATTATAATGTGTTTAATGCAGATGTGCGCAACTCTCACAGAAACGAAACTTAAAACCTCATGGCTAAACTAAGCAAAGGGAAAAAAAACAGCTCTTGTGCGCTAATGCGCTCAGTGGAATACAAGTTAGTGTGACCATATTTGCGTTTGTCAAAACCAGGACACCGTACGGGGGATGGGAGGTGGGGACTCGTCATCGACATTGTGCTGCTCTCACCTGGCAAAGCTTTTTCATGTTTTCGGTGTTCTGGTGAGCTTTTTCCCACTGGACACCAAAAGATATGTGCCTGCTTTGCACACTGTGCACATGACTTCACACTTGTTCCGACCAGAATGGAAAGCGTGGAATTTCTTGTACAAGTCATCGTTAAATATGCATTTACGCTTCGGCACGTTGCAGACTGACTGACTGTTTGTGTCTGCTCGCTCCTTCTGAGTGCAGAGAGCTACATGTATGGACCCATTTGCCCACCCTACGCTACGCACAGCAACCTACATTCGGTTTGTCGATTAAAATGAATGTAATCGATGAAATTCTTAATGATCAATTATCGATTAATCGACTAATCATGCCCATCCCTAGTATCAACAGCTTATAATCACAGAAAATTACATACCTTATGATTCATTTCAGTGCAAATGTAGAAGAGATATGTTTTTTACTTGAATTTGTGGGATTATGATAGAAATAATTCACACCACAATCTTCAATCAATTTTAAAAGCAAAAAAGTGTCCCATCTACAATTATATTAGCCTCATCAAAAAATGAAAATATCGTACTGTGAGATGCATATCGTGATAATATCGTACCGTGAGATTTGGATATCTTTACATCCCTAATGAATGCTGTTGTTATTGTCCTCAGGCAAGACACTTAAACCACCTAGCACCGAGCGTCTGTGTACACTGGTGTATGAATGGTGTGAATGGGTGAGTGGTTCCTTGATGTAAAGTGCTTTGAGAGCCGTGAAGCTGGCGAAGCGCTGTATAAAAATGGGACCATATTAGAAGAGAGAAGAGATCAAATTCAAACTAGTTCACTCAGGGTTTAAAATTGGGCAAAGCTCCTTTAATACATCATCTTTCTTACTTCTGATCTACAAGCAATATTTTTCCTTGTTCAAATACTCAAACAAAGCTACCAATATTAATAGAATCATATTAAGAGATACGGTTAATCCTGTGTTAGCCGCATAAACAGGAAGTAAATAAGACATTTTTAGATGTTGAAGAGGATCCAGGGAAAATATCATGCTATATGTATTCAGATTCTGGTCTGCTTTCACTGGATGGCATAATCTTGCATCATATTTTAGCTAAGAAGACACACTTTGAATATTACATACCCTTGGTTATGTATGTGCTTTTAGAATATTGCTTGGCATAGACCCTCACTCTCAACTTTCCAAAACAGAGTCATTTCCAACCAAAAAAAAGCTGCAGATTTTGAGTAGCAGTGGTATACTGAGACAGCCGTATTCACAAACTACAATTACAAGCAAGCAATGGTTTATTAACTGTCAGTCTTCATAAGTCTAAAAAGGATATTGTGTGGAAGCGAAACATTGAATCATTTCCTGTTATGTTGGACATCACTTCAAAATATAATTGGTGAGTTTCAGGGTGTTTAAATTCGCTTGAAGCTTTGATGTTAAAAGCATTGGTATTTAGGCAGCTCAAAAACACGCAGACTCCCACCAAGACAAGCGCATGTGAGAGCTCAGTGCAAGTGAATGCACGAAGAAGAGGCTACAGAGGCTATTTTAATCTTCAGGTCCTGAATGTGAATCTGATTTCTCTGGAGAAATTTGGTCTATTTCAACGACTTTAAACAATGCAGGTCTTTTAAATAACAGTACAAGGGTTTAAAGTCCAATAGTATGCCTTTTTGGTGTTGTTTTCTGTTGGACACCCTAGCCATAGTATTTTATATAGTATATCATAGCCAAAAAAAGACAATTTATGATAGGAGTTAATATTTTTTTTATAAGTATTTGCATTGGATAATAGCAGTGAGGAGAAGTTAGTGAGTCAGTCAGTCAGCAAGTTGAAGGTTAGACAGATATGCGGTAACTAAACACCACAAGACCTATAATTATATGTAAAACCCATTTCTGTTTGTGCCAGGCTAAAAACTGGGATAGCTAACATCAAAAGCGCTTTGAGCTTTGGGGAAAGAGAATGCCTAAATATATAGGTTTACATAACTTATACGCAATTGAAACAACAAGGTTTTTTATGCATCAAACACCAATATGGAAACAGTGGTTACATAACATCAGTATAATTATAAATAGCACTACCTTATTAGCACTGTATTTTTTTGTTTGCACTTGACAAATATTGTGTAGGCAACCTTCACTGCTGAAAAATCGCAACCAAAAGATAGCACAAGCAGGCTGGATCCTCGTTTTGATCACGGAGGGGAGCTAAATGTGTGTAGTGGGCCAGAGGTCAGAGGTAATGTTGAATTTCGTTTATTGCTTGTCAGAGTGCTGTGTTTACTTGCCGTGGGCCCTCTCTGTTGACACATCTCTTCGGTGTCCGATAGCACAAAATTGAAAATGTTCGCGTTGTCCACTGATGCTATCGTCCCCAAAGCCATATCCTGAGATGGTTCCACACTTAAAGATGGAGGGCTTCTGCCTTGCATCAACTCTACATGTAAACACGCTAATTACTGTGAAAAACTTGCACTTAATTAGACATTTCTCTGTCCAGACATCCAGCTGCCTTAATTTGATAGTCCAAAGATGTATGAAATACCATTTGCAGAGCTTGTTAGAGGTAACATTTTATTCTCTGTGGTGTACTGCATCGCTGGCTGGTTGGACACAGTGATTGCACAAGCAAAAATAATCCTGCCATCTGTTGCTGTGTAGTTTAAAAAAGACTTTTAGCATTGTTTCATATAAGTAGCGATGTTGTTGCTAGGTGACAGTGCTTAGACAGTGTGAGCTTTGTTTGGAAAGCCCCAGGATGCACGCTTGATGTTGAGGACGAGCGAGAAGTCTTATAGCTATATAGGATCAAGGGAAAAACACTTTAAGCTCAGTCGAAAGAGTAAACTGTTATTTTCACTCTTTGAGCTGTGAATCAGTCTCTGAAATAGATGCTGGAAGACTTTTTAGTATAATTCTCAGTAAGGGAGAGGGTGATATGATAAAAATTATCTTTTTTTCCACATATAGGCTGACTAAGATTTTCATTTACATTTGATTTTGTGTGTGACCGGGGATAAGGGGTAGGTGAAAACAGCAATTTCTGAGCAGTCTAACCTCCACTGTAGTACAGTACAGTATTACTTAAAACATCCATGAATCAGTCAAAATACAACTCTAGGTAAGCTCATGATAAGGGAATACCAATATAACATGCATAAAAGCTTACATAAGATGATTTTACATTTTACCTGTTCAACCCCAGCTGCTTCAAAAACAAAGTAGATCTGGTCTTCAGACCTGAGCCCATAGCTTGTTGTTTTCTTTATGTGCTAATTTCTGAACAATGCTCTGATTGCCATGTTTGCCCATCCTCCTCCTGCAGCCCCGCAGGAGGTGCTGAGTGAGCTGCCACAGCTGATCTGAGTGCCATTGTCTCCCTCCTCGGCTGAATAAATAAGAATCTAATGATGCCACACTCAATTACAGAAATGCTCACAGTCGGACTATTAAAACACAGCTCTGGGTTTGGATTTGGGCAGAACAGAACCTTGCACTCTCCTATGCATCCAGACACTCTCTGCCACAATGATTCTGCTGCTAAATTGCCGGACCCCATTACGCGCTAAAACCTCCATCCGGTGTGCCAATTAGAGCACCAGGGGTGAGCCCAGCCTCTTGTAGTAATGGGTGACTATAAGGATGACACGACACAAGCTGAACAAGAGAAAGTCCTTCTTTACTTGGTGAAGGATATTTCAGTATATACTTTCCAAAAGGTATTTTCATATATCATGTATTTACCAGTTTAGTGTCATGTGAGTTTCTTATAGTTACTGCACTACTCTATCAAACACTATCATAACAAATACTTTCAATGGGAATCCATTTATTTCACTGAAATCAGAGAAAGCATGATAAGTGACTACTGGACAGATGGTGAGTTTTTGCTATTCCACTAACGTCAACTTTAAAATAAACAAGGCCTCCCATCAGGTGAAGGCATAAGCCCACTGTGAGTCACACTGGCTCTTCAGTCAGCCTGAGAAGGAACATATGCCGTATGGGGTGAAACAAATAGATCCGGGCGAAGAACTGCCAGAACTGTGTGGATTTAAGCAGAGTCCTCTGTCAGTGTTTTGTTCCTCAGGTTTAGTCTAATTAAAGCTAAACGTGAATTCAAAATGGACAGACTTGTTAGCCCACTTGTTTTGCATCAGATCAGAAAAGGGATGGGTTTATGGGCATAGGCATGTTTACTCTTTCTCTTCTTCATTTGGCAAAGCGGGTAGGGATTAGTGCGTGTGTGCCTCCCACAGTCGTGTTACAGCACCAGCAGATTAGTGGGAGCTCGGCATACTGGTCAGCAGCCTGTCACTGCCAAATGCAATAACACAATGCTAATATGATCACACTGCAGACTATATAGTGCTGCAGATAATTGACTTCAGTAAAGGCAAACTCACGGTAAGTTCAATAGAAAGAGCTTTTCCTTTTATACTGAGTAATACGTTGCTGTATATCCAGAAACATTGTAGGCTAGTTTTCACGCACACAAGCGCAAGCACACACAACAGTGAGTTTTATTTTTCACATAATGTAATTAGATGTTCATGGAACAGTATTATAGGCCAATTTAGTTTTATACTTCTCAGAATTACTTGATGTACTTATAAATCCTCTGGCTCAGTGATGCCTCCCCCTGACTTAGATTACCCCCAGTAAATCTCTACAAAGTGTGGGTAGTTAGCTCTGACACTGATACCGATTATAATGTAAGATTTTAAACACTGTGCTAAGAGCTACCTGCGTGTAAAGTGCTCCTTCATGATATGACAGTTCCTACACAAGTATTCCTAAAGGTTTTCTGCTCCCCTCCACAAGGCAGGGAGAGCAGCCAACTTTCAGCACGTTAATTAGGTGTCAGACACGGAAGCTAAACATAAACAGTGTCATATTATATTACTCGATGGGATTACCTTCATTTGCACTGTCATAAAACAGACACAAAGTGGAAGTAGTTAACTTACTTTGGGAAAACTTCATTCATGTAGAAAGTGCTATCTCTCATTTTGGCTGGCACTTTTTTATTTTCTTGGCATATTTTGTTGACAATTAGACATAATCACCTAAAATTATTCAAGCTCAACACAGCAGTATGACCAAAGACTGAGCCGATAGAAGCTCTAAGCCTTAAGAGGTAATTAAAGTGAAGTTTACAAGAATCGTGATAAGAATGAAATTTGGAGTTTTGCAGTTTTGCTATACCGCTCTTCCTTCATCACAATTCTATCAGCTTCACAGGGCATATTGTGCATCAAAATTTGACAGTGTTGTCCCTCTAAAGTTTTGCATGACTACGAATCAAAAAAAAAACTCCACAACACACAGAGACATGGTATCTTCAGTAAAGTGAACCATTCTGTTATCCACATGATTTCAGACATGTAGGATTTCAAAGAGTCTTTCATTTAAAACTTTCACCTGCTGCTCCCTGTTGCTGCTATTATTAAACATATCAATCAACTGAGGAAACACACCGAACCATACACCAATAATAAAAATGTAATAAAAGTCCTCTCTAGAAGGGATGTTTTCTTTTTCTGTCCATTTATTTGGGCCCCGGAGCGAAACAGGGCGTGGGCTCCGTGCTGAAATGGCAGGGCCTGGACATAAAGCCTCATCAGGTCTTATTGCCTGTCTAGTTTGGGCATCTTTTCATATTCCAATCTCCTTGTGACGAAAACGCTGGCGAATGCAGAACCGCAATGTTAAAGGCACTAACAGAAAACAACTGTTAAAGCCACAAATAGATTCCCAGCAAGTGCACATTAGCTGATGAACATTACTTCATAATGGTATCATTATGTGTGATGAATTTTACAATTTGCCATATTAATGCATTTGGAGGATCTGTCTAAGAGGCTGGTGTGTGCTCAAGCAGAAACTATATCCATTCTAATATATTCAGCCATTTAACAGCATCCTTCTGTAGTACTCAGTGTAGGTGTGACCCAGTTGTTGCACTGTATCACTGTAAGAGCACCTGGCATATTGTCAGTGGGTTTTTAAATTATATATATACCTCTCAGTCTGGAATAGTGGCCTACTTTCTTTACAAACAGAATAACATCATCAGTCCTTGTGGAACATTGATGCATTTGGAGGAGAGATAGAACAACAAAACAGTAATTACCTGTAAACAAAGAGAAGTCCTGGACTTCCAATTTTTGTATTACAGGGGGAGTTTGAAAATAAAAGCAAACACTGAATGCTCCGTTATGAAAACAACCTAACCACACATTTTGTCTCTTAAAATCTTTTTTTATTTTTATTTATTTATTTTTTGTGGTGCCTCAGTGAATCATTGACACAGTGTTTTGGTCTTTCCGGACACAAAATAGAGTGGAGCTGGCAAAAAGGTGTAAGTGTTTTTGCCCAAGGACATTTAAAATGAGTGATCAGGAAATTTGTAAATCGCAAGGCCACTTAAATGAATATTGAATAATAAATTAGAGTTGCAACAGTGCACCATTTTATGTCTTGTCCCTAGGTTAAGGCTGTATCCAGGACTTCACAAGGACTTTCTGTAGCATTCAGACATTGGATTGTCACCTGTGAGTAAATAACGGTTGCTAAGGGCGACCCTGTGCTTTTAGTGGTGTTTTTGAGAAGATTGTTTGTGTGTGAAATGGGTGCCCTGATGCTCTGCCTCCATCTGCTACTGGGTGTGATGCAGCACCGGCAGGTCAAAGTTCAAACCAAAGAACCAAGGTCATTATTAATGGGAGGAAAGCAGTTGCCAGCGAGACTAACCTGGGGTCATGCAGGCTGGAAATGAGACGCTCTTTATAGTTCAAGTTTTAATACATATGTTGTGGCCAACAGGGTTCCACCTTACAGTGAAAAGATGCATTTGAATTTTATTTGAAGTTTATATGCAGCATTAGTGCAACTGTATATTTAAAACAAGCTTCCAAAAAGAAAGAAATAATTACTTAAGATACACATAGTAATTTAACTGGTATTTTTTAAGAACAAATTGTGATGTATTTTTTCCAATCATGTTGCAAAGAGCAAGTCATTCATGAACTAAAAAATTCCTACTGATTGATGCTAGATCATTGTACTTTGTATTGACTTGTCGTTCACTCCCATTCATGAAATAAATATGTTCTTTTTGCATCTTTTTCATCTTTATGTATTTGCTCTTATGTGCAAAATAAAGACACACAAATATATGTGAAAGAGGCCTGTCTCTTGTTTAGGCAACATATTCCAGTTTGAGTGCTCTCACTGCAAAAGTAGTTCCATCAGACTCTAGTCTATTTTACAATCAGAAGAAGATAGACCAGGAAGCAACATCATTCATGCCTTAAAAAATAAAAGTGATCCAAAATGAATCCTAAAGTGCACTAGCAGCAAGTGGAGAGATGATGAACTCAAATGTGCTGGTTAAAAGACATGCAGTTGACGTTTATAAGAGCTGCAGTTGAGAGATGGAGGACTGATTCATTTTAAAATAAAATGCATATTGTCAGAACTTAAAGAAAACATGTTATACAAAATTAACTTATACCATGTTATAGTGTTCCCTCCTCAAAAATATGTCTGGAGTTGTGTCTTGTTTCATTCTTCCATTAATCCAACAGTTGTCTTCTCTGAACATATCAATCATTTAGTAACATCATAGATAAAACTATGGACTTCTCCTCTGCAGTTTTTAAAGCCATAAACCATCACTGACTTGTTCTGTGGTTAAATTGTGTTCACAATGAACGTATGGCTCTATTAGCATAGCGTTGTTTACTTTCTAAATGTTCATTCAGTTGCTGACAGCAGAGGGAGCTAAAACTCCTAAATGCTTCAATGGAAATGCTGATGAAATTGATAAAGTACATTTTCCATATGCAGACATTATTTAAGTGTGAGCAACAGTGTGTTTAAAGGTTCTATATTACACAACATTGTCTCTTGTGAGCTTTCTGCCATGCTATAACGCTGTTACCTTCTCAAAAATGTACATTGAGTTGTGTTTCATTCACACACTGAGTAATACTTTGACATTAGTTTGTTGACATCTTCCAAGCTCTAACTACTCTGTTCCACATTGTGATATCATATAGTGGTAGTTTTCACATTAAAAGCTGTCTTTTACCTTTAGGTCAGTAGAGATTAGCAAGGGACTGAAATCATCAAAATAATTCTAGTGAAGATGTATGTCATTTAAAAAACACAGAGGAGCACTTCCTGTATTACCCTCTGACATCATTTGATGAGGAAAGAACATTATAGATTAGAAAATAGTATAATATAGGCCCTCAAAAGAGAATTAAAGCCATATGTGCTCTTGAGGTCCACTGCCTCAGATAGAAAAAGCTGGACCTAACAACAAAGCAAATCCTGATATAGTCCAGACACAAAATAGAGCAAAATATGCACACGTTGTAATACATGGGGACTGGCTTCAATCACTGCTAAAGGCCAGACCATTTGTCTGCTGAAACCAGTCATAGATCCAAGAATCTTCTGTCTTTCATGATAAAAATGTATTGATCGTTACCCCATGGCAAAGTATAGCGAGCTGCTTTGTCTCTGTTTATACAGTTGATGTCTATGTATCCACTGCTCTTTGCTCCCTTTCATTTGCTTCTGAAGTACTCTGACTAGAGTGTATTATTACTCTGACTAGAGTGTATTACTCAGAGATACAGCAAAATACAACCATCACTGCAAGCATTTTACAGTAAACTACAATGATCCTTGTAGTTCCCAAACATGAAAAACTACTGACCTTAAGAAAGTTTCAAGTTATGTTAAAGGTGCATTGTGTCACTCTTCCGGTGGAGGGTCTCTCAAGTGCTTTTCTCCATGGAGATATTATTGCTTAGTCTGTAATGTTGCACAGCATGGTACTGAACCTTTCTATCTTCATGGAGACCAAACCAGAGGGTGTAACAGGTCAGATCTGTGGAGCGGTGACTCTGCTCACAGTCAGAATGCCTGTATTTTGAGCTATAAAACCACCTGCAATTTAATAAATGTAAGGTAAAGATGTTTAATGCCATACTGTGGAACATTCCAGGCAGAGCCATGACATACCCATAGAAACAAGCAGGTGACAGACCCTCCACCAGAGAAGTTACACAATGCACCTTTAAATCACCCCTGCACTAGCTCACTGTGTTACTGTAAAAGTGGCATTCACATTTTATTCCCATGTAAATTTTTAACTGATGCCAGAAGGTTTAAAGTCACTGTGGGTATGATTTTCCCTACGGCCTTTTTGGAAACCTGATGTACTTTTCATAATCCCTAAATAATGAAGATTTTAACTTATCCTTCCCATTGAATAAACTGCATTTTTATCAAAAGCAATGCTCGTTTCTGTTCTTTGCTCATTTATTGCAATGACACGACTCTTTCACCTTGAAATATGAATGAGGAATATTTCCATTGAATCCACTAAAGTTTATGCAGAAGTCTAATGAATAAAATGATAACCTAATTTTAGATTCTTTCACTTGAATTTTTCATAAATGTTAAATTTATGTGAATTCCAGTGACCACACATGGATTATGACTACCATAGAGGACTTCTCTCACCTCTTGACCAGCGGGATCATGGGAAGAAGATTTAGGCTAAACAGTGGTGAAACTTAGTTATGTAAAAGTAAAAGTAGTAAATTTTACATATCTGTACTTTACATAAGTCGATTTTAAAGTGGATACTTTTTAGTTGACTACACTTGAGAACAAGTATTTATATTCCACTACAGTTTTGAACAGAACTAAAAGTATTTTTTTAATATAGTTTAAGACTTGTTGAAAAGCCTGGGAGGTTTATGTTTAACTCATTTGTAGTTTGGGCAAACACTAAAACATACAAATAATACAAATGACTGGGAAACTCAGGCTTTATTAGATCTGCACAAAAATATTACTCTAAGTATTTTAATGCTTTTTCATGTGATCATTTTACTTGAGTATGTTTTTGCCTTGGTATGTCTACTTTTACTCAATACTTCTCAATACTCAATAGTACTTCTTCCACCTGTGGGGCTAAAATTGTACTGAGGACTCTAAAAAAGCCAAAGTCATGAATATTCACCAAATTCATCATTACTAAACAAAGAACTCCTGTTGTTTAGAGCACTCATGTCAATGGAGATTCAGTTTTGTATTGTTTGTAATCGCCTTTTTTATTTGAAGTTGAAAATCAATCCACAGTGTCAGGGCCATTAATATCTGACCATAAAACACTTCAAATTCGCTTTTCTAGGCTGTTATTTGATACAGCAACCACTGGAGACCCATCTAAACTTCTATATTAATAAAACTCTCCATACAAATGTGTCAGTAAAGTGTAGAACTCAATCTCACACAAAAATGATCCATAGCAGAAACTAAATAGAACATAACAGAGTGTATATATAGTCCATCTAGACCTGTCATGATAACACATTCTAAGGGATATAGGATACCGCTGAAGAGAATATAGATGATAAATGATAACTACATGTACAGAATTGTTAATGAACATGAGCTGCTATAAATAAATTAAACACATTATACAAATTATTTATCTCTACTGCTCAAATCTTATAGTGCAGAAAAAGAAAAAAGTACTGACACTGATAAATACTCCTTCAAAATAATTTTTCCATCTATCATGTCTTGAATGTTACTGGCCTAGAGAAAGTAGTGATGTCATCTGAAACCCAGCTGCATTGGTGCTTTTCAGACTCTACATTGTGATGGTATCATACTCCCAAACGGAGACAAGAGCTTTACATTATACTTTGTCATGAAATATGCAAACATTTTATTCACAAATGTTTAACATAATCTTTTCTATAAACTTGCATTATTTAAACAAAAAATGCATTGTAACTGTATTTATTTTAGCTGCCCCCCATCTGTATTAAATATTATTGGCCTATAGAACTCTGTGATGTTATCTGAATCCAAGCAATAGTCTTGTTTTTAATTGCGCATGACCTCAATGTATATTTCCTGTAGTAAACACACGGGCTCCTCCCTACTGCTGCTGGTTGTTCCGAGTGATGTATGCAATAGTTGCATAGGGCCACAGAGTGCAGCTTGTGATATTTATCTGCCCAATTAAGGCCAGTGTATGGCCAGGACATGTGCACGATGCTGCAGCCCCCGACCTCCTGTGATGGCGCTTCACGGCTCTCCTATTGTTGATGAAGGATGAAACGTCTGATAAAAGCTGCCTGTGGGGAGCCAACAGGGCAGGCTCCGATCCACACACTAAAGCACAAGAAGTCATGTGGCTGTTGTGATTTACACCTCCCAGACCCAACTGTTTAGCGCCACTGAACTCAGGCGTGGGAGGACTGCTCTGCATTAAGGCTCTGCCTGCACTGTTGTTTGGAGACATTTGTGGGGGTTTAATGAACGTAATGGTAAAATCTTTAACAGCAGTAAGATACGGGAGTAGAGATAGTTAGTTTAAAGGTTCTATATTATGGAAAACTCTCTTGTGAGCTTTTAATGTTATTGCCTCCTCAAAATGTTGTTACCTCATATAAAACGTATCGAGAGTTGTGTTTGTTTCATTCACACGTGTTTGATTAATCCTTTATTATTAGTCTGTCTACATCTCGAAATGCTCTGGTCCACCTTTTGATGTCATGTAGTGATAGTTTTCAAGATGCCTTTTATATTTTGTTTAGAAGCGATTGGAAATTCCAGGTGAAATTACCCAAATGGTAGGCTTCATGTATTACCACGTGACAAGGGAGGAACCGAGTGTTTTCACTTTGAGAGAAGAGCTCATCCTAAATATGCAAGGTTTGCGTCAAACAAGTGTGAAGGAAAGAAAACACAACTCCAGGTATGTTTATGATGAGGACACTACATTATAACCTAGATCAGAAAATAGTGTGATATAGGCCCTTTAAATATGCCTTCATAAAATCTGAGTATTAGATTAAATTCATTTTTCATACAAAATATTGTTTACTCCACAACTAAACCAGAATCTATCAAGCACTAAGCAAGGTCTACATGTCCCTGACTAAGCACTGGTCTGCAGAAAAACTACCTAAGACTGATTACTTGGGCTTTACTCAGACTAGTACTTTGTGAGATGCAGTGACTCGTGACTCAACTGGAGGTTCAGGATAAAGTACTCACACTTGAACTTGGACTTGAGTAGTTACACCTCTTAAGTCTTTATACTGCAGACCACAGTGCATTTGTGTTAAATATTTGTAAATAATGAATTTAAGTTCAAAGTTGGTTTAAAGCAATAAAAATTCACAGTAGGGCCCAACGAGTGAGGACAGCTGATAAAATAATATGAAAACTTGTATTAAATGGGTGGGACTTTGTATTAGGTAACAAGGACTCGACTTGAACCAATGAGTACTCAGGCAGTACCAATACCCAAAAATGTTAGTACTGATACTTTGCAGCTGATGTCAACATTCCCTGGGGGGGTGATGCTAACTGTAGGCACTGCTCTTTCAGAGGCTTGTTAGACTTTAATCTGAGTTTTACTTAAACACAATCTGTCCATAAAAATTACTTAGCTGGAAGTACAACAGGTGAGCCATTTTCTGCTTTTAAACAAGTCCCTCTCAAATAATATTATATGAGTACTGACCACAAGCTTCTGAAAATGTTTAAATCAATTTTGTATTTTTTTCTGGAGTTTTTATATAATCTAAAAAAAAAAACAACTTTTTGGCAGTGTTTGCTAACGTGTGAATTTTGTCACCATGGTAACTGCTGAACATTCCATCAGATACAGATATACAGAAGACCCCCAGTGTGACATCACTGCAAATTATCAATAGGAAAAAAAAATAAAAATAAATGTGGAATGTATTCTGTTTTGTGCTGTCCACTACTGAAATATTCGTAAAATTGTTGCCACAAAGTTTTCTAACTACATCACAGCCTTGCAGCAAACTGTAGTAATCCCACATAATGACCAGAGTAAGCGCTGAGATTCTGGCTGTATTTGACACCACACAACATCCCCTATACACCGCCTGTAATGGTTTATCTATTCCTCTGTGGGGAAGAAAGACGTCAGCACTGAGAAGATGACCTTTGTCCTTCCTCATTTTAATTAAGCATGGCTATATCAGCTCTTTCCATGATGAGGGCTTGCATTACCATCAGCACACCAACACACAGCGCATATGCAAGTTAAAACCGCAGACTGGAGTGTTATGGTGTAGATCCACAAAGCCCACACACACATAGAGCAATGATTAGTTGCTAAGTAAATGTCAGGGGCCATAATGGCAAATCTGTTCCTTTGGACACACTCATATTCGCTGCACATCCCCGTAATACTAATGCCAGTCTGCATTGTCCTAATTCAAAGTAGCACCACAGAGACTAAGAAGCAAGTCTGGGTACAAAGATGAAGGAGTATGGCATATTTTTCACTTCAAAGTTGACCAACCGTAAGAACTGTAAGACAAAGAGACTAAAAAGCACACTGAAGGCTAAGACTGCATGTTGTGTGCAAGCAGTGTACTAAATAAACAAACTTTTTCTTTTTTAAAGGTGCACTGCATAAATTCTTCAGGTGGAAGGTCCGCCATCAGCTTGTCTCATGGTGATGTCATTGCTTTGCCTGGGATGTTCCACAGTGGCATGAAACAAACATCTCTTGTATGAAAAATCCCTCAGTCATCCAGGTAGAATCCATGGCAAAGGAGAAATTCAATTTATCAACTGGACAAAGTTTATTTGGTTGAATACATTTCGCAGCTCATCCAAGCTGCTTCTTTAGTTCTGGTCAGAACGCTGGTGGGTACTTCCTTATGTCTGTCTGCAGGGACGAGCTTATGAGAGGAGCTAACACCTACAACCACTTTAAGACAGAAACTGGTCCACCCAAAAACACTGAGCCACAAATACAGCAATGCTGTTTACTCCATTCAGTGTAGTAAAGACTGCAGTGAGCTCTACATTGGAGAAACAAAACAGCCACTTCACAAGAGAATGTACCAACACAGACAAGAGAGCAGCAGTGGTCCTCAGTCTGCCGTACATCTCCACCTAAAAGCCACAGGCCACTCTTTTGAGGACAGTGAGGTGCCGATCTTAGCCAGACAAAAGAATTGGTTTGAAGAGTTAAAGAAGCTATTTTTGTTGTTCTCTAAACAGAAATGGAGGACTCAGACACCATCTGTCTCCTGTTTACAACTCTATCCTCAAACCTAAATCAAAACAAACAAGAGAACAATAGCTATAGCCAGATCAGGTCCAGAGGTGTGAAAGCACCCATCAGGGCCCTGAATGGTTATGCTAATATGACCCCACACTCAGTGCAGTTCAATAGGCCTAACTAACTAACAGAAACTTTAAACAAGTAGGAGAGTTTAGAGTAGTTTCATTGTAATTAGCTCCTCCCTGCAAAAAGATATAAGGAAGTGTTCACCAGCATTCTGACCAAAACTGAAGAAGCAGCTTGGATGAGCTGCAAAACATATTTAACCAAATAAACTTTGTCCAGTCGACAAATTGAATTTCTCCTTTGCCAAACATCTCTTGTATTTATTCACTTACAGGTGTATTTATTTATACCACAAAGACACATATTCTTACTGCAGGCCCACTTCTCCACAGATCTGACTTGTATCTTGGCCTGGTGATGTGACCATACTGTAGAATGTTCTAGGAAAAACAATAAGACAGGTGGTCGACTCTTTCCCAGATAAGTTACATAATGAACCTTTAAAAAACAGTGTAGTAATTTACAGTTTCCACACTACATTATGCTTTTTATGTGTCAGACTATGCAATATAAGACATACGTTTGGAAAAGGATGGTTCTCAAGGATCTCCAACATTACAACAAATCTTGTTAGCCTAAATAGCTTGAGATGAGTGTATGTGCTAATTACAGACACACTCTGAATCTGAAACAAAAAAAGTCTATTTCCATTACCATTACGCATTTTATACCAACAACTCCAGTGACATCCAGACAAAAAAACTGCTAAATGTTGGTCAGTTATTGCACATAGGAGGGCACTCAGAATTGTTACCATGAAATAAAACCTGAACCACAGCTTACAATTTAGGGGAGCCTAATTTCATAATACTGCTTTCCAATTAGCAGAACTGGATTTTCGAAGCATCATGTCATCTATTATAGTAAATTGCCTCTCTAATGGAAGCAGTAAATGATACCTTTGGTTAAACCTGGGTGAATATTGACTACATGTCCCTCTCAGTTTTAGTTCCACGCAAAAAAAACACTACACATTATCGCCATTAACCATTTAACTTGTAATTGTTATGGGGTGAGCGGCAGCCATTTTGTTCACGCACTGCCTTTTATTTCTACTGGATAATGGGCAAAAGCACCACTACATATTTATGGTAGCGATATTGCTTAAGAGGACTCAACAGGGGAGCAGTTGAGGGTGCTTACACAATTGGATTAATGTTTATGTTTGTGAAGTAACCCTGCGTTTAATAAGAAGGACAAGACTGATAGCTTATTCACAAGGGTGGAAAGAAGTAATTAGAAATACTCACGTTACTGTAATTGAGCAGAAGTTTTGGGTAATATTTTTTGTAGATTTTAAAACATGTCATTGTAGTTTGTGTATTTACAAAGTTTAATGCATTAAGTTTGTACAGAGTAATGATCTAAATGCTCTAGTATTTTCTGATATAATGTTGTTTCCTCTTTCAAACATACATGGAGTTGTGCTTTCTTTGACACACAAATCCTGCATTTTTAGGCTTCTTCTCTCAAACTGAAAACACAGGAAATGCTTTATTGTGTTTTTGAACTTCATACAACTTCGCTAGAATCATTTGGATAATTTCAGTCCTGGAATTGCCAATCTCTACTGAACAAAAGGTAAAAGGTTGCTGATAACTTGAAAACTATCGCTTCGTGACATCACAAGCTGCAACAGAGCAAAGTTTTGGAGATGTAGACAAACTAATATTAAAGGAATACTCAAACATGTGTGAATGAAAGAAAACACAACTCCGGGGATGTTTTTGGGAAGGTCATAGCATTCTAACATGGCTTAAAGCTCACAAGAGTCAATTTCATGTAATACACACAGGACCTTCAAGTACAGTTTTGGCAGCAGTACTTGCACTTGTAACTGAATACATTTTAACAATATTTTAACTTGACAAACCTCCAGTACTCTTCCCACCATTGCATATTCAGAATGTGGTGATGTGTATCTTTGCGTGTGATACTTGTACAGGGTATCAGTGCACTCACATCAAAGAGAGGAGGAGCGACCCGCAGGTTTAACCCCTCTCCACCGCTCTCTGGGAAACACTTTCACCGGGCTGACTCACTGCAGGAGTGGACCAGCACTTTTACACTGATCCATATTAATGTCCAACGCATTCTCTTCACTCACACGATTATGCTTGACACGTCTATGAAGTGTGCGGAGACTTGAGTGTGATGAGGTGCTTTTTACAACCCCAGCCCCACAAATGACTTCTGTGTGTGGACTCATTTGGCCTGGATGGCTGACAGTCTCAGTTTAGACCTTGGGTAAAATGTAACTAGAACATCATCATTGAAGGTTCCATATTATGCAAAATTAACTCTTATGAGCTTTAAGCCAATTTATAATGTTGTTCTTTATCAAAAACATACCCGGAGTTGTGTTTTGTTTCATTCACGCATGTCTGAGTAATCTTTTATTATTAGTCTGTCTACATCTCCAAACATCAAAATGCTTCAATCCACCATATGATGTCATGAAGCGATGGTTTTCAAGTTAAGAGCTAGTTTTTACCTTTTTGTTCAGTAGAGATTGGCAATTCCAAGGCCTTCCTTGTGTATGGAGTTTAAAAACACAGTGGAGCACTTCCTGTATTACCACATGACATCACAAGGTGGAACAAAGTGTTTTCTGTTTGAGAGAAGAACTCAGCCTAAATTTGCAGGATTTCTGTGTTAATGTGTTAATGAAACAAAACACAACTCTAGGTTTGTTTTTGATGAGGAAAAAAAACACATTATAACATAGATTAGAAAATAGTGTAATACAGGACATTACCATATCAAAATGAAAATCACATATCTGTTGAGGAAAGTAACATCTGCACTGTCTTCCTATGACCTCTTGTAACAAGCTGTGATTTGATATTTTATTACTTATCTTTTTATTTTATTTTTACTTGTACACTGACATTTATATAATTATGTCTTTTTGACACCTGTCTCTTGCTATCTTTTTTGCTGCTTATTTAGAATTTATTATTACCATTTATGTTTTTGCTCTTTGTTGTTGTATTTATTGCGATGTGTGAGCTACTCCGTCCAAATAATTTCCCTTGTGGATGAATAAAGGTTGTCTAAGTCTAAGTCTAACACAGAAGACAGAGCTATCAACTGTTGTGCACAGAGGACGCTATCCAGTTTATCAGCAAGAAATGTAAAAATAAATAAATAAATAAATAAATCAGGTCCAAGCTGATACTCTAAAAATGCCTAGATCTGACACTAGTTTCAAACTCCCTATGAACCATACTGCCAAAGTATATTCCTAGTATGTGAAATTTGTTCACCAAAAATGGCAATAATGTGTTTCTGATTCTGAGATGGAAGCACTTCAGTTGATACTTAGCAGAGACGTCGTGCTGGGGTTGTTCTACATGTCTCTCTATGGTGGAATGTTCAGCAGTTACCATGGAGATACACAGGACCCATTACCAAACACTGTCAAAAAACTTTAAAAAGGTGAAGTCTGAACACCTTTCCAGGAGCCTCAATGCAAGTGTTCATGCATCCATTTAGGTGTTTGAATTTCAACAAAAAAGGTGAATGTGAGAGTGTTATTTTATGTACGTGCGAGAGACTTGTTTAAGGGCACAAATCATCTCACCTCGCGCAGTATAAAGGAGGTTAGATTTATTAAATACAAAACAATACAAAGATGATCTGGGGGGGGGGTGTTGAAGAAAGAAGATATCTAAGCATGGTTAAAACACCAGCTGGTTGATCACCTGTTACCACTCTAAAGCCTGTCTTACTCTGACACAAAAAAGTAGTTCACCGTATCTCTTCATTTAGTTTTTGCGTGTTAATTCCGTGAACCGCGTTGATAGACTATAGGGAGAGAGCTTCTTCTTACCGTGACAAGATAGATTCACAGATGAGAGGTGTGGAGCATATATTTAATACTTTATCATCACCACCATCTTAATTAAGAAGGTAGGGGGGGTGGGAGGTGTCAGGGCGAGGGGGATGGGGTATCTCGGTGTGGTGCGTAGAAGGGCGGGTCGGGGACGATATCAATCTCTCGTTCCCACTATCCAACTGCAGATAATGGTCAGGAAGACTGTAAATAGGTCAGCATATGCACAGTGGAGATACATGGGGGGGTTGGAGAGACTGTAGCAACCACAAGTAAAAGGACAAACGCATGGGTCGATGTGAGCCAGCTAATGGACGCAGTTCATAAGGTTGCCAGTTATGTTAGTGATATTTAAGCATCAGGAAATCAATCAGTGCACCACCACAAGGCACAGGCTATTCAGCTTAATCCAGTTAAATATAGAGGCTCTGAATGGGAGCTTTGTCTGGAAGAGTTACGAAACCTGAAGGGAGAAGTGTCCATCACTGCTACCCTGATGCACTTTCAAATAGATAAGATGTATAGGTGCAGCTTGCTATTGTAAATGTCTCAATACAAAGAGTAAATAAGTCCTTTTCGTGTGGGCCTTCCTTTCTTCTGCTAATGTTGAACTCAAATAAATCCATTATGGTGTTTTTGTGTTTGTTTTCATGTCTTGCTGTAGATTTGATGTTTATCTTGATGTAAAATGATAATACATGGTGGTTAGGCATTTGAAATAGTGAGAAAAAATTTAACTTAAAAATAGATGAGCAATATAGGTGCAAATTGTTACCGTAAATGTCTCAGTACAGTTAATAAAAGTCGTGTTCGTGTGGGCCTTCCTTTCTTCCGGTAATATTGAAATAGATTCATTTTTGTGTTTTGTTTGTTTCCATGTCTTGCTGCAGATTTGGTGTTGTTCATCTTGATGTAAAATAATAATATTGGGTTAACTGGTTAGGTATTTGAAATAGTGATAAACAAATTTGACTAACAAATAGTTGAGAAATATAGGTGCAGGTTGTTATTGTAAATGTCTCAATACAGTTAAATAAAAGTCCTGCTCATGTGGGCTTTCCTTTTTATTTGTAAAGTTGAACTCAATAGATTGATTTTTGTGTTTTGTTTGTTTTCATGTCTTGCTGCAGATTTGGTGTTGTTTATCTTGATGTAAAATAATAATACTGGGTGGTTAGGTATTTGAAATGGTGAGAAAAATCGGACTAATTTGCTGTGGTGCCACATGCTCTGAGGGGAATACATGTCGTGCTGGGATTAAATGAGAGCTGTAGAGGCTGGAGCAGTCACTGTTCTGGCTGCCCCCTGCCTCTTAATGCACCAGCATGGGATTCCAGGTGTCGGTAGCAGGGACACTAACAAGAGAGTCGTATTACTACACAGGAGAGTGACAGAAATCAAAACAAGTCATGTTTAATGTTAATGTTGTTTCCTCATCATTTGGAGTTTTGTTTCATTGACATTCATTCAGCACACTAATCCTGCATATTTAGGTTTTCTCTCCAACGGAAACACTGTCCACCTTATGATGTCATGTGGTAATACAGGAATTGCTCGCCTCATTTTTAACTTCACCTTTACTACATCTTCACTTGAATCATTTGGATTAATGATTCAATTTAATGATTCATTCATTTACTTTAGTTTAATTTCAGCCCTAGAATTGCCAATCTCTACTGAACAGTAGATAACATGTAGCTATAAACTTGAAAAGGTGGAACAGAGGATTTTGAGCTTTGGAGATGTAGACAGACTAATAAACTAATATCACTCAAACATGTGTTTGAAACAAAACACCCACTATAGTACACCTGTGTAATATAGGACCATTAAATTACGCAGCAAGATATAAATAAGCAATTATTAACAATGGCAACATATGGTGATAATTTCCAACCTATATTATGTTGTCACATAAAAGATAAATATTATAATTATTGTATTATGATAAATTGATATACAGAAATTTGAAAAATATTGAAAAGGAAATAAATATAATATTTGTTGACTATGATTGTATCAATTATACTTCAAAAATTTAATTTTGCCATTCATCAACATAATTGCGAATTACAGTTGGTTAGTTCTCTCAACTGTGCAATGATTTTGACAGCAATTTTCATCTTAATTCTAACATGTGGGATACATCAGTTCTGAAAAATCTACTTAGTTCATTGACAAAAATGTATTCAGTCTACCAAAACTAGTAGTCCAGGTGACTGAATTGTATTTTGCAATACAATTTACCAGGACCACTGAAAGATTACACAGAAATATTAGGAAAATCTTACTCTAGCAATGTATTGTTGCCAGTATAACGCATAATACTGTGAGCAATATGGTCAGTTTTGGGCATACAGGGATTCCTTGATTTGAACCTTTATTTTATACCAAGATTGTTGCCAATTCCAGAGTGCTAAACCCCTAACTACTTTGACTCAAACAAGAAATGAGTTATGACCAGAGCAGATGTATTTTCAAGTGTATCTTAATCCTCTTTCTGCTCCCATTTCCCATATAACTCTCCACCACCCAGTAATGCAAACGTGCCAAAAACTCCAATGGCATGAAATCCTTTTACTTCAACTGTAACATTGGTGTAGCAGCATTAATAAATGTTGTATGCCTGGACTGAGAGGGGAGGATTAGAGTGTGTATGTTTCGCTGTTTCTTTTCCCTCTCCTCTGCCGCAGATGAAAAAGCACTTCTCCCCAAAGCCCCTGGAACATGACATCCCAGCTCTGCCGCTACATCTCATCTGTAAAGAAATCCTCTGTTCTCCTTGAGTGGGCCTAAACGTGTACACAAGAATCTGCGCCGTGACAGGTATAATGATTTACCGCATACACCACTTTGACAAAACGAATAAACATAGCCACAATATGGTGTAAGTTATGGAGGTATTTGCTGTAGAACTGACATTGTAAATAAAAATGGGAGCAACTGGGGAGATTTTTTTGAACTAGCTTGAGTTTCCTGTCAGGGGCACGGTCGGTTGCATTTATCAGGCCCAGTGACTCATCAGTATTTGGGCACGCGCTCCTTCGCTGTGGCTCACAGCTCCGGCTCAGCTCCTGCACTCCCATTTGTTGATGACTCAGTGGCAGATTCAGATGACATAATCAGCAGGCGTTAGAGAAAACTCAGCTACGGAAAGTAAAATGCATATGTGCACCAACGCAGGGGTAAAGAGATCAGATACGTTGCGCTGTGTCATATGTAAATTTTGTTTTTGGTGTAGTAAATATTAAAGGGCCTACATTACACAAAACTGACTCTTGTGAGCTGTAAGTCATGTTATAACATTTAAGTAATCCTTTATTATCAGTCTCTCTACATTTCCAAAGCTCAAAATGCTCTTTACCACCTTATGATGTCATGAAGCCAGAGGTGGGACCAAGTCTTTGTTTTGCAAGTCTCAAGTAAGTCTCAAGTATTTGACCTCAAGTCCGAGTCAAGTCCCAAGTCAAATACAGGCAAGTCCAAGTCGAGTCTTGAGTCACTGGTCCATAAGTCCAAGTCAAGTCCAAGTCGTCTGCTTTGAGCTTCAAATCATTTCAAAGTCTTTAAATCAAAGTACCACATATAGCTTAGATTTTTGCAATTTACTTGACTTTCAAGATAAATTGTACTCTAAAAAAATCATAGCATATGTATATATGAGTATTTATATATAACAGTTGTAGAAATGAATTTAGTTATTTTTTCCTTTTTAAAGGTCTGGAAAGATGTGAGTAATTATGTCACAATAGAAAGAATTCAGATTTAACAGTGTTTCTCAAGTCTTCTCAAGTCACAGGCCTCATGTCTGAGTCAAGTCCAAGTCACTGATCTTCAAGTCCAAGTCAAGTCCTAGGTCTTAGTCCATTTTATCAAGTCATGTCTCAAGTCCTAAAAATAGTGACTCACGTCTGACTCAAGTCCAAATCACGACTTGCAAGTCCCACCTCTGAATGAAGCAGTAGTTTTCGAATGACCAGATACCATTTACCTTTAATTTAGTAGATGTTGTAAATATCAGGGATGAAATTATCCAAATTATTATTCATGTGAAGGGGTATGGAGTTTAAAAACACAGTGGAGCACTTCGTGTATTACCACATGACATCACAAGGTGGAACAAAGTGTTTTCAGTTTGAGAAAGGCATGTATGAGTTGTGGGTTCTTTATACAGTCTGTGCAGAAACCATGGGGCATTCAATATTATAATAACGGATACTGAAAAATTTACATGCTTAAGTTAAGTTTATGCTTAAGAAAACACTATACCAATATTTTAAGAACACAATTTCAACTGCATATTTCTTGTTTTACGAATTTTGCCGTAGCCAATATTTCATCAAGGATAAACTGGCAACATATTGAGCAGCGGAATGTTAGTGAAATTCTGACACACATTATTATCCATGAGTTGCCAAACTTGTCCAGTCTGGGTCACGTGTATGAGGAATTCCAGGTAATCGAAAATGAAGCAGCTGTTCCCTGGCACATTAGCTGGAGTTTGACTGGAGCCATATGTCCAGCAGTGCGGGGCTCATGACCTGAAAAAACCCAGGCAGGATTGCTAGCACAGAATGTTCTCCACAAACACCACCTCAACACAAACGCGATTGTCAGGACGTGTCCATTACTACCTGCTGAGTGGAGAGATGGCTCAATTTTGTGTAAACTTAAACAGTTCCATCAAACGCTGAAGCCTTCTGATGACTATTGCACTTCTGTCTGACTTAAAGAAAAGCTAGAATGTCACAAACGATAATGCCGAACTACTACAATGCTTAAAGGTGCATTGAGTAACTTTTACGGTTAGAGGGCTTGCTACTTTTCCATGGAAATGTTATTGTTTTGCCTGGAATGTACTGTGTGAAATTAAACTTGTGTAACTCCACGGAGACAGACATGTGGCGCAATTAAGCAAGTTACAGGTCAGATCTGTGGAGAGGTAGGTCCACTCACAACTAATTTTTTAGCCAAAAAGAAAAAAAACAAAACAACACACCTGTAACTGAATAATTTCTGGATATAAGTTTAATGTCATACTGTGGAACATCCAAGGCAAAACAGTTATTTCTACGGAGACAAGCTGGCAGCAGTCCATACATCAGAAAAGTTACACAGTGCTCCACAAATGCAGTATATCACAGCCTGGTTTGGTTCACTCAGTCTCACGTACTACAACACTGTCAGCAAAATCATCAAAACCAGCACCAAAAATCACGAGACAGCAGCAGGAGTCACTCGCCACCATCTACAATAACAGAGTCCGGATAAAAGGCACGTAGAGCTCCACAGACAGCTCACACACTCTACAGTCACACTACAGCCTGTTACCATCAGGGCCAGGTACAGGTCCATCCCACTCAGGACTAAGAGGACCACATCAAGTTTCCTGCCCACCTCACTCCGCCTGTTAAAGGGCTGATTAGACTGTAGTCTGCTTTTAGCTGAGGCACTGTTTGATTTGTGGATTTTTATTGTTCTATTTATTATTAGCCTGTTAATGAAAGCGCTCATTATATTTTATGGAAGTGTTGTGCCCCTATTGCGCTGGTGCTCTGTTTGCAATAATAGAGCGGCACTGATCCAGCTTTTTTAGTGCTAGTCCCGTCATCAGTACTTTGACTTTAAGCATTTGTCAATACTTGATTTTAACCAATACTAGTGTAGGGGAGAAAAATGGCCTTTTGCCCCTCCAAAAAGTTTACTTATTACACCAGAGATCCAATTGTGTTATGCAACTGTTCTTTATCTCTGAAATGACTACTGAACAACTTTGTATGGACAATAAAAGTTCAAACATTATGAGACGTTTTGAGACGGATATTATCCTCTTAATGCCTGAATTTAGTGTATATAAAAATGTTTTGTGTGTGTTTTTGCCTTCATGTAGATGGTAAAGATGAGATTATTAATTTGACAGTAGCAAAAATAAATAAATAAATAGAAATACAACAACTAGAAACAAGAGTTTGCCAAAGGTTCCTAGGAAGGTCCTGCATATGCACCGACCAGCGTGGGGGGAATGCAGCCGCTATCTCGGCTTATATCTTGATTCAAAAGGTTTGTTGCATATTTCTGACAGTTAATGGGTTAAGAAACCGATTTCTGATCCAGCTAACTTTTCAGTATTGGCACAGATATTCGATAGCGGTGCATCCCTTTTCCTAACAGATAAAGAAATTTTGATTTGATTATATGCTATAGTTTAATACTATGTCTTCTGCCAAACAAGATCATTTCATTTTGGCTTTTACAACTGAAATCTATGGTTTCTACTTCTCAGGACGAACTCATTTAGTTTCATAATGACACAGCCTTTTCCACGTAGCTCGGTTTGGACTTGTCACAAAGAGTACAATGCATAAAGCAAAATGAATACCGCAAAGTAAACCTTTTTAAGTCTACCCGCTAAATCGATTCTCAAACAGCAAAAAATCATCCCCACTTCACCTCGGAGACACTCACTGACACCAGTTGTGTAAACCTTTGTCTCACTCAACAACGCTACTTTTCCTAAAGACTCTGAATGAGCAATCAACCTCCACGCGTCTGCCTGCATAATAGAGCCTACATCACCGCCGCAATGAATCAAAAAGCACTTAGGCTATGTTCACACCGACCACATCAGCGCCCAACACCCACTCACAGTTATAAGTACAGCGGGATGAGATAGATGCTGTCAGATTATAGCTGGCAGCAGCCACAATCTCAAATAACAAAATGAACTCAGACTGCAGTGGCTCTATAGAAACGCGTGTGCTTTTAGCCAGGTCGCTATTGATGTTTTGTGAACAGGTCCAAGCACCTGTGAATGGGAGCTGGTCAATGAGAGCTGTTTTTTCACTTTCCTCCAGCTAATTCAAAAGAGTATTTTGGATAAATCAGGCACTAAGGCCATTTTAACTTTCCATCAAAATATACCAAATAGTTATCCAGGCAAAGGAAAAGTATTATTTGATTGTTCATTTATTCAATAGATCCTGCTTTCTAAACCAATTTTTTACCATTTATTTTTGATGGTTTTGTATGAATGATTAAACGTTTATTTTTATTAAATTATTTGCATCAAAGTCTGACAGTTCCATTTGCTCAAGTTGTTTAGCAAGGGTTTATGGTGATGAAATTGATCCGAGAATTAATTGAAAAACAACTGTGCACGACCTCATTTATATTGTTCATTTTAAAATATGCTGAAGTACTAAATAAACCTGCTAATCGAAAATAATATCGACATAAATGTTTGGATTTTAGCAATGGAGAAAACCTTAAAATATGACATGAATAATGCTTTAGTATAAAAATATGTTTTAGTGTGCCAGCGCTAACTGAAGCCATCCCTGGGACTGAATCGAGCATTTCTTCCTGGCTGAAGTTTTTGCCATTCATTTGCGATACTTCATATTCTGTGGTCAAGATGGAGTGTGATTAAGTGTATGAAATGATTCTGGTTCTGGCAGGACAAATGTGAGTGGAGACGCACTTTTGCCAGTACCACATGTCTTTATAGTTTTACCAAACAAACAAATGGAATATTCTCACATATTTTCATTCACTCCATATGTTATGACATCAATTCCATCTGGTAAATAGGCTATTTTTCATTTGGACAAAATTCACCACATTTAATGAACATGTGAGAAGATGGTTGCATGAATACTGTAGAGAATGTTCCACACTTCAGACTATTTGTGTGTTAAATAAAAACATACACTTTTTAAAGGTGCACTATGTAAGCTGTCAGGCAGAGAGGCAGTCCACCACTTGCTTTGCTTGTTATATTTCATAGTACTGAATAAGAGATACAGGACTGCATTCATACCATACTCCATACAACTGTACAACAACTCACCTTATGTAACAGATAACCTTATGTCACGTCAATCACTATTTCATCTTTGCACTGTTTCTCCTTACACACCTCCTGTATATAACCCAGATATTACTATATTTCTATATTTTATTTTACTTGTACAGATACAATTGTGTAACCAAGCCTTATTTGACACCAGTCTTTTAATATTTTTCTTATTTAGAATTTATTATTACCATTTATATTTTTTGTCTTATCTTATATTTTATTGTGACGTGTGAGCTACAAAAGGCTTTAAATGTATCTTTATCCATCGAGACAAACAGGTGATGCCACAAGGCCAAGTTACAGGTCAGGTCTATGGAAAGGTAGCCAGGCTGGCAACACCTAGTGTCTCTAGTCAATTTCATTTCTCTCCAGTGACTAGGTCAGGAATCGGAATACATTAGACTGTTTGCAAGAACCTCGGAAGTTGTAGACCTCACACCGGCCAATCAGCGAAGAGCGATGAAGCCATGACGTCAAACTCAAGCGCCTGTCTGGGTTCCTTTTGTGGTACAGCACAACAGTAAACAAAGAGGTCGAGATGGATGTAGATCGAGAATTTAAAGCCGGAACAAAAAGAATGTTTGGTGAATTTTATCAAGGGGAAAGACCTTATTGCCCATCTTTCTACGGGATTTGACCAAATAGCAGTGATTGGTTAAAAGAAAAAGTACCCGCTACCATTGAGCGAACAAATCCTAATGCTGCGAGGTCAGACGGTTTCCACGAATTGAAACCGGCTGATGAATCAGGCTAGTGGAAAGGTGCACCCACTCACAGTAAGAATATATGTATTTCCAACACCTACAGTTATATACATACAGTAAAACATTTCAGACAAAGCAATAAAATCTCCATGGAGACAAGCAGATGACATACTCCCTACCAGAAAAGTAGTGACATAGTGCACCTTTACCAGATATATGCTTTTCTGTCTTTTTAGAATCCAGTATTTTTGAATACTATGGATCTTGCGTGGATGAGCTCGCACAGACCTGTCTAGTCTTTCCCTCACCTTCTGTATTATCATATGCCCACATCCTTCATCATTGTTTGACCAGAATAATCCAGCAATTGGCTTGGCTTGACAGCGGATTGAGATTAATTTGGCCCAGGCACTTGTAATTCTGCTGATTCCTGCTTAAGCGGATGGCAAGAGAGAGATATCGCACCATGGGGTAAAATAAAATTAGAAAGAAAGGAGGAATGTAACAAATTGTGCTTACCTATGACAGGCCTAACTAATAACCTCAGCGGCTCATAAATATTCAGGGAGACAGGTGGACTACAAAGTGAACGTTGTCTTGGTGCACAAATAGAGCATGACATTTGCGAGATGGATTTTACTACAGCTGTTTTCTCCGTTAGCAAAATCAGCACCCAAACTCAGACATGACCTTATTATTACAAGTACCAATTAGATGTCAATTAGTTTTCTTTGATGAAAAAGACTCAGTGCAGCAGAAAGAGCTCCTTTTCATTAGGCTGAGATTTTGCATTTGAATTCTGTTACCATGAAACATTCAGTTAAATCTACATCCATTCAGACACATTAGTTGTGCATTCAAATCATCAGTAGGTCCAAAGCTAAAAACATTAAAAAACAGAAACTTTTCAAAACACAGTGGGACACAATTGAGATGAAAAACTCCAGGGGATGTGGCATATGGTTGAATAAAAGATGCTTCAAATGTTGTGCACTTGCAAAATAGTTTTAAAACAACACAATTGAGGTGCAGGTAAAGAACAATGGCAAAATGAAAATGCAAACAAACTAAGGACAAAGAACACTATTTCGATATGTATTAGTTTTGATACTGATTAGATACTTTTCAAGTGGTACACTATCTGCTTTTATCCATAAAGAAGTGATGACTTTGTCTGGAATGTTCCACAGCATGGCATTAAACTGACCTATCTCCATGGTCACCTGAAGCCAAAGGGTCAAGTTATAGGTGAGATCTATGGAGAAGCGAGTTCTCACACAGCATGTATGCTTGTCTATTTTTATTGCAATCAAACATTTAGTGGGGAAATAAATGCTCAATAGAGGTGTTTAATTCCATACTGGTGGAAAATTTCAGGCAAAGCAATAACATCTCTTTGGAGATTTGCACATGGAAGACCTACCACCAGAAAGTTACATAGTGCATCTTTCAGTAAAAACAGTTTGAAGGACCCTCATCTGAGAACAGAAGTATTTTTTAGGGCTGCAGTTAACAAAAGAAATTATTGATCTATCAAAGACATGCAGATTGATTAGTGGCAAAAGCACTCAAAACTATTAAATATTTCTATGTATCTGATCCAAACTGCACTTACGGGACTATTTATGCAGAAAATGTAGGAGTAAACAATGTATTTATAAAGACAGATTAAATCTGACGTTTTTCTTATGAATACCAAAAAATACAAAATTTTCAGAGAACTCGCTCACTCACTAACTTCTCCTTTCTGCTGTTGTCCTATATAAATCTCTATAATCTAAATAAAAATATTAGTTGATTAAAACAATTTTTCATCAATTAAGACACAGGATAGACCAGAGACACACACACACACACACAGCCCCCCCTTTGCTCTTACCTTTGACGATGAGGTTGAGGATCTTTGGCCGTGGGTTGCGCTCACTCTGAACGGAGCATGTGTACTGTCCATCGTCAGCTACATCCACCTTCTGTATCTGCAGGCTGTACTCGTGCTTGTCACCCGGACTGGACACGATGGACACTCGAGGATCCACTGACCACTTATCACTTCCTGCGAATATGATGCTGGACCGGTTCAGCCAGGCTCCTTTAGAGATCCCATCTAACAGGTAGCACCTAAAATACAGAGAGGGATTTACAGTCAAAAAATTGTCTTATCTGGTGCAGCAGGTCAGGAGAAGATCCAAAATTAAAGGTGCATTGTGTATCTTTTCTGCTAGAGCTTTTATCTCTGTGGAGTTATTGCTTTATCTGTTTTATAGTATGGCATTAAACCTTTCTATATGCATGGAGACAAAAAACAGACTAATTTATAGGTCAGATCTGTGGAGAGGCAACCCTGCTCACAGTCAGATTACCTGTTTCTCTAGGTGATTTTGAGCTATAAAAACACCTGTAATTGAATCAATGTAAGGTAGAGCTGTTTAATGTCATACTGTGGAACATTCCACACAGAGCACTAACATCTCCACAGAAACAAGCAGGTGATGAATTAATCTCATTACTCAAACTTTATTAGATAATAATTTTAGAAAAACTACATTTTCAATTGCCATAATAAACATCTAAATCCAAATCCAGTTCATTTATATAGCACATTTTATAAACAAAACAGTTTCCAAAGTGCTACGCAGATAAAGATAGCAATAAAAAAACAAAAACAACAAGGGAGGGTATAAATGCCAATCCTAAAACACTAAAACCAGTAAAGCAAAATAAAAGCAAAACTCATAAAATAGGAAAACATGAAATAAAATAAATAAAATAAATAAAATAAAAATAAATAAAAGACACAGAGGGCCACATCAGTCACCTGATGTTAAAAGCCAGAGAATAAAAGTGTGTCTTAAGATGTTTTCACGTTTTATATGAACATATCTTGGATAATAAAACATGAACAAAAAATTAATTCAGTTTAGTCTAGTTCAAGTTTATTAATAATGAATCAGTTACTACATCAGTAATACCGTAACTTCTAACACTAAACCACTAATTACTAAGCCTGGATCATTTTTTTCATATTTGTCATTTCATATTTTTGTTTATGCTTTATTTCTGCTAATTAGGGTGTAGTTATTGTAAAGTGGTACCAAACTGTTTTATTTGGTATTTTCAGATTGAATTACTTCTGTCCTTGTTAACTCAAACTCTAAACGATAAGTTCCAGACTCACTGCACTAAAATAAGCAAAAACAAAGGAAAGTATTTGGATCACCAGTCTGCTAATTATTTCTACCATCTTGCTGAACAATATATAAAATATTTACACGTAAGATCACAAGTTTTTTTTTTTTCTCTGCCTGCAATGTGTCTGTGATTTTAATATTGCAATATGAGAAAATAAGCTGCTTTTGTCGCTGCGTGGGCGTCCTTCTTCTCTGATACTTCTTCCGGAAACATATGCAACTAGAAAATTACCAGCACTGGCTCCAACAGTCCAAACCCTTGCTGTATTCTTTATTCTCCAGTTGTAATTGTGCTAAGGAAATCACATCATAAACTGTGACAAACGCTGTAATAATGAGTGGGAAAAGAAGCAATCAAGTTTGGCTCTTTAGCTGTTGTCAACATGGAGCGCAAACTGCCAGCATCAGTACTGAAGCCACCGAGGAAATCAGTCTGGCACTAGCCACAAAGCTCCTTCCCCTGTTTGCCAAGAAAGTGCCCGTCAGCGCAAGCTCGCCAAGGACAATGGTCCTGAAGCACACAATGGAAATGAATGGGAAAAACAGGGAGGGGAATCTGTACGACCGGCCTTTAACTCAGCCCACTGCCCACCTGAGCTGAGCCCCGGAGGCTCTGTTTACTGCGGACGCCCAGAGCAGTTCAAAGAGCTTTTACAGTTTGTAGTAGAGCTGCACTGTTTAAGGATTGTGATTAGATTTGCAATAAATGTTTAAAAAGTAGGATTTTGTTGAGAGTGCACATCACAAACAATTTACATTTGAGAGACTGAAATATGAACTAATAAACTAATACAAGAATTCCATGCAATTCATGCCACATTTATAGAGATCTAAAAACTGAAGTCTTAGCCTTTTTTAATAGACAATATATGTTATTATTTACAGTGGACATTCTAATATCTAATTACAGTCTGATAATTATGCCAATGATTATTATTATTATGCCAGTGATAGTTAACTTGTCAAAGCTACAAGAATGGATTTTCATTTGATGACTGCTCTCACATTTGCTTGGTTATATTTACAAAATAAATCCAATATTTACCCACCCATCACAGTTTCACACAACAAGTATTTTGTCATTAAAAAAAAAATAAAAATAATAATAATAATAATAATGAAGTTTGGCTAACTTCAACAACCTGTGAAACACTATTATTAGACATCTTTAAACAAAAAGATCAAGAATTAACATTGCACAACACATGTTCATTTGACTGTGTATTTAATTTAACTTTTATACATGTTAGGCTTCATACAACTAAAGGCCCTGTTCCCGTTCTCATGTTTTTTCCATGTATTTCTTGGGCTTGTCTGCATCTAATAGTAAAACATTTTATTATACCATAATCAGAAAGTGCCTGTTAGCATGCTAACGTCCTGCTCTGATCTCTAGAAGTTGTGAAATGCGCTCATAAACTACTCACAGTGAATTACAGCACTAGAAATGCATAAGGTAAATGAGGAATAAATCAGGACTCCTGCAAACTGTAAAATGAGCTAGTTCTGTTTCACATGTTTTTAAGACATGAAGTAAACTCAGGTACAGCACTTTTAAGTGTTAAAGGAAGGTTGTACAGCTGGGATTCTCCAAGGTGATCCCCATTATGAAAGTAGGTTGTACACAGAACATTTTACTCATGACAAAAGCAGACTATAAAAAGGTATACTCTTTCTAGGCACAGCTGCAGTACCACTTGTTTTCTTGTTTACCATTTGTATCCTTGGTAAGTTCGTGGGACTCCTAATTTTGGCAATGCTGACCACAGCTTCTTCTCTCCATATAACACATAAGTTAAAACTTTTACAGTGGATAGATCTGGAAAAAGTTAGCAAAGAGAAAATAGAACAACATCTCTATAGTGATCAGAACATTTATATGTTTGTCTGTTTATGTCCCATTAACTTTACTTTATCATTCAGAAAGTGTGATTTCACAAAACTGGTCACATACTTCATGACTGGTAATAGATTAGAATGAATGAATTGAGTGAATTAAAGAGTTCAGCAATTTTTCATCATGGTGTCAATGATGATGAAAAATTGTAAAAAGATATATAAAACAAAAATTTTGTATAGTGCAAGCCCTAGCAGAGATTTTACTTTCCAAATTGTATTACCCTTAACTAAACGAGTGTGTTGCCAAATCCCAATAGTCACTTAACTCAAATCCTTTCTCATTTCCATGGAGCATAAAGGTCAATGGAGACTCTGCTAACCAACTGAGTTACTGCTAGTTCCACATTTTAACAATCTCAAACCTGTGTAACAACTGCACACACTTTTGGCATGAATATTATAAAAGTAAATGAAGCCATCACCTTGGTCACTGCGTGCCCTTGTCCAGTGCTTTAGTCAAAGCAGCATTAATCTCTTAACTCTGTAGGTGGGCTGGGATTTCATCAAGGTTGTTTCTCTCACAACCCACTAGGACTCTGCTGCCTGATGCCAACACAAAAGCTCCAACAGCCCCTCTGCATCAGACCAGCCGTAGGAGGTCTACAATAGCCAATAATGAATACATTTACCATGATAGGTGACCAGGGACAAAGCCTAAACATTATCTCAGGTATATAAACTGTATGGGCACAGCTAACCTGCAAGTCGCTGCATTCTCAATAGGAAGTGAGCGCTTCTAGGGGTGATCCCAGTGCAATACAGATGCTGGTATCGAATATCAGAGCCAATCCAATAACTTACAGCCTCTGTGAGCTTTATTTGACTGGAGCCGAACACTTAGTCTACTTACAGTCTATGTTTAGGTCTTATTTTAAAGAGTTTATTTGAAATTGCTAAATGCCAACAACTGCAATTATGTATCTAAAATTATAAAATGTAAAAATAATGAATATATTATGGTGACAGGCCTACTTCAGAGCACAAACAGCTCAAATAAAAGGGAAAAAAGTGTGTCTCAACATCCATCTGGATACTGGAGATGACTAAAGCAGCAGTTGTTGATGACTCATCTAAATAGAAAAAAAAAAAAAAAAACTAAATTAAAAAGACCACAATAGACTAAATATTGAGGGTTGCTATGATTGAATGTGATACAAGCTTACAACATGGCTGTACAGAAGAAATAACAATGAATATGTTTCAAATAAAATATTGGTTTAATGGCTAGTATTAACAAGTGGTCTTTCTGACACTAAAGTCACAAATCTACAACATTTTCTGAGAAGTTAACAGTATTTTTGAGTTCAGAGAGTGTTATGTAATAGGACGTTGATGTATTTCAAATTGCACGATCTATTATCCACATATCCATGAATCAACTGCTCTGAGCCTTCCCCTCGTATAACACAATAACATCAAAATAGCTGATCCATTGATTTCACTGTCTGTGTCAAGATCAGGGCAAAGCTGGAAAAAAATAGGTCACAATTTCAAAGTTAAGACACAAGTTTGCTAACATCTTTACACCAAAGTCATTTACCCAGACTTTGGACCACTAGAAGAATCCACAGCGGATATTTGTTAGAGACTAATATAAAGTTATGTTCCATCAGGGGCAGTGCCAGTGTTCAAATGACAACCACAGTGTTCAAAATGAGGGTACAATAAAACAAAGAGTTCCACATGGGTTTAAATCACTATAAAGTGCTGACTTCATTGAAACTTGTTTATTACAGTCGGGTAAACATGGAAAAGTATGAGGGGTCTACTGTTAAAGGTCCTATATCATGCAAAATTTACTCTTGTGAGCTTTTTTTCCATATAAAAATGTTACCTCCTCAAAAACATACCCAAAGTTGTGTTTTTTTTTCATTCACGCAGATTTGAGTAACCATTTATTATTAGACAGTCTACATCTCCAAAGCTCAAAATGCTCTTTTCCACGATGTTGTCATGTACAAGTACTTTTCAAGTTAATAGCCACTTTTTGCGTTTAGTTCAGTAGACAAGTTTCAGGGAATCATCCAAATGATTCTAGTGAAGGTGTATGGAGTTTAAAAACACAGTGGAGCACTTCCTTTATAACCTTATGACATCATAAATTGGAACAGAGTGCTTTTTCATTTGAGAGAACTGTTATGTGTGAATGAAATAAAACACAACACTAGGTATGTTTGTGATGATGAAACAACACTGTAACATAGATCAGAAAATCGTGTACAGTAATATACCGGTCGGCCCTTTAAAAAGTATAAATACCATGTTCTGCAAGCTCCCCCATGGAATACCTTGTCACCCCCTTGCCCCTCAAAATAAATCAAATTGAATTAAAAATGTCCAAAACTGCCCCCATGTTCTACTGAATTATACACTATTATCCTGTCAACCCAAGGTAGTATGTCTGAATATGTTCACTTTACCAGTATCTAAAATTCTCAGTAGACCAACACAACACTCCAAATTCCACTTCATAAAAAGTATTTAAAAACTCCAATAAACTGGTGGGATATTAGCCATTCCAGCTCTTGTTAAACTAGTCTTAGTCTGAAAATAACTGATCATTGTACTAGAACATCTGCTAAAAGACAGTGCCTTTGTGTGGCTGCTAACAGTGCACACTTAACCCACTGGATGAGAGAAGAGAGAGTTTTGAAGAGCATAATGAGAGTGTGTAATAGCAGAGCCATCATCATGTATGAGACAGAGGAATGGTGTGATCAGGACCATACCACAGATGTTTCCGTCACATTTTGTGTTTTATAGAAAATCAGAGCTGGCATACCAAGCTGCGCACCTAAATCAATGCTTTTGACAACTCTCCCATCGACTTTCTGCCCTGGACAAAGCCTGCAGTTTGATGAATCACAGTGAGCTCAAGTTTTTCAATGTAAAAATATGTTTAATTTCAGTTCACTTTTTGTACCCTGGAAATTTCTGTTGTGCACCTTTAGAGTAGGCCTGTCACAATATCAAATTTTGAAGCACAATATACTGCTACAGAGGAATACTAGAACTGTGATAAACAATAATACTGAAACAACTTTAAATCACTGACATAATAACAATAATCCCAGTATAATTAATCAATAGTAATGCATAGATGTTCCATAGATGTTCAACTCTCAGATCAAATATAGCTACAAATCATATCATATTACAACAAAAGGACTCAAAATCTCCCACTTTTACAAAGAAAACGTACACACAATAAATTCTGAGCCACAGAATATATTGTCCCAACAATATATGGTCGATATAGTAATAAGCGTGACAGGTCTACTTCAGAGTGAGAACAGCTAAAATAAAAGGGAAGAAAGCGTGCCTCAACATCCATCTGGACACTTTCAAGAGCTGACTAAGCAGCAGTTGTTTGATGACTCATCTAAATAGTCTGAATAGACCACAATAGACTAAATATTGGGAGGGTTTCTATGATTGAATGTGATACAAGCTCACAACACGACTGTACAGAAGCATGGCAATAGTGAGAAACAGAAGTACTGGCTCACAGCAAGAATGACCCAGGTTCAATAGCAGGATTGTGCGTAGAACAAAGTGCAGTTTATGTTTTCAATGAAATGCTACAGATTACCATAAGAGTACAAATAGGCCTGTCACGATAACACACTTTTTGATGTGTGATATATTGCTGAAGTAAATATAGACGATAAATGATAATACTGAAACTCATGTATATCACTGACACTCAAGAGCAGATTTAAACCACAAAAATATTCTAAATCTACAATATTGTAAAACACTTACTGAGAACTGAGTTTGCATCTGTAAATAGTCAGAGATATTATTAATGCAACCTTCTATGTCGTAAATCTTATCATATAGCCAAAAAATAACTAAATAAATGTGCACACTATGAGTACTGACTCAATATAATATTTATAAGTACAAAATCCCCCCGTGTGGGCCAGGTGTTCACCCATGGCCATTTCTCTATGAATATAATTGTGACTGATCACCGTACAATACAATATATTCACCATCAAGAATATACTGCATGGAGTAAGCAAAATGAAAAAAGTACTTTTAATCCAAATCTCAGCTAAACCATTGAAGAGTTGAAAGATAAGAGGTTTGAGTGCTTGAGATGGACTGTATAATCTGCACAGGAATAATAAAGCCGTGGTCTATATTTGAAGAGGAGTGTGTTGGGTTTTGGGGCAGGGAGAGAATGAGTGCAGCAGAACTCAGGTACAGAGCAGCCTGCTTTTAATCCCTAAAATAATCCTGTTGACTGCGGCCGGTGGGACACATCTGAAGCCCTCCAGCTATAATCCACCCAGAGCCAACAGTGAACCTCACACCTACTGTTAGAAACACAGCCACAAGTTTAACACACAAGCAGGTAGCAGAGTTAAGTGATCCACAATGTACTGGAGACACATCCTCATCTCAGAATCAGCAGTTAGAATTATATGTTTGGAAACTGGAACTGAAATTAAAGGTGCACTGTGTAACTTTTTTGGTGGAGGATCCAGTTCGAATGTTCTGTGTTCTGTAGCTGTGGAGACAAGCATGATACATCACCAGGCCAAATTACAGGTCAGATCTGTGGAGAGGTGATCCAATTCACAGTGAGGATTCAGATTTTATGGGCATTCAGAATATCTGCATCTGAATAAATGCAAGATATATCCAGTGTTGGGGAGTAACAGATTACATGTACCGGTATTACATAATCAGAGTACAAATTATGAGTAGCTGTATTCAGTTACAGTTACTGTTTCAGTGAGTGGTAATTGGATTACAGTTACTTTGTTAAAATAAATGGATTACGCGGCGATATTTTCCTGTTTTCACATTTTGGGCTAAACCAGGACTAAACCAGGACTAAACCAGGACTAAACCAAGACTAAACCAGGACTAAAACCAGAAACTAAAAATAATTTCTCTATCAATAATATTTTTAATATGTTTAAGTCTCAAGACTGGGCTTTTTATTTTCTTTTAGCAGATAAATCAAAACATCTTATGTTCAGATCCTCAAAACAAAAGTCTTTTCATGGAGACTTGGGCTCAACAGACAATTTGAAGACAATAAACAGGAATTTTCAGGATGTGGTTGGTACATTCATGTAGTTTTAAAAAGCGTGACAATAGCAAGTAATCCAAAGTATTCCGATTACGTTACTCACTTTAAGTAACTTAATGGATTACGTTACAAACTACATTTTGAGGTGTGTAATCTGTAATTTGTAAGGGAATACATTTACCTTCCCAAGACTGGATATATCAGCTTAATGCCATACTGCTGAAAATTCCTGGTAAAACAATCAACATCTCCATGGCAACAAACCAGTGTCACAGCCTCACCCAGAAAAGTTCCATAGTGCACCCTTAAGATGATTTTCCTTCAAAAAGCAAACACAAAATACTAAAAAGCATATATTCTATTATCTTGAATTTCCTTCAGGATCAATAAAGTATATCCATTCATCTACATTACTGGTATAATGACAATGCACATTTTTCTGAACTTCAGTAGCGCTCACACTTGAGAAGCTTTCAATTGAATGATTTTCATTCAAACTTCAAATATTAAGGCCACATACTGAACAAACTAATCATGCTGCAATACGTGAAAGCATTTTACAATGATGTATACATTTAAATGGACTGATTCAAACAGATGGGCTGATATAAGAAGCACTTACATTTTATTACTGCTCTGCTATGACTACTGCTATTCAAGTCCTGCTGTGACAACACTATATATAATACCCTTCAGCTTTATTGTGAAAGGGTCCTGACTCCCATAACGTTGTATAGTACCTCCTCGTACTCTTCACTCAAGGGTTGTTGAAAGGTCATCACATGATCAAGTGGTAACCCTGACCTAAGCGCCTATTCTTTGGTATCGTTGTCTCATTCTCTTCTTTTCCACATTTTCGCAGTCATGCAAAAGAAAGCCACTCAGAGTGGCACGAAGAGGTCATCTTTCACGCAGCATCAACAAACAAAGGCCGAGTATCAGACTCCATTTCTCCTTGTTTACACCACACAGACACATAAGTTTTACAAGCTGTTTATTTCTGCTCATTGACAGCACCTCAACAAGAACTAATTTCTGTACAGAAAATCGTTCACAGCTCTACAACAGCGTAATCTCAGGATTAATTCACATTATTGATTTTTCTTACAAACATTGACATTGATGGAATAAATTTGGCTTAATGGGGAAAATTAACAGGATTTTCAAAATAAGGATATGTGAAAGAGACGAAAAGTCAGGTTTAATGAGGCAAGAACAAACTTTTCAACTGATTTTACTGGTCTGGCAACAATGCTGTGTCACCTAAATAGGTTTGAAGCTCTTGGGTTTGAAAATGAAATGAAATCAGTGAACTCCTCAAACTTAGAGGAAATGAACATCTGCCGAGAACTCAACAGAACCACAATTTGGCAACAAGTGTATTTTGTTTTACCATGACCTTCAAAGTGACTAAAAATGTTTATTTTTGCATCATAATAATTGCAAAATCTATTAACCATGACACACCAGGCGTCACATGAGGATAGAAAATTGGGTTATAAAACAAAACTTACCCTTGTCAAATAGAATCACATATTAAATAGCAAGCACAGCAAGCCTTTGGCAGCTCAAGGCTCTCGGTGAGTACAAAATAAGTTCGGGGAGGTGACATTGTGCATGGTGATGGAGTGAGCGTAGTGAAGGTCAAAGCCACTGTGGGAGTAGGAAACAGATCCAATTAGTGTTCAATTATCAATAATATAATTCTTGTTTATTGCATCAACTGCTGGTGCCAAAAGGACTGTCGCTAAAGTCTCTCCAATGTAAGGGCATTCCTACAGTATTGAAGAGACACATGAAGGATCAGTGATTCTCGGGTCTATGTAGAACTGGTGAATTTCAGATACTAGAATGTGATGATGTCATACTTCCAGTTGGGGGCGGGATCATTTTTTTACATTGTACTTTGCCATAAAATATCAGAAAGGCAAATTCACAAATGGAACCTGATCATTTCTATTGTTCATTAGACCCAAGACCATGCTATATAACAAAAATCTGAACTTGAACAGTAATTTTACACCCATCTGTATTAAATTATATTGGGCCATAAAATGTTGTGATGCCATCTGAAACCCAGTATAGACAGAATACATCCTGATACTGTGTCCAATGAAAACAGGTCCCTTCAAGTCAATCCACTTCAGTGCTGGAATTTTAACCAATTTATTAAGCATTCAAAACAAGACATTGCTGGTGTTCAGGGCTTTGCCAAGACTGCTTTTAATTACCGCTGTGCTCAAATGCAAATAAATCCAAGCTAACATACTTTATAAGGAAGTACGTTTCAGGGGATAACATTTTAATTAATAGCGACACACAACAAAGTCAGAAAATGACTTGATAACAGTAAACAAACTCTGGTAATCTTTCAATTAAAGAACAGCATAAGAGATTATCCTGTGAAGCATTACCAAGCACTTTTGAATGACCAAGAACATTTATCATTGTCATTTCCATTTGCAATGAATAGTATGTAGAAATATCATTCTAAAATGGCTAAATAATTAATTAATACTGAAGTGAAGGGCAGGGGAAACTGGCAAAATTAAGATGTACTGTCCTCTAGTTTAGGGTTAAATGTCTCTATAATTGCAGGGCCTATCTTCATGAAACAAAAACTGACAGGAAGTTCAACATCTGATAATTTTTTCCATAATATCTCAAAAAGCTGGTGTCATTATTACAATTACAATACAACACACAAAAAAAATGTTTTGTTGAATGCAAGTATGCTGACCTCCACCGACGAAAAATAATAATATTCAACATTTGTGGAAATAAATATCCAAACAGAATTTGAATATTTATTTGAAAAACTGTTAATCTCCTCTGGCCTTCATCTGAAAATACAACATCATCTAATTCATGTATTCTTCAGTGTACTGAAGCTCAATTCTGTGTATACCAAGCAAGCAGTAGAAAAGGAAAGTACATGGACATGATGAAAGAAGTTTATAGCTTTTCAGACTTGTTTCATTGAGGACATGTGTCAAGCCACAGCAGGAGAATAGGGGACAATACAGATCTGCGGCACATTTCAGAAGCCCAGATCAAACTGGGGCTCACAGTGGGAGGCTGACAACCCCTAGACGGCGACTCTGCAGTTCTGGGTGCTGCAATATTTCCTCCACCCTGGAAGCCTTCAATTTTTTATGCCCTTCCCATTGTGCTAAAAAATAAGTAGGAGTTTAATTCAGACTTCAAAAAGATAATGATACTTTATGAATAAAAAACAATGCAGCTATTTGGGTTGCCAAAAAAAAAAAAAAAATCCCAGATTAATTCCCAGATTAAAAGAGTCTAAATCCTCACATAAAGTATAAAAATAAAGTTGTCCCTTTCTTGAATGATCGTTGTTTATCAGCCCAAGTTTGAAACCATATAATGATAAGAGTATTATTATTTTTGTTCAAAATCACAATCTTTTACAATTTGATCTTTATTTATTATCATTACAAAAGTTGGTATCAAGTATCATGCCTGTTCCTGGTATCCAAATCGAGTTTGAAATTTTAGTATTATGATAGCAGCTATAAAGATGTCCTCAACTAAATTAGATTATTTTCAAAATCACATCAAACTGAAGCTGAAAATAACAACCTTTACTGCAGTCGCTGTCTACCATCCTGAATATTCTTTCTACCTGATACTTTCATTTTATTATTTCTCTAACAAAATGCTACTGTTCACCAAGATCAAAAAGTACTCCATGAGGCAATATGCAGTTATCTTTTTCACTCTTGTGTAAGTCCAAAATATTAGTAACATTGCTGTACCTCAAATTTCTGTGAGAATGGTGTGAAAAGCTTCACTCCACAGGGGCCATGTTGAATTTTAGGGATCTTTTCTGGTGACATTTCCGAGCATTTATTTGCATCTGTTTTCCCAAATCTTAGCCGTCCGTTTGGAGGTAGCCTATTTGCCAGGCGTACATGTCTGATTGTTTCTTGAGCTGGCAGGGACTACCCTCTGCAGCGCTGTGGGGACGTCAGCCTCCCACCGCCATCTGGGCCCAGGTTCTGCTAATCCCCACACACGCTGTCAAACCTTCCCCACTCCCAGCTCCCCCTCTCTTTCTCTTCTAGTTGTGTTTACGACTTCAGACACTGCAGCAGTGCTGAGACATATTGTAGTCCTCAATCCATTATGACAGCTAAGGAGAGTCCCATCACTTCTGAATGACAAGTGAGCTCAATGTCAGTGCACTGAATCTGGGAGCTGGAGTTTTGGGAAAAAAACTAAGGGCTGTAGTGGTGATCACGCTATAATTGATGCAAAACATACCTTTTGGAGCATTTATCCATGTAATACTGTTCTCGAAGTGAAAATGTACCTAGATCAAGGGGCAGGGGATATGCCCTGAAAATAAAATAGTTTCTTTTTTCTCAAAAACTGAAAAGGTCAAAACTGATAAAGATTGTATTCAGTAAAACAAACTATTGCATTAAGCCCCAGCATTTAAATGGACATCACTGATTTCAAAGCAGTCAGCGGTGCATGGCCCTGTGCTAAACTTTGCTCTCTGTGATAGCACTGAGAGGCCTTTCTTGCATCTTGATTGCGATTTCCAATCTGAAAATGTTGGTAAAATAAAGAAACAATTTTCTTCCAAAAAATCTATTTGAACTTCAAATATGATTAATAAATTTTTTGTCCAGCCCTAGGATCCATCTTTACAAAGTCCATAAACCAAACTTCTGACTTCTGATACCTGATACAATATAACCACAGACCCACTTCTGCATCACCAAATGAGCATATGGCAAATCAGGCAATTATAAAAATATTGGCAATGCACAAGCTCATCTAGTGCTGAAAAAAAGAACACATAATAATGTGTATTCAATTTGACTCAAATAAAAAGCAATTATTCAAGTCAGTAAAGAATAATTCCAAGTTATTTTCCATTCTACAAACAGCGGATGCAGGTGTACTTTCTTATTTGGGCTTGTGCTTTGAAGTGCACAGAGGCCCTGATTCCTCTCATCAGTAAGTGTACCCTGTGTGTATTCCCCTGCCAAACAGTTAAGCGGCCCAGTTAACCGCCTCAGTGACAGGTCAGGCTTGGCTGAGCTCCAGCAAGGACCATGAAAGTGGAGTCACTCAGTGTGTGGGGAACAGCCACTCACATCCTCTCCCATAGCCAACACTTCCAGACCAGCGTACAGTTTAGAACAGAGTAGCCTCATCAGAGCAACCCAAAACACGGATGTTTGCGCAGTGTCTAGACGGGGAGAGGACACTTGAGATGACAAGAAGGGGCCATGCTTGCCGCTTTTAAATGTCACAGCAAATGAGCGCTTCTGAAGGGGGTTACGCGGCGTGCCTGGTAGTTGACACTTGTTATGGCTTTAAAACTTCAAAAATAGTCGAAGATCCTGTTTGTGACTGTCATTATCTGTTAGAAAGGGCTCAGAACGGAAGCAGTTTTTAAAAAGGGCCAAGTTCATTTCTTTTTAAAGCAGAGGATAGGAGTTATATACAGATAGGAAAATGAAATTTTAATAGTTGCTTTAGGTGGACCAAATACAAATACATAAGGGATTTGCATTGGTTCTCATATCCATATTGGTGAGGGCTTTCCCAGCTATTTGCATCAGTTACATACTGAATATTTGAATAGCATTTATTTACATTATATAGTCTTTTTTTTTTTTCTAGCTGCCCCGGTCATGTGTCCATGTGTGATTCAAAGTTTGCCCTCATTGAGTCAGCTGTTCCTTTCCTAAAAAACTCAAGATTAAATATACCAAATGAATACATTCTGTTTTCAAAGAAACATGAGGGTAATCTGCAAATACTGATTATGAGCCACAGCAGCAAGACTAATGCTGGACCATCAAAATAGATATGTGTGATATCCTCCAACCATAAAAACAATGCAACATAATATTAGAAATACCACCTAACTAAAACCATCCCACTCTGCCCCACTTCAAGGGCAAAGCCTTCTTACTGCTCTAATTCCTACCCCAGCAACAATTCTCACAAAGCATAAATCCCAAAGTCATAGTGACTAGTACATTCCACAGTCCATGTATTTGTACACGTTGCACGGCTCAACTATTTGTTTCTGTTTATATTTATGCAGAATTGTTATCCACAAATTCTCCTAGATACGTTGTCAGAAAGGAGCAAAACATCTTCAGTAGAAATGCTTTCACCTCCTACGAAGAAGCCAACAAAACACAAATTCTATACAAATGTAGCTTTGGTCTTGGGTATAAGGCTTGGAAATTGCCAGGCGTTAAAACCCCTATATCATAAACAGTGACAGTAACAAGGCAGTGTTTGTTATTGCTTTCCTGCGGGGCTTTATCCAGCCTTTTTGATGTGCTCTGTCCACGGCACAAATGGACGATCCTTCATTGTCAAAGGACACTGGAACCCCTGCACAGTCCGATAGGTGCGCCCACATTCATCATCCTGACAAAGGGAAATAAGCAATTGCCACAGCACTTAACTGGTTTCACTCATCTGCAAATATTGGAATAAATACATTGAGCAGAAAAGAGGAGCCTGTGGGCGCTCATATTTTACCCACCCTATTTGAGCTTTCTTTAGTACTGATGCTTTTGCTGTGCGACTCATTGTGAATCACAGGAGCTATAAAGTGCGTGTCTTAGCTCTTAGATCCTCTGTAAAAGAATTTATAGCACCAACATGTGCAAGGGAGGTTAACATCTCGACTCAAGCAAAACGCATATGCAGAATCGTTTGTATATAAAGCAATTAAGAGTCCAATAGCCTTGTCACCATAATTACAATATTAACTTATCGATCAATGCATGACAGAGGGAACAATGATACTACAGAGATTTTCTTTGTACTAGTGAGGAACGTTTTGTTGTTTTTTTCTGTATTATGTGTTTCATGTTCATTAAATGTGATTTGTGTAACAAAGGGTCTGCCACCTTCTTTTTTTTTCCATGGAATTGTTATTGCTTTGTTTGAAATAGAAACCTTTCTGTCATCATGCAGACCAAAACAGGTCAGTTATAGGTCAGAATGTTTTTCTTTGTATATCTGAGCTATAAACCCACCTGTAAGTGAATATATATATATATATATATATATATATATATATATATATATATATATATATATCTAAGGTAGAGCTGTTTAATGTCATATTGTGGAACATTTGAAAAAGAGAAAAGACACAGAAACAAGAAGGTGATGGACCACCAACTGAAAAGTTACACAGTGCATGATTAACAATACCGTCCAGATATAGTTGTTATGGTGGGAAATCCTGCTTTAGGATTTTTGTATTCTGTATTATTGTTTATCGTCTATATTTTCTTATATAATATCTGGCTCTTCAACTGTTATAATCGTGACAGGCCAAGAGTTCCACAGATTAATTACATCAACAGCCAGATAAAACCATCAACGTCATCTTCTTGTGTGTGTGGATGCATGGCATTGTGAGGGGATGGCGGCAGAGGCTTGATTAATGCACAAATCCAATGAATGCTCCTCTGTTTAAAATGCAGAGCCCGTGTATTGGCAGGGACCGAAAAGTCCTTAGTTAAGCTAATCGCCGGTCCATTTGGCAAGGATTAGGCCCAGCTTAGGGTGCCTCCTCCGAACAGGGTCTCTGATTCATAACACTGATTTGAGCGAGTAATTTTGTTGATAGAGCAAATAGTCCATTTTGAGATTGTCTTAATGACACCGAGGTCTTCATTGAGAGACATCAGCAGGAGTAAAAATGCTATTAAGGCAATTAAAGATATCAATTTATTTCCCCGGGAGAGATGGGACGAGTTGAGTTGAGGACATGGAGGCACACGCCGGAAAGGAGTCAGCATTAGTTCCTGATGGCAGCCAACAGGGGGCACAGCACCAGTTTAAACAAGGTGCCTTTCTTCACAGTGCCACGGATTTCGCAGAAGAAAAGGCTGATGCATGAAAACAGACAACATACATCATAGACAAATAAGATGCATATTATATCATTCATTATGGTCGTGCTAGAGGATGGGGGCCATTACAGACAGGTCATGTATTTATGGGGAGCAATGGTTGATAGAATATAGTCCAATCCAATAAGACAAACTTAAGGATTCTAAATATTACTTAAGAAGTTGCTATGAAATTAACCAAGCAAAGTAATCAGTATATTATTTGCACCATGGTGGGTTTTAAAAAAGAAGTTGATCTCATCATAGTCTCATCTAAAATTAACAGCCAAAAATGAAGAAGAAAAAAAACTAATTACACATACATATTAACAGCCATCTGTAGGAAGCAACAACGTTGAAAAAGCAATTAAAATACTTGACGTGACTGACAGATGCAGAAGTAGTTCCACTGCAGAGAAAAAAAAAGAATCACAATACAAGTAAAAAAAAGCAATTGTGTTATGCACACGGACACGGATTTTACCCAACAATTGTCATTTAACAGCTTTCCCTGACACACTATTACCTTCTTAAGCTTAATTAGCAAGAAATAAATTGGTGTACTGTCAGGCCAAATGAGAAACTTTTTTTTAACTGACAAGTTTGACACACTCTACTGACAAAAAGTATCAAGCACTAACACCAAATCAGTACATTTTCTGTATTGTGCAATCAGGTGTTACTGCATCATTTTCGCACAATGAAAAACAAACAGTAAATTCAAAAAAGGAAATGTCTCTCCTGGCTTACCTAATCAATTGCATTAGGTCTCAGACACATTTGCTAAGGCGATGGCACCACTCCAAATATGGAAAACATATTAACATTATGATGCCGTTATCTAAGCCCTATTAACTACTGCATTTGTGGCTGCTTCTTGTGGAGTAAGGCTGCATTATGTGGAGATGTATGCAAGACAACAGGTTCATTAGGTTTTCACAAATTGCCCCGGCATGCAGGAATTTAGCTTCACCACAACCACGATAATCAGAGAATACAGAGAGAACACCACTCATCCCTTTCTCGGTATTGTTATGGACTACTAGCTTGGTCATTACTGGCACTGCACATATTAAAATAAGCCAATGGCAAGGGAAACAAAACAGTGTACGATGCAGAACTGCAGTAATTCATTACTGAACGACAAACAGTGCATCAAATAATATAACTTGACACTTTTGCCTTCCTGATTGTCAACTTGACTTGAAGTTGCAGAATATACGAGAAGGCCATTCTTCTTAGCCCATAATTTTAGTTAGGAGTCAAGTGTCTGATAAGAAAGTCTGCTAAGCTCCTAAATTGCATGCTTATAGAAGTGTGCAAATCTAAATAAGATATAAAGGCGGCAGCCTGTAACCTGTGCGCTTTCCTTATCAGTTTATGAAACACGCAATTAGCTCAAGTTGGCCGCGAGGTTTAGCGAATAACCCCATTAAAAGAGAAGTGTTAAATAGGACCGCGCCTAAAGGCAAACATAATGGGTTTTTCCATTGACATGCTTTCTATTTGATAGGAGAGAGCGCCTTCCTGTTCCTAATGCAGCCTCGGACAACTTAAGATTCAGGCAATGTTTACTCCATAATTTATGTACACTATACTCGCATCCTAAATGGCAAAAAATATCTCACCACAGCACACTATTAATCATGGGGCAACAACATCTGGTTGCAATGCGAATTTAAAATAGAGAGGTACTGCTTGATTTTGTAACATGTGAGTGTAAAGGATATTTGTATGGACATAGAACCAGCTCTCGTCCTGTACACCAGGAAGCAAATCATATCAACACCGTGGAAACAGGAGGGCTTAATGGAATCTATTTTTAAACACTACTTAGTATAGTGTAACAGTGCTCTAGCTTTGTGCTTTAGTTGTCCACGGGGTTTGGTTACAATAGGATCAGTCCTATGAATCCTACATAGTACATACTTTGACTCTATGTACTGTGCACTAAATATTAACATGTGAAATCCAAAATAGAGGCAGCAAGAAAACACAGACCTTTGACATAGCCACAGACTGTAGCCGGAAGTATGCCCATGTCCATTTATATGGACATCGCTCTCTCCAGCCTTCATAATCTGCTATTTCTGAATAAATACTTTTTCCACTAAGATTTTCTTTACTACAGTGAAATATATTCACAGTAGTAAATCAGTATATCAAAAAGAATCGGTGAACAGGCCTGTCACAACAATTACTATATCCACTTATCATTCAACAAATGATAGATGGGACACTATTTTTTATCATGTGTACCATTACTTTTGTTAATATATTTTGTGTAGTACAGTAAGGTCTGAGCAGTAGATGGCAGAAGAAATAACTGTGCCACTTATTTATTACTAGCTCATGTTTCTGAGGATATTGTGCTTTTAGAAAAGAGTTTATTGGAGTTATCCTGCTTTTAGGATTACTGTGTCAGCCAACAATATTATCGTTTATGTTTTCAGCTATATATAAAACCAAAGTTGTCTACCAACAAGATTGTGGATTCAGTTCTTGGGCCAATCAACAAATCCTCCAAACTACTCACTGACTCACCTTGTGATGTCACGAAGCAGTAGTTTTCAAGTTAACAGCTTCTTTTACCTTTAGTTCAGTAGAGGACTGAAATCATCCAAATGATTCTTGTGAAGGTGTATGGAGTTTAAAGCACAGTGGACCACTTCCTGTACACATGACATCACAAGGTGGAACAAAGTGCTTCCTGTTTGAGGGAAGAATGCAGCCAAAATATGCAGAGTTTGTGTGTTAAACATGTTTGAATGAAACTAAATACAACTCCAGGTGCATTCATGATGGGAAAACAATACTATGACATAGATTAAAAAAATCTTATTGATGTTAATAAATACAGCTAAATACAAAACAATGTGCAATACAAAAAAAGCAAAGATAACTTGTTCACAACAGGATGAGCTGTTTACAAAGCAGAATTGGCTGCTATAGCAAACACACCTGTTAAGTCACCAGTTGAAACAGTTGAATTATGGGCAGTGATCTCTCTGGCCAATTACATTCAAAGTAGCTACAGCGCTCCTCTGGAAGGCAATCAACTGAAATTGCAATCAGCAGGTTAGCAAATTAGTGTTTAGAAAAATATGAGTCTGGCCCGCAAATCCCATAGAGAAATGCAGGATGCTGTTTTTACACTGTAACTCTTTCTAGCATAGTGCATGTGAGTGTGTGTGGGCTCAGCTATGCTTTATTTTACAGTGATTTGTAAGGCCATATTTTTATTTGATGAAACATATCTCACAGTACATTTTGACATGTAGAAGATGAAGTACATTTTGCTGTCCAGCCAAAAAAAAAGACAATTTAAAGATGCACTGTGTTATTTCTTTGCCTGGAATGTTCCACAATATGGCATTAAACATATCTCCCTTGCATTTGTTTAATAACAGGTGTTTCATAGGTCAAAAATACCATAAAAACATGAATCATTTCCATGTGGCTTGCTTCTCCATAGATCTGACCATTAACCTGTCTCCATTGTGATCATCAAGTTTATTTCCATACTGTAGAACTTTCAAGGAAAAACAGTAAATATCTCCCTGGATACAAACAGAAAAGTTACACAGTGCACCTTTAAGCCTAGTGTCAGCGCCAGCAATCTGTTATCAGCTCCCCACGGACTAATGGAAGAGGCCAATTTCCAGCTCAGAATTAGTTGTAATCAAGCGGTAACCAAATCAACTAGCACACACACAAATGCACTCAAGCACACACCAGGGCCTTTCTTTTAGAAGACACCACACAGACAGCACACTGCATTATACTGAATGAATAAACTCTATTCAACACTGAGCTGATAGAGCCAAATAATCCCATTCTTGTAATCCTGTAGTGTTCTATTTCGCATCCTAAATTCCTTAATTTGACTGTGATGGTTTTTCATATAGTGATATTTGATGCACTAAAATCAATTAGAAGAGTCATGCATGGTGGATATTTTACATCACTAGTCGTTAATCTGGAGGGGGTTATTGTACAGACATTTATTTGACTGCTGGCTAAGAATGTACTGACTTTGCATTCATCTTAAATACTAGCTCAGGCATTATGGTGTTGTATTTCTTTTTCTAATTCGAAGACATAGATAGCAACCTACACATTTACATATTAAATGAAGTGATGGTCAGTGGTGCAAATGAACCATTGAAAATAAAAGCAACTGCAGCTGTGGCTGGCATGTGAATTCAGGTTTTGACATCTGAAACAATAAACATGAATAGCTACCACAGACATTTAAGAGAACAACATAATGTTAAAACATTTTTTGTTTTATTTTTTCACAATGCAAAGGGTAAAGGAGGAGGTTTGGAGGTGCTTTAGCGCTGGTAGTGCCTGGGCGCCCTCCTGTGCTCCTCCAGTCCTTTTTGGAGGGTGGATTGCTATGCACTTTCACTGTCACAATGAAACTTCAGGAAGTGCAGCTCCTCTCACGCTGAGAAGAGTTCAGAAGACAGCTCCTGCACCTCCCTGGACAGTTTCTCATTGTCTTTGTGGGTTGTATCTCCATCAATTCCAAAACCAGTGGTTTGAGAGTCTCTGTAGGCCTCTAGATCTGACCTGTTTGTGTTTCTCATCTCAGAGATTATATTGTCTTGTGCTTTGAGTTGTTCCTTCATCTTCTCCAGGGCTTTACTGGTGCTGGATAGCTCTTGTTTGAGCTGGACTTTTTCTCTCACTGACCTGTTATACAGGTATCGGATTTCCTTGTATGCATTCATTTAGGTCTGTTGCTTGTTTTTCTTCTGGAAAGAATCATTGAGTTTTTTCAACTCTACATCTTATTTGGACCTGATCTACAAGTTTGGCCCTTGCTTGCTGCAACTCTTTATGGAACACCCTGACCAGTGCGCTTTCCTTCAGGAATGGAAGTATCTGGACCAGGAGTGGAAGTACCTGGACCGGACTTCTGTCCTCTGGGTTTAAGGGCTCCTGGATGTTGGGAGACACCAGATGGGTCTCATGTGGCTCCTGACCGCTCCCTTTTGGTATGGGACAGAGTCTCCAGGTCAAATTATAAATAAAAATTATATAAAATATTCTAAGTATGGAACGATTTGCATATTAGAAATCAACTATTCAAAACATATCATACCATAATTCTATATTAGTAATATCAATTTAACATCAGACACTAAAAATGAAAAAAATCATTATCCATATGTTAGAATTAGGACAGCATTTAAGATCATCTTCATTCATCTATGTTATAAACATGTGTGCTCTCTGTATGTACAATATGTATCAATATTATAAATACATATGGCTAATGTTTTTTTATTTATTGGCCCGAGTCAGTAACAGAGTAACTGGCAAGGGTTTGGCGTGTCACATCTAGATTTGGCGTGTCAAATCTAGACATCCAGGTTCACAAAAATGATAATTTTTTTTGGGATACTCCTTATGCTTTGCCTGTAGCATGCGGGCAAAAAACAACTTAATTTCCTGTTTCTTTAATGACTTCTCACACCCACGGGCATTAGGCTAGTGAGCTCAAATTCAAATCACAATTGCATGATCCCGGCCTTAACGACTACAAGCAAAAGAAATAATATTACAGACATGGGGCATTTTTTACGGTTGGCCAACAAGGGCCCAAATACTGCAAAAAAAAAAAAAAAAATAGAAATAAAAAAATTCTTACACACACATACTTCGTCCGAGTGTGTTCAAATTCACTAATGCATGATCTCTGCCTGGATCCTATAAAGCATATGAAAGGTGTATACTATAGCGCCCCCTACCATGGACAGGAAACATCAATATTTTTGGGATTTGTACCAAATTTGGGGTTTAAATTCTACGCATGACTATGAGCAAAAAGCATGACTACGAGCAAAGCTTTTTATTATGGACATGGATAATTTCCACGGTTGGCCAGCAGGAGCGCAAGGCGAGGGGGGAATGTGCATGCCGAGGCAAGGGCCATCATCGCTGCAAGAGGCTTTAATTTCTATTGAGATTAAGCATTGAGCATTAGAGGTTCAATATTAGAGAAAATTACTTGAGAGATTTAAGACACATTATAATTGCTTTATTATAGTTGCTTTATCAAAAAGATACCCGGAATTGTGTTTTGTTTCATTCGCACATTCTTGAGTAATCCATTATTATCAGTACCGTCTACATCTCCAAAGCTCAAAATGTTCTGTTACACCTTGTCATGTCATGAAATGGCATAATATAAACCTGTAATCTATTTTACAGGTTTATAAAATTTTATTTTTAGTCTTGTGTCATAGCTTGAAACCCATGAATAGTGGCATGTCTCCAAAGATCTACTTTAGAAACTTTCACTTGACAAAGTATAAAAGCTATGCCACCATTTGTAATTTTGCAGCAGAAGTCTCTCTGCATTAAATGTTCGGATATGATGGATGACAGATTGAAACCCAGGCTATATGTTCCAGTAAGTTCACCGGGTTGCCATTTTGTTATAAGCCCGACAACCATTGACCTTGACAGCGAGATAGGACATTCTCATCCTGAGTTTCTGATAACCATGTCATCCATCATGTGGCGCTGTACCAAAGACGCGGGTCAGCAGCGCCAAGTTAGCAAGGCACTCTCACCTATATACGCACTTCACAATGGGGGGAATGCCTCCGAGTCTAGCCCTTGAAAGATACCAGCCCGGATGTTCATTTTTGTCAAGGATTAATGATGTATGGCCTTCCACAGCGCTTGGGGGAGATAGGGCTGTCTGTCAACCGCTCCCACTGTAAGGAACACACAAATACACAACACAGCACAGCACAATCAATATAATCCAAATGTGTGTATACCTGAGCTGGATATCCTCTTGCTGTGTTAGCTTACCTTTTATTTTATTTTTTCCTAAGGCTTTGCAAAGATAGTGTGTGCGGCTTAGACACATCACCCCCTGACAGAGAGGACCTCTTTCCAGTAGCAGTCCGCGCTAACAAGACAAAAGCAAGGATCCCGCTTACAGCATGTAGGTCAGCACTGTCTTTCATGACTACTGCTTAAAAGTAGATGTTATTACTCGTGGATGCTCGCTCCACTCTCCCACGGACTTCTTTTTTCGTCTAACCCGGCATGCATCTCCCAACAGGCGGGTAGTGCATGCAGAGTACATGTTGCTATTAAGTTTAGTTCTTCCATGACCTTAAAAGTACTACAAATCTGATATGGCATGCTGAAATTGTTTGCTTTGTGCTCATAAAGAGATAGCTCCACTGGCGCAATAACATTTTATGCCCCTGCCAACATGAACGCTGCAGTCATTACAAAAGCCATATGGACACTGACATGGAGATAATAATTTGAGTGATGAAATATCGCCATAATCTAGGGACAAAGGCCTAATTTTGGCTAACACAGACGGTTGTGTGTGTGTGTAGGCGACAGTTGGTAAGCCACAAGCCATGTCGTGTTGTGAGGATTTCAATTGTACAAAATGATCTGGGTAAATTTTCTCTTGTTCCGTTTCCCCCTTGTGAGGACAGCATCTATTATATGCCATATTATATTACGTTGCACATCCCCAAGGAGAGATTATCTTAAAGTATTTTCCACACGGCCATTTCTACTATAAAGTGGTTGGATGTAAAATGAACAAAAGAAGTGTGCCAAGATGTGCTCATAATTCTAATTCTGGTATAGAGCGTTCATAAGTTTGTAAAATGATAAAACGCCTCAATAAGATAATGCACTGGGAAGATTTTTTAAGCTTTCATTAGCGGCGGCTGACACTGTTGAGGCTGTGACAAAATGGTGAAAAGACTCACTCATAAAAGAGGAATTTTCTATGATGATGAATTGTCATTATCATTATACCCTCCGCGTTGAGCCAAGCAAGAAGCCATTTTTGGAAGCGTTATAAATGCCTGAGCCGGAGTCGCACAATGTGTCACAGTTTCCACGGAGAGGAACAGTTGGTTACACATAGGACTGATGCAAGAGACAGGGGTGCAGTGTAAACATGGGCTAGGCAGGAGGTCATTGTGGATAATAGTTTCATAGCAGCTGTGATGTGAACACAGGTGGGAACACTTAGCTATTAGCACCCTGTAAATGTATTAGCATTAATATCCAGCTTTCCTTGTCAAACAAATGTGCCTGCTAATTTAATCTGTAATTGGACAGCTCTTCAATACAGGCCATCATTACAGTCTAGTCATACTTGAACTCTGCATGCACTGACCAACCATCACACTGGATGTTGACATAATGTCTCAGTCCACCAATTAAAAAGCACCTTACAAATAGGGATGCACTGATACCGATACTGGCATTGAGTATTGGTGCTGATCCAGGAAAATTTGCTGGATCGGGTATAGGGGTGTGCAAAAATATTGAAATATCGATATATCATTTAATGTGATGATACGGTATTGATATCATGGGCTGCTGTATCGATATATCACCAAGACTATTTTTTAGTATATTTTACTCAGTTAGTTTGTTATAGTGCTAGAGTTGCATGTTTAGTGGAAGGAAACTTGTTTATGCATATGCAACATTTTTGACATTTTCACTGTTTTGATGATTAAAATGGGTGTTTCATATGTACTTTGCACAAGACATGGTTTAATAAAGACTTTAAGTGTCACAGCCATGATTTAGACATTATTTTTTTATTGAACCATATCGAGATACAGATATGATCGTATCTGCAACTTCTTAATGATACCCAGCCCTAATCGGGTATCAGTTCTGTGATATCGCTTATGCAGAAATCCTAGTTGGACCTTTATTTGAATGCAATAAGACTATTTACAGGCTGATTTCTGGGATGTTTGAACTTTATTCATATGAAGCTGTTCAGTAGTTTATTTGAAGTATAACTAACAGTGAAATAACACTATTGTATCTCTTGTGCAATAAGTTAACTGTGTTTAAGGAGCTTAGAACCACTCTCCATCCCTACACAGGTATTGGTTAATATCATGTATCGGAAGATGCCTAAAGTCAAAGAATTGCTATCAGTGTTGGAACTGAAAAACCTGAATGTGTGCCTCTCTGCTTACAAACAGACCCAACCTAATTTATAATGCAAACACTCCGGACTCCTCTGCTTTCAAAACTAGCTGCTAAAAAATCAATTCTCAATTTTATTCAGAGACCCTTAAGCCTACAAAGGTCTTAGCAAAGTACCCAATATTAGAGTATGTATTACCGTGGGTGGAGACGGGTATTGTATGTTAAAATGAACAACCTAGGAGGAGAGGAGCAACATATATTCATAGAAATTACTAAGCAAGCTACTCCCTACAATTGAATAAATAGATGACAATATAGCTATATAGTGCTGAAACGCTGAAGGGACAAATGAAAGGTTCTTGCTTTGAATTGAAATACCAATTGACGTTTTCTTTCTGATAGATTGGATAGAGTCTTTCCACATACACACTTGCTTTGTCTTCATACATCCATTTCATATTTTGTCCATTGTTCTACTTACGTGCACTTTTGAACCGTAGCAAAACCGCTCCCAAATAAGTGTTATAATTCACTCATTTGTTGAAAACTCCCATGCCGTCATGCTTATGTCATTTGTGAAATTGCCTAGCCACTGTCAGTCTTCTCTCTCCCATTCTCCCTCCCCTTCTTTCTTGTGCCAGAAAAAGGGGATGGTTTGGAAGAGAAGCCTGGGAGCCGGAGTGATGATTGATGACACGCCTCCTCCGGTGCACACTTCCCCCGCTGACGCACTCTCACACCGCTACACTTTTCAGCACTAATTGGGCAAAAACCTGCAAACTTCCTTCCCGGTATGTGTGGTCCGAGTCCAACCATTCAGAAAAACTATGTGAACTATTCAAGCACTCTCCTCAACATCTATTATCGCACCATGCTCTTGTTTACTGTGCCTTTTTGCCTCATTAAAGTTTATATTACAAGGCCATTTCCGTGGATGAGAACTTTTGAGTATCTCTTTGGTACAAGCTATTTTATCAACTTGCGAAAGGCGGAACAGATTATGACAGTGCCTCCAAACAATGACGAAGCAATAGCAATTCCGACACAACAGCCACTTGATATTCCCAGGCAGTGTTATGGGGCCAAGGTGCTATCTAGGGCTAGTGTTATTTGTTTCTCCTGACTCCACGGAGGGCGACTTACATAACCTATGATATGTGTACAGAGCGTTTATGAAGATGGATATTAAGTGACACAATTTAGATTAAGTACCTGGCTCAAGGACACATCAGCGCTCTCCTCTGGCCCTCTGCGTTTGAACTGACAACCTCAGGATTATTAATCCGTTTAGATCAGGGAGGGGGGTATAAACAGAAGGGCCCATGTCCTTTGAAACAGTTTGCTAAACAGTGCGGCGCATTCGCATCAGGACTGAATCCACAATATTCAGTAATGCAAGCGTGGGTAATTACTGGACTCGCCTAGCATATGGTCCGGGAGATGTCTATTAACAGTCTGTGTCTGGTGTATTTTTGCTGGGTTTCAATGAAGGACAAAGGTTTAGCTTACGGATGGAGAAATTGCTGCAGTGCACCGAGGCATGACTGATTTGTGCAATTGGTGAGCACAAAGGGTATTATGCAAAGTAAAAAACCCTGCTGAATAAATATACATGATGTGCTGATATTGTAGCAAGCTGACAAACTTTAAATGCTATAGCTAACAAACTTAGACTAGCAATAGGACCGTGCAAAAGATCTTAAGACAGGCTTACAGGTGCCAAGACTAGAATTGTGCCACTTCGATGCCAAGGACATTAGCTCTTTGTCGCAACGGAGAAAAAAAAATGCATAGCTCAAACACAAGATTATCTGGTTTAACAGTGATGTATTCATTAAGATGCAAACCCTTGGATGAGATAATAATAGAGAATCAACAACACAAAGAAATAAGATTGATACTCAAAAGCCACTTCAATACCACAATAATAATTTAAATAGTTCATTTTCATTCTCAACACAAAATGGTAGAAGTTCCTTTATGCAACCATGTGGTCTTCTACTAGCTCTGATAAAGCTCAAGGTCCAAATTAGTATGGACACTAGTTTTAGTATCAATTAGTATCCGTTTTTTTCTATACTTTTGTCAACCCTAGTTCTTCATGGTTCAGCATCTTTAGATCTTAACTGTCATTAGGATCCACACTCAAGGCAATTACTTCCAATTATCTTGCCTGCATTTCATAACAAAAGTAAAAATATCCCCTTTTAATTAGTGCACCCCACTGAACCCTTTATGCAGTACAGTTATTAATCCCTGTTCCGTTTTCATTGTCTCCTTTTGCCCTTTGCATCCCTCCTTTTGGTATCTGCTGCTTTTATTTCAGTGTAATAATTAATGCTTAAAAAGTCTTGGGGCCCCCAGACTGTATAATTAGAGGCTGTCACTACTGCGCATCAGAGTGAACCAGGGGTGGCTTTAAAATGGCGCGTCCATGAGAGAATCACAAGAAGTTGGATGGAGGAGGAGGTGGAGACAACAGAGACGTGTTTGAATTCCACGCTCTTATCCAAGCTTCAACAGCCACTTCTGACGAGCTGCTCCCAAGTTAAGGCAGCGACGTCGGCAGCCTGGTTGATTAGCTGCTTCTGAAGGCATTTATGTAAGCTCAGCCGAGTTATTCTTATTCTTTTTTTAATCACTACAAAAGGAAGCTAGCATGAATAATTCATCGCAAAGTGTACAGTATCTACTTATTGTTAAAAATAAGAACAATGTAGTAAAGGTATGACTATGGATATCAGCTGTAAATTATTGAGCTGGTAAAGTTATATATTTGTCAAGGGAAGTGCACATTAAAGGTGAAAAAGCTGGTAACAGATAAGCAGATATTATAATGAAGTGTCTTTTGAGGTGCTTTCGCTTTGCTGCCCAATCTAATTTTAAGGCATTTCCGTCAGTGTTTGTCTTTTGTCTTGGCAGCTGGAAAACTCAACCTGACATGCAAAGTAAGTAAAGATTTTGTGCAACCAATAAACACGTCCTGTCAAGTGAATGTTGTGTCAGGTGTCAGAGCTTATAGGGCAAATTTAAACCTCTCCAATTGTCAAAGACTTGTAAACTGGCTGCTGTGCTATAATTTCTGACTCTTTAAGTTCTTGGGTAAATGTTATCGATTGGTTAAAAGGCCTTTTACACTCCATAGATTTACATAAGCCACTTTCAAACAAACTCTTACAAAAGCCAGGCACTGTTCAATGATTAAGGTCAGGGACTAGCCCCAAGTTTCCCATTCACACATAAATAAAGATGTGAATTTCCATTTGAGTCGTGTTCACAGTGTACACATGACCTGCAGGGTTAATCACCAGTGCCAAAACAAGAAAAGGCCTGCAACATAAAAATGATTGTGAGACTACAAGTTTGTGGAGAGGGTATTTAAGTCGAAAAAGGATATGACACTTGGTGCCGATAATATTATGCACTAAATTCAAATTAAAAAACAGGCATCTTCTGCACAGACTTAAAATTTCACAGGCCAGCCAATAGTATCTACAGTGTTTTATTTATTTATTTATTTTTTATCTTCTTTGGCCAGCTTTACCCAAACTTTTCATCTTTTTACCATAGCTGGTTCTTTTGTGTTTTGACCTTTCAAATACCCTACAACTGTAATCTAAAAACTTTGAAGCTCTGAGGAATTATTTGCAATGGGAAATGGTACCACAATAGCAATACCACAATAATCAATTACTTTACTGACCAATACCACCAGTGTGGTTAAAGCAGCTCTAGGTCTAAATCAAACTATTACAGATCACTTAGCTTGAATGGCCAATGCTCCCATAGCTCCCCCAAGACTTCTGCCCCACTTTCATAGAACATTCAATCTCAACCACAAAGTGTTCATAATGACTCATTATATGATGCATTATACAGTTCTAACTACATTTAAACTTGTTTGTTTAAAACCCCAAAGCAAATGTTTTAAGGGGGATGGGGGGTATAAAAGATGGAAGTCTCTCACTAACATGCAAGTTCTTGAGCAGCAGCTTTCACAATAAAATGGTGCGGCTTGCTCAAGGTGATTCATTTCATTCGAGCAGAAGAAAACTCAGCCAATAGAGGTGAGTGGAAATGAAAAGACTAGTGGCTGTTACACAGAATGCATACTTCATCATCTCTGACGATTGGCTCTGCGAGGGATCAACTTTCTCTATGTGTCAAAACAGGAAGCAAAAATAATATTGTGGGAGATGGCATAGTACAATGAAAACTATTTTTCTTTTCGCTGTATGGCATTTTTCACCCTTGTTCACACAGCTTCCATCTAAAATGCATTGTATCAGTTGGACAGTTTTGCTATAGTGATATGAAGAGTAGCACTTACTGTCATAGCATGTTTTAAATACACCATATGTTTTGGAGTGTATTTTTATTCCTATAGCTGGGGGTAAATGGGCTCTGTAAATATGCAAACATCAATGACTAAGACTTAAGTAAACTAGAGACCACTACCAATGGTAAAATTATCTAAAAAAAAAGTATCTAAGTTACAAAGACATCTGTTTTTTTAAATTTTGTTTTTGTTTTCAAACTGTCATTCCGTCAATGCCACTAGATGGGCAACCAATCAGAAGCTGTGGACTACAGTGAAGCCATCAAGGGCACTTCTGCATATTGGACAGGCAGGACCAAAACTAACAGCCCGTTTTAGGGCGCACTCACACTAGGGCTTAAGAACGATTAAGAACGAAGCACGATTGCATAGGGTTCTATGGCCCACACTCAAACCTGTAAAACCGAACTGGGCCACTGCCCGATGACGTCATCACTCGTCACTGTTTGTTTATATGTCGCACAATAAAGTTATCGCTTTAGCGAAGAAAGCAGATATCCGTGCTATTATGATACGGGCTCCTCCGTGAGTTTATGGATATAATAAGGTAATAATAAGGTAAGCACGGATTTGCTGTGAGTTTTGGAGATGAGTCCTCGTATGAGTAACATCAGCGCATCTGGCAGGGCTCGTATAGAAAAGTTGCGCATGTGCTCGTACTACATGAGTAACCGTGACGTGCTTTGGTTCACCTCCTCCAACCAGCCCAAAGTCCAAACCCTGCTGTGCCTGAGCATGGTTTGCGCTCACACTGAACAGACGTACCGCGCTTTAGGGACTATCCATGCTTGAGCATGGTTCTAAAGTCCTAATGTGAGTGCACCCTTAGAACACCTCTCGTTTCGGTATGTGAAGACCAGGCCAACAAAAACTACATTATTTAATTAATAATTTCATATTTTACTGATTTATATAATACAGCAGTATTGCAATGCAACCATAATTGTCAATAAAATATTAAAGTATGCTACCAACATAATTTTTTTGCATAGTGATTACAAACATCTAATCAAGACAGCCAATCAAGTCTAGTAATGAAGTCATACCTCAATTCATACAGTGAACCTTCCTGAGTCCAGCTAAAGTGCTCCTAAAGTCCCCAATGGAGCATCTGTTTGCAAATATAACAACTGAGTATGAATGAAGAGTTAGCCTCTTGAACTTGTTTTATGGCTCTGAGGTGGCCGCATAAAAAAGCTAAGCTGCCGGAGTTATCCTTTGTAGACTTTGAAAAAAAGAAAAAAAAAACACCCCATCAGCAAGCTGCAGTTAACAAAAAAGAACAAAAAACAGGGTTGAATTCTGCGAAATGAAAGTGACACTCGCACACGGAGCGGAGAGGGGAAGGCAGCGGGGGTATTGTGTCGAAATCAAAGCCGATGCCTAGATTGAGGTTGGAGGCAGTAAAAAGACGCAGTCGTATTGCTACTGAAGTCAACTGGCAGTTTGGGAGAGAGCTGAAAAACAGGCTGCACTGGGAATAGAATCTGGCTGCTGACATCAGGAGGGCTGGGGAGGTGCCCGAAGTGCTGCAAAAACTTGAGAATAATATCAAACGACTTTCATTTGCCTGCAACAACTGACATTTATTAGTGCTGTGTTATCTACAATTACATTTCCTCTCCTATTTCCTGGAGATCTGATCAATGCAAATGAAGCTGAAGATGTAATCCCCACTTGCATGATGCTAAATAGTTGTTCAAAAACAGATTCTTAAGTAGGTTAACTGTATAAAAGGATTTTAATAAATGTCTCTTATTATGATATGAAAACGTATTAGAGTGACTGGAAATTGAATCTCTCTCTCTGGAAATTATGAATTCTAGATTAGTCTGTTAATGGGATGATTTACAAAGTTAAGATTTTTACTCAATTAAATTAGCAAATATCAGCAATGGGATAAGAAAGACTTGATACAAAAAACAATGAATTTTATCATATATGCTTTGTAGCTCAATGAACAGAGCTTGTATTTTGATTAGGTTTGATCACCATTCATACCTTAAAGATATGTTGTGCAAATTTTCTGGTGGAGGGTCCATCAAGTGCTTGTCTTCATGAAAATGTTATTGCATTGTCTAGATGTTACACAGTATAGTATTCAACCTTTCTATCTTCATGCAGACCAGACCAAGTTACAGGTCAGATCTGTGGAGAGGCAACCCACTTACAGTCAGAATGCTGTTTTTCTAAGTATTTTTTAACTATAAAACCATATTTTTATAGTATTTACTGTATTTACTGTATTTTTCCTATAAGTCACACTTTTTCCATGGTTTGGGTGGTCCTGCGACTTATACTCCGGTGTGACTTAAATATTATTATTATTATTATTATTATTATTATATATTATATTGGCTTGTGTGTCAGTGTCTGCTACTCCTATTACTTCTGCACAACTGTCACTTTGTGCTCTACTGCACATGTCTCCTGCAGAAAGAGCCACTGTCCTGTCTGGTATCATGTCTTTCGACCTCACCATTATGTCTGTACAACAGAAAATTTTAAATTTAAACAAACTTATTAAGACAACTGAAAAGACTAAACACAAATGTCCCCAAAAATCAAATCATATTTTGCAGATTACAAGCTGTTAGTAGCGAAATATGCAGCTGAAACCAAAACCATCCTGTTGGGATTCAGAAAGGCTGGAATAATTCTAACTGGAACTTTTGCAGCACTCCGTTTACCTCTGGAGGTCGCAGAGTTGCTCATAAGTGACACTGAGGATGAAGAATTCACAAGAATGTATTTAGTGATATGGAGTGAGATGGAGAGTTTGGTAAACGTGTTATGTTCTGTTGATGATGCTATAATTATCTGAATAACTGTTCAAATGTTAGATTAACAGTCTGTTGTTACCTATTCTGTTGTTATTATTATAACCTGCCTTTCAAGATGAAATGTCAGTTCCTGGTCTCTGATTTTATTTATTTAAATTTCCCCCAAAAAGTGCAACTTATAGTCCGGTGTGACTTATATATGCTTTTTTCTTCTTCATTATGCATTTTTTGCATGGTTTGACTTATACTCGAGAGCGACTTATAGTCCAGAAAATATGGTAAATGCAAGGTAGAGCTGTTTAATGCCATACTGTGGAAGAGCCAGAGCAATGCCATATCCATACAAACAAACAGGTGGTGGACCCCCAACCCAATAGTGCACCTTTAAATTTTTTACAAAAAAAAAAAAAAACATGATCAAAATGACAATATTTATTGGTGTAACTTGTACATGATTCTACAATTTGTTATATTTTACTTGCTTAATAGAATATTGACATCAATGTTATTAAAAAGAACATAATCACACAAAAGCCAGTCTATTGTTTGTCTTATTTTTGGCTTATTTCAATGGGATAACAAATTGGCTGTTCAGCATTGCCACAGATAAGTTGTCCTCGGGCAGTGTGAAGCAGAGATTGAGACGGTGATGCAGCTCGCACATCTCTGTAATTGTGCGAATGCCCCCAGCTGATGCCCCAAATGTGATAATTGATAATTTCATGATTGATATGAGCCCAGGCAGCTGTTTATTTTCCAGGCTTGATTTATGGTGATAACTTGAGGATCGGTCACAAAATCTCACTCTGCAGTGGAGAAATAAAGACGGATTTAAACATGAGCTGCGCTGAATCTGCAACAAGAGTTTACTTTTTGGTATTTAGATGCCATTATGCAAATCTAGCTGGGAGAGTGGAAGATAGGTGAAGATTATGTGGCTCGGGGGAAAAGAAAGTATTGTACTCTGAGATCAAAGCTCCATTATGAATAGTGAAAAGAATCTAAAATTAGAAATATAATGAGTGTCAGTCTAGGATCCGTTGATGAATTCAGTGTTAAGCAAGTCAGAGAGAACTTGACAGCCGACGCTTCAAAACTGTGTAAAACAGTGAGCTATATTGAAATGATCTGGCTATACCATACTACAAAATACATTATATCGCAAAATAATGAAGTAAAACCTGACATTTAAACTAGTTCAGTAGTTTGTGTCATTGTCATATAGATAGACATAGCTAGCCTGATCCAACTGACTTCTATTGAAAATGATCGACTCTCTTTGTAACTGCTGCTGCCAGGTTTCTTCTCATTGTGACCTTAAAATGTTAATTTTAACCCACTCTACACGATCCTTTTTATTTTACTAGTTTGTCCATAAATTAAGATGACAATTATTAACAGTACAATCAAGTGCCTTCTTTCCATTAGGTCGGAGCCTGCTAGTGTATGCAACGGGTTTGATTGACAGCTATCGTGCCTTGTTGCTAAGCACCCGCCCCCTGCCTCAGTCCAATTGTATAAACAGTTGGTCTTTGCATATTTTTATGTTAGCCCTTACTTAGACTTACTCAGCCCAAATAAATAATGTGTAAAGATCAAAGGCCAGAGCTGCTTTCACAGTTATTTAACCAGGAGTATGGAGAACAACATTCTATCAATAAATATGAAACAATTAGAGTTGGAACACTGGCACTCACCTGTGTGACAGCATTGTACAATTCCCATAATTAGTCATGAGCTACAGGGACTACTTTATATTCCAACTGAGTAGGCCACATTTTGTTCAGTTTAATTGAGTTACTCAATGTGGTATCTGTATACAAAGCACAGTTAAACCATGTCATGCATTCACAAAACACATTAAGCCTCTAATAAGCGTTAGCAATGTCCGCCCAAAAGCCTTTTTCATTATAGTACAACATGCAGAATAACATACTTTGTCCAAAACAGGAAATATTAAAGGCTCTATATTACGCAAAATTTACTCTTGTGAACGTTTAGCCATGTTAGCACATCAAAAACATACCTGGAGTTGTGTTCTGTTTCATTCACACATGTTTGAGTAATCCTATATTATTATTTTGTCTACATCTCCAAATCCTAAAATGCTCAGTTCCACCTTGTGATGTCACGGTAGTTTTCAAGTTAACAGCTGCCTTTTGCTTTTTAGTCAGTAGAGATTAGCAGTTCCAGGGCAGAAGTTATCCAAATGATTAAAATTAAGATGGAGTTTAGAAAGACGGTGGAGCACTCCCTGTATTACCACATGGCATCACAAGGTGGAACAGAGTGTTTTCAGTTTGAGAGAGGAACTCAGTCGAAATATGCAGAGTGTGTGTTAAACATGTATGAATGAAACAAAACACAACTCCAGGTATGTTTGTGATGAGGAAAAGATTAGGACAGATCAGAAGATAGCGTAATATGGGCCCTTTAATGAACTGATCCTGAAATGAGGCTTTTATTAATCCCAGCCTCTTGACTTGTTACTTTATCTTCTAACCCAACTGGCAGTCAGCACTATTCCCAGAGATATAGATATGCTCCACTGCCTAGTACACCATTTACTAATAATTACGAATGCACACTCCTCAATTACGTGGCTCCAACAAACATTTACAGCCCCCTGAAATCTACACACTAATTATTCAGGTAAAAAGAAAAAAAAAAAAAAAAAAAACGAAGGGACACATAACCTAGTCTGAATGGGTCCAATTAAAATGTTCTGACGATGCCAACATGCAGCCAAACGGATAATGACAATAGTTCTAGTGTAATTATTTCACTTTGCACCACTGATCATCACCTCTACAAAGAAAGTTGTGGTGTATTGATAATTAATTATGAAACAAGCATTAATCCCTGAACTAGACATTTAATGGGAAATAAAGAGCGCGGTGATGTAACAAAAAAACCCCAAAACAAATTACAATGTGTTTTGTCACATGGATTAATCGATAGGCCTGTCACAATAAATACTATATTGACTTATTGTAATATAAAAGCTGGGACAATATAATTTTGGGCTTAATATTTATCATGAGTACTTTTTTGTTTCAAGTTATGTACTAAGGTAAGTTGTGAGATGTAGAAGACTGAATGTATAACTTCTTTGGGTAGTTATTAGTTTATTCTGCCATTTATTTGGTGCAGCTCAGGCCTTTTAATGGTACTGTCTATTTATAAAAAGGTTTACTGGGTTATATAAAGTAGTTTCAATCATATTCTTTATTGCAGTATTTGTAAATGGTCAGATTTTTACATAACGCTTTTCCACTTTCAAGGCACTCAAAGCGCTTTATATCAAGGAACCACTCACATTCACACACATTCATACACCAAATGTACACAAACACTGGGTTAAGTGTCTTGCCTAAGGACACAATGGCAGCATTCATCTGTGGGAGCTGGAATTGCACTGCCAACCTTCACCTCAATGGACAAACACTCCAAGTAACAGAGCTACTGTTGCAATATTTCTTTGTAGCAACAGAGTATATCGTGCTTCAAAATGTGTTATTGTGACAGGCCTATTAATCACAGTTTTCATTTAAATGTTGTCTTATTAAAACAAATAAAATGGCTTTCAGTGTTTATTTCTGAACATAAACAATATCCAGCCAATACACAGCCATTAAACACAGACGGCATAATTTACAATTATACATGACTGAATCTCGATCTAGATATTAATTGCATAGCCCTAATGGCAAAAACTATGGCCCATATGAAATCAATAATAATGAGCAAAGGTACGAATAAAATGAAGACACATTGCCCAGTTGTCTTACTTTTTTTTGGTTAAAATTAGAACTTCAGCAAAGTTAATATTTGTGTGTCTCCAAAAACGACACATCCCATGAATAAAACACTCTTTTGAAAAAGCAACCTGCCGCTGTCACAAGAAAAATAAAAAAGAATATTCCCCCCAACTCAGTTATTCCGGAGAAAATTGATTCAAACATTTTTGTTCATCATGTATATTATATTAATCTGGATTTTATTTAGACCTATGACTATGACTATCATCTGTCAGTAATGTGTACATGACACGACTGCAATTCATGTGTGTTCAATTCAGAATAACCCATGTCTGATATTTGTTTATAAAAATGTTTAAGTAATTTTCATGTTTTTCAGAGTTGGTTTTAGCTTGATACTTCAAAGAATGGTACACAGATTGGGAAGCAACAGCGACTGGATGACACACTTTGAAAGACTAAAGGATGCTTTCTTAGAGATAATGCAGGCAGGGAATCCGTCAATCATAACATGACAAAGATGCAACGTTCACAAAATCCAGACACCTGAAGTGGTTTCCGTCTGAACCTCATCAGAAGCAGGAAACACAATTTGCCTTTATATTTTCCGTGCCCCTGTGTGGTCTTAAAGGAGTTAACTGGCTTGAAAATCCCTTTAAGCAATTGCACTACCATGTAACCTTGTCAGTTCCTTTTAATTTTGGCTACAGCACATCCATTGCAAATGCCAGAATAATGAATCTTATGAATACTTTAGTAGCCCCCATTGTAGCCCTTGAGCAAGAGGAGACCAAGCCACTGATTTAAAGGCGTACAGTAGGTTAGGTCTTGTGAGTGTTGTATGAGCAGCTGGGGCGGCCCCTCCCTATAGCCTCCACCAGTGTGATACTGTCATAGCGAAACACAAGGTCAACTTATCTGTTTACTATGATGTCTCTTAACCTGCAATTCCATTTAAAGCTGTTTAAACAATAGATATTTAGCACAAAAAAAAAGAATAGCACCGTCTGTATCCAGGAGATCAAATTCTGTATTTCTGACTATTGCAAGCACGATTGCAGGATGGTTTCATTCAAAGTTGGCAAATTAGTGAAGGAAAAGACATGTGGCTCAATTAGACTAGTAAATCATCCATCATAAACAAAAGACACAAGGAGAAACATGCAAACTCCACAAAGAAAAGGTAAGGCAGCTCGGGAGTCAAACCAGGAATTTTCTTTCTGTGAGGTGAGAGGGCTAGTCACTCAGCCACCATGCCACCAAATGTCTGAATAATACATATCATTTCTTTGGGTTGCACAATAGAGCCAAAAGATTAATCACAATCCAATCGAAACACTTTGAATGGACGCAATTAGCAAATCGCCAAGGCTGCAATTTTTACAATTTCCTTCACAAACAACAATTTCCTGTCTTGTTCTGCATAAAAACTGCTAACCCTGTAGTTTAGATCTGTACAAACAAGTCTTCAGTGTGATTGTTGTATTAGTTTGTCAGTTCATATTTGAGTCTTTTTGTCAATTTTTCTGGATGTGTTATTAAAACATAAATCACAATTGCAATCCTTGTCAGAAAAATTGCAATGGGATATTTTTTCTAAAATCGTCCATCCCTTTTAAACAATGATGAGCAGTGTAAAAATCAAACAGCAGTGACAACCACACTGAGCATGTGCGGTAAAGACAAGCGGATGGTTTTGGGATAATTAAGACAGCCTGGAGTACCCCCCAGATGGATTGGAACCAGGTTTTGTACTAAATGAGTCCATGAAACTGTGAATATTTGTCAGCTAACTCAAACGTTCAAAACATCCTTCCCCCCCTATCCCCAACAAGCTGTTAGGATATTCCTTTAACACAACTGTGGCCTAATTAAAAAAATGCTGAAAAGCAGAATGTGTTGAGCTAGTTTTTATGGATTACTTTGCAAAGGACATAACGAAGTGCAGTTTTGTTTTAAAAGTGTGTCCAGGGAACAAGGAACAGTCCATTAATATTTCTTTTGTATTGTCTGGTAATGTGAACTGGGGTAAGGATCCCTAACTGTTCTGCCTGTGCCACAAGTGCTTATAGTAAATGTCAAGACCTTTCAGAGGCGCAATAATGACAGAAGAGAGAATAAATGATACATGATACTGTTTTGTGTTTAGGGTGAGACATGAAAAACAAGCTACAGTTGTGAACAGACAAGAATATTGATACTTTGCAGCTGATGTCATCAACAATCCCTGGGGGTGTAATGCTAACTGAAGGTACTATTCTCTCTGAAGCTCTGCGACTCAAGTTTGACTTTAATCTGAGTTTTGTTTTAATACAGTTTTACCTACCGTAACTGAATCTATAACAGGTGAGATGATTTGTGTTCTCTCAGACAAAATTACAGTCATTAGTTAGCAGTTTTTCAGTTGATCACGCTCTTCTTTGCTGAAAATCAAACACTTAAACAGGACCATGAATGAATTGATCACAGGCTCCTGAAAATGTTCTGTTTAAATCAATTTAGTATTTTTTCTTGTGTTTTCAGACTATCTTATAACTTTTTTGTCAGTGTTGGTTAACTTGTGCTTTGTATCACCATGGTAACTGATGAACATTCCACCATAGAGATCCACGTAGAACACCCACAACGTGATGAGTATCAATATAAGTGGATCTGGACTAGAACAGTTCACAGAATTAGTTGTAGCTGCACAGAATGTGTGTTATAGTTCAATTTATGGTAGTCAGGCTTAAACAATGGCTAACCCCAGCTAACTAATTCATATCCATAGATTAGAAGTATTTCTGGGACACCTGCGATAGCGACTCGTTCTCTTTTAGGTTTAGTTAATTCAAAGTGCTGTCAGCATTAGAGTGGATTTTGGACTGCTGCAAGTACAATGATGCCAGATTTAATATGCTCCAAAAATGCAGTGTTGGCAGCCTATTGAAAGAGAGTGCTGATCCACTGCACCAGAATGGAAAACAATAGCAAGAAAAAGCACATTGCTTTACTCTCAAAGTAGAAAAAGCTGTCGAGAGTCGAGGCAGAAACATTATGACCAGAGAACCTTGAAATCTTCCATTGTCGAAAAAGACATTATGTACAAAACTATATACAAAAAACATGACAAAAATAGTATCTTTGTATTCTGTGGTAGTTTCAGTTCATTCTGTCAAAGAAACATAATATGATGGAATCAAATAATCCAAATGTATTACTATTAAAGTGCTTTAGTTGTAGGAATACCCCCAATAATGCACTATATTCATTAATGAACAGTCCAGCTATCGAAGCTTTAAAACTATACATGTTATTTCATTACTCGCATTCAGACCATATAAAAACAAAACAAAAAAACAGTCTAACAATTGGATAAAATGCATGAAGTTAACTTTAATTATACTGTACTTTATAATAAAACAATAATACCCACAACCAGCAGTAATCCCAAAGACTGTACTCTCCATGTAATCTCTGTTCAGACACTGTGAGCAGGTCCTTAATGTAAGCAGAAATGGCAGAAGCATATGTGCATAACTTATGTTCACTCATGCACGGCAGTCCAACTCATTTCAGAGACAAGAGCCTTTGGTAAGGGCTTCAAAACGACCTACAGCCTACGTGCTATCAAAACAAATTAAAAGGCTGCAGGATAATACACATGTGGACCATTCCTCACCTTCAAATGGCTCAAATCATTATTGTAATAGACCCTAACATGCATGGATATGCTAAGAATTAAAGAGAGCAGAGGAGAAATTACCACGTGACGGTGGATGCATCTTGTGGGAGCTACTCCATAATCCACAGCAATGACTAATTGCATGCTCTTGGGTTTGTCAGTATTTGGAAATGCACACATTTTTTAGCCTGCATTGAATTTCAAGAGGCTAAAGAAAATTGCCTTCAGATTGCCAAGGGTCTTGTTGATGGTACAAAATGTCATATTTCTCTGGTTTGAGCGAAGATTTCTACCTCCTTCGCCTGGGAAAAATAAAGACAGGTTTTCAAAAAAAAAAACAATAAAAAAAACATGCAAATCATACAAATGCTGACAGTTTTACAAATAGCAAGCTCCCAGAGCCAGTTTAGGTGGTGAAAAAAGGTCTATGAATGGTTGCCCGCTACAGACACATGACCCATTAATTAAAGTTTAAAGTTCAGAAGTGCAATCATTTATCTTATACCAAACAACATATTTCCTCTTTTCCATTTGTACATTTCCTGCTGGCATTTACCAAGGTGACAACCTGCTTGAGAAAGTGTTGCCTTCCTCAGGGGTTGTGGTGGCGGGGGCAGCTGTTTATTGAGGTGATTCATAGCATAAAGGATAATCTCCCATCCAATAAAGCGTCAGGATCCAGACAAAGCTTGTGTTGCTGATCGCAGCCAACCCAGATTGACACCAGGGAATTAGACGCCCTCTCTTAAAAGACTGTCACAGGGGTAAGTCTATCTGACAGGGTGGCCCCGAAGGCATTGAGGGAATAAAGTAAAAATATCTTCAAGCTGTTGCCGAGGTAATCTTTGATGTAGCTACACCAACTCATCATTGCCATCCTACTGGAAACATGACACATCCTCTTATAGATAGATATTTGCCTTTTTAAACCAGCTTTAAACATCCACATATAAAGGGGGAAAATGCCAGCCAGAGGATCTTAGGACACTTGAGCTCTTCTAAATTCATGTCCACACCCAGAAGTCAGACTCAGCATCCCCAGCATTGAAAAGGGACAGGCTCTGCCCCAGTACCCTTTCCTCCCGTCCAGCCCACAGAACTGGAGACAGACAGACCAAAGTGCATAAGCACCAATGTATCACATTATCTACAAGAATATACTGCCATATGATAGTGTACCATGTGACCATGCAGTAATATAAGTAAATTTCATTTTTTCCAAACTCATTATTAAGTCTAAACCACGCCCGTGGCATTAAACGTTACGAGGGCATCTGGCGTCGTAAGTTACGTTACGTGATGAAAAGAGACAAGGGAGAGACGATAGAGCGTCAGAGCCACAACTTAATTGTTGAGATGAAAACGCACGCAGAGCTCACATGTACAGCAGCAGGCTGCCTCTCTCTTCACTCTCGCCTCGTTTTGAAACTGCGACATCACAGTGAACATCCTCACTGGTAAACGCGTTTGACAAGCACTTCAACACACACGTGTGCCAAATGTCATCGGCTAAACCAAAAGACACGAACAAACATCAGTTTAGCTAGGTTAATGTCATGTGAGGCGTCGATGTATGGTGATGTATACACGGTCATTTTAAGTTCAACTCGTAAATACTGAAGCTCGCTGTGCGATATCGTTGTAAAGACACAGAGTTGCACGTGTGGCACAGTTTGATCTGTTAGCACGAGAGGAAAGTGTTTCGATAAAACTTTATTGTTAGCAGCAGCCTACCAAGCTAGTCACTGAGCCACCGCGTCCTGCGTATGGCTGCGCTGCACCGGCCGTGCGCCCCCCTGTCAGGCGAAAACCTGCACGGGATGGACAGAAACAAACCACTATTGTCTCTGTGTTCCGACTGTTCTAGTGTTAACAACCATTGCACGATAACTTTATTTGGCTCGAAGATGCTAGGCTGACTTAAAGGGATGCTAAAAGTGCTTTCGCGGGAAAAAGTCGCGGGAAAAGTGAAGTTAGCGTGTTCTTTACCTCAGCAAAGCCGTGTCGCCTTGTCTGCTGACCACACTTTCCACCGATGAGTAGTCCACAGTTTGTCCAGCGGGCAAACAGGACGGCAGAAAGCAGCACAGGCTCAGGATGATCGCAGTAAGCCACTGACCAGACACACAAGCATCCTGCACCGCAATCATTATGTCCATCACAGCTGTATAGTGTTGTCGCCTTTCCCACGTCTTCTTCAGAAACAGCGGTGAAGGTTACAAAAAGAGGTTTTATTCCCACACTTTATGTCCTCCGAGAAGAAGAAACGCTCCGATCGCGTACTTTCCCAGGTTTGTTTTGCTGGATGTTACAGAGCCCACGGTGCGGGTGAAGTGTAGTCTACTCTCCAGTGGCTCGCACACCATCTAGTGAGGAAATGCGATGTAAAATGGGAGCAGACCTAGAAGCAGACAACCCCCAGGCTCTGATCCTGTTGCCATGCGGCCGTTTCCCGGGCAACCCGTTCCCAGTGGCTCGTGATGAAGCGGTGAAACCTGTACGTATTGATACGAGCCAGGAGCAATTATAGATATCGACTGAAGAACCACCCCTATTTATGCCCTATAAGCAAATGAACATACCGAGCGACTGTGCTAACCGAGCTCAGAGGTGATGACGCACATGAGTCCCATAGGAAAACTTTCAAATATCCCAAACTTGACTCTTTTAAATTGATAGGCTTTGATAAGGCTCTATTGGTATAAAGTTTGGCTTGTACTCTGCAGTGTAAAACTTTTTTTGTCAAACCTAAGAACAAGTTTAGAATACCTTGACCAAAGTCTTTTGCAAGTAGTTTTATTTTGACACTTGACATTCGTATATTATAATTTTCACTGCATTTCAAGACAGTCCTAGGCTATTGTTATTTCACAAAAGGCATATAGTCAAACCGTTCTGAAACCCAACTCCATTTAAATGTGTGGGAAATGCAGAGGCAGTTGAGTAATCGAAGGCAACTTTTATTATATAATATTCAAACAAAGGGAGCCTTTAAGAACTGACTGCCCTGCATCATGGCAGGCTTAAGACTTAGCCTACATAATACTTAACAGGCTGCACAGCGGTTGCCATGGATATGACACATTTATCAGAGATTACATATGTTGACATAGTGTCATTGAATCTGTGTGGATGTATTAATTGGATGCACTTATTTTTTGTAGACAGTAATAAAAAAAATAGGACTTTAAAGTACACATATTTGTAGCCCAGCTTTGAAAAAAACACTTGGAACATATGAACAGAGTATTGCTATTTTAGGTAAGCTAAATCTCCAACGCTCAATTCCCTCAGAGTTCTTGTACTTTTTTTTTTTATTAAATCAATATAGTGTCACTATATCATATCTTCAAATCTTATCTTGCAGGCCAGAGGGGGATTGAAGCCTTTGCTGTTATCAAGCTGCATGTCTGGACCTTCTATTGAAATTTAATGAGGTGAGTGCATGAGCTCCTATGTGTGCCTTAGATGATTTTTTTTTAGTTTTTTTTTTTAGCTCAAACTTTATTTCATTTCCCGGGCCCCTGAAAATTGGAAAAAAGGATAGCCTCTAGAATTTTTTTACTGCGCTTTCATGAGAGTTGAAAGTATTCCCTGGTTATTATTTATTTGGGAAGATAAACAGTTTATTCCAGTGTTATGAGAGTATATGAGTTTTGGACACAGTTCTGTTTGAGTTTTGAAAGAGGCGCATAAATGTCATTTTTTTGGAGGTTAGGGAGGACATTTCACCGTGCTGGAAATGAGTCAACAACCAATGCTCCATGACAAGCGCTGCTAAAAGGGAGGGAGTGAGGGCTGTCTCGACATGGACACGGCTGTAATTTGCATAACCAAAGCTCCCTCTACTGTTAATAACTGTGATAATACCTGCGTCAGTACAAACTCAGCCATTGTGACAGGGGTGTTTTGGGTTGAGACACTATTGATATATTTTCACATTTGCTTTTCCACCTGATTTTTTTTCTTCTTCTTCTCTCGTTTTATTTCTCTGATCCTTTCAAATTACCTTAGAAAATGTACCTCGCCATGCATGAAAGCCATAATTACAATGAGTCCATTTAGCGTCGTGCACAGGGGAAGAAGAGTGGCAGCCTTTAATATTCAACTCATAATAACCTTCAGGAATTATGAACAAGATGAAAGAGATCAGGGACCAGGCTATCATAACGACAGACTGTTTTGAGTAATAGATGCATCAGATTTATGTTTTGTGTTTTATGTTTAGAGCTTTTTTTTCAAATCTATGTATGTAACATTGGAACATAAATGAAATGATACAAGGATGGAAAATATTGTATTACAAGGTCTTGTACATTAGCATACGCACTTGAAAAGGTCTGAATCATAAACACATTCTCGTCACCTTTTCTGCCTCGCTGCTTGTTGTTGTGACAATATTGTGTCCTATTATATTATAGAAAAAAGGTTTGTTAGTCGATTAATCACCGAATCCCAGATGTAGGTGTATAAAGAAGGTGACTACAGCAGTGCTTTGCGGAACAGGAGCTACAGTATACAGGACAGACCTGAAGTTAATTGATGTTTTCACAGTGTCCTTTGCCAACAGCTCATTGTCCAGACATGTACGAGTGGAGTGTTTTGTAGTGTTTTTTACTGAAATATAATATTATATCCAGTAGAGTAGCAGTGGGAAAAACTAACATTCTTTACTTTTTATATAATGGTGTACACATATATTTAGAGTAAGTGCTAGAAATATGTTAATTCTTTAAAAGATTGTTCATTATTATCTATTTCTCATTTGAAGGACCATGAAGAAATGTGGAAAGGATGAACTTAAGGACCAGAAGAGGACAAAGATGTATGCAGTATAAAAAGAAAGTCTGGAACAGAAGGTGGGAATATTGAAGTTAATTTCCCTGTGAGGTTGTAGGCACCGAATGACACCATTTCAGCCACTGTAAAATTCAGCAGAGAAAAAGTCCCTCTCTGTTTTCTGCAAAATACTAAACAACCCAAATGCCCTTCCATTGCCCTCAGTTCTTCACATAAGAAATCCCATTATGTTACTTTTCTCGAACTGCCACTTTGTCTGAGGAACTAGTAATGTATTACATTTCTCAAACAGGACCCTGCTGTCAAAGTCCAAATGCACATTTATAACACAGATGTAGTGGACAAAACACATTTGAAATGGAGTATAGAGTTTGATATATGTAGCCCTCCAGCTGTGATTTATTTCAGGTGCCTTTCGTCTGTACTGGCCGTGTGAGACCAAACCTCCATGAGTCATAACTGATCTCTATATTCAAGACTACACCTTCTGCACGCCATATGAAAGACTACTTCAAAAACTCTCTCTGTTATCAGTTGGAGAAAGAGACTGGTCCTTCTGGAAAGTACACATAGCTGTAATTAAAATTCACCTTGCCAAAACATGTTGAGAGCATGCTGTAGGACGATGGTACCATTTCTGTTTATGTGGCATTTGCTGTGTCTGCCAAAGGGAGGAGCAGTTCTAATAGTATATAGTATAGGTGGTAGCAAGTACAGTGGTACATGTAAACTGTGCTTCAGGCTACACAATAACAAGACTGTTAGTGACAAAACTGTAAAAGTCAAACCTGCTGATGGCTGATTAAAAAGACGATGAAAACTAGTTGTTGTTGATGGATAAATATTGAATTTGTTTATTCATATAATTTTTATTCATAGCTTGAATGCGCAACCTCTTTTTAATTTGTGTTAAATATAATCTGCACGGCATGGCCAAAAGGGAGGTTCATATATAGCTTTTCTTATTGGGTTTAATTGCTTCAGTTCCTTCACACACAATAGAAAGTGTCTCATTTCCAGCAGCATTTATCAAAAAACCTGAGTTTGTGTGAGTGAAAGTCTGATGCAGATTTTTGGATTCGAACTGATTTATGTTGGTGTCAAATTCCAGCCCCTGGCAAGCTACAGCCCTGTTTATTTACTTGAGTGTTACACCCACTCTCAACCCACCAAAACTTTGTAGTAGAGGCATGCTGCAACTGTTGTGCTTGAAGTTTTATAGTATTATGAATGATTCACCATATTATCTTTATTTTATGAATGTTTTTATTTCACATAGTGTAAGTACAGCAAAAACATTAGGGAAAAGGGAGAAAAGTTCAAAGTGCTTTTTGGTGTTGTTGTGCAGTTTATTTATAAAATGTCAGAGTGAACTTTTGGGATGTAGTGAGCCTCTCCCTCTCACTTGCATGTTTTTAACTTAAGTGCCTGCAGAACTTTCACACAACTCTCCACTCCCTTTTAGTCTCTCCTGCTAACATCCTCACAATGCATCTTTGATTTTTTTTCTTCATGACTGATATGAGGTCTTTGTACGTGCTGGAAAGCTTGTAGTCACATGCAAATGGCAGAAGTCAATGATGGTTTCTTGACTTAAGTAGTTCTTTGACATTGACGTTGCCACCAGAGTGCAAAAGCTAGTTTCAAGTAAAAATTATACAAAAAAAAAATAAAAAAAATAGAGAATGATTAAATCCAGATGCTCAGACTATTCTCTATAATTATCTGAAATAAAATTATGCGTCATACTATACAAAACACAACATTAGCTTGAATTATCCTCACAACAATTGTAGTTTTTAAAAAGTGGAACTATAGAAAATGTTCATTTTCCAATTTCTTCATTATTTTAGTCTCAGCTGTTTGTTTTTTCTTGTGCTTTCTGTAGCCGTTGGTGCAAACAACACATTTGAGTGTTGCTGCTGGCGGCTCAAGTAGTGGATTCCTTTAGCAGAACTTGTTGAGCCTGGAGGCAGTGTTAATATTGCACACAGCAACCTAAAAGCACTTTCGTAGAATATCTCTTTTATCCAAAATGTTTTTCTGTCTTTACTGCTACCTGCAGAGTGTTCTTCTCTTCATAGTTCAGATTTAGGTGAGTGACGTGAAGCAAACACAACGCCATGTTTATTGATCACATGAGAAAAAGGAGTAGAATTCATATAGAAGAATGCATGCATATATCTATATCTAACCTTTTGGAGAGAGATGCTGCTCCACATTGCTTAAAGGGCCTGTACTTGTTTTGTTTTTGTTGTTTTTTTCTTTCATTTATTTGAGAAATACTTGTCTTCCCACAGTGCAGGTGTGGGAACTGTGGTGTACTGTTTGCATCTAATTTATATAGTGTTTTATTGTCAAAGAATCAGGAAGTATGCAATTTGCATAGTAGTTGTTGTTTGCATTACCGTGATGGCATATTCTGCTCTAACCTCTGGAAGTTGTGTAAAATGTTTATTAATTCATCACAGTGAAGAATTAGGATACTTGGAATGCATAAAGTAAGTGAGGAATTTTAATGTTTCAAGTAAAAATCTGGTAGAGCGCCTCTCACCAGCTATTTTGTGGTGATATTTTGAGCACGCTGCTTATGCTAGATACACCTCAGAATAAAAGACAACTTCTCAAATAAGATGACTAAGGGTTTCTGGTGTGAAAAACTATGTTAAATAAATTCATGTGTAAATGACTGCGTGGTAATAAAGAAATAGATGGTGAAGACTGTGCATCCCCGGGAGAAAAAGATGAAGAGAAAATGAAATTATTGCCTTTAATTGTATTACATTTAATCTTGCTCCATACAGCTACAGATTGACATTGCGCATCAATCCACCTTGCACCCCACCCATGTGACCTCAAAGTGTCCAGCCTTGTATGTGTGGGTATTAGTCAAGTCAATAAATGACCGGAGCATGGAGGTCAACTGTAGAACAGAAATAGCACAAAACACTCTCCAACTGACGGCTGGTGTTGAGGGATGTGAGGAAAGTATTTTACATAATGGAGATGTTGAATAAATGATGATAAATGTCACTGCATTTAGCACATGTCGTTTGTTGGGGTTTAATTTGAACACCTAGATGGATATGACCTTTTCAAGGCATTACAAACACCCAGTGAGGTCATTAAAGGAAATCACTGGATATTGACCTAATGGCTTTTCATTTAAGGTGGATCATGCAAGGTCAAAGGCATCCTGCCACCTTAAAATCATTGCATGGTACGTAGCTATATATTCCTTAATTGTAATGTTTAACCTGCAAGTACTAATTTGTAATTATAGCTTGGCTTTTTGATTCAGTGCAAGCCACAACAAATGTCTTTTTAGCATATGTGAAACAATACATTGATATTATTATCAATGATAAATTGTAATTAACAGGAAATGTATCAGACTTTATGTTGGAAAATCTTGTGCAACTTCCCTTGAATTGTGGATACCCCTGAAAATTGTTGTTATGAAGAGCCTGTTCTTTTATTTGTTGTTTGTTGTTGCTTATTTCCCCATTTAGGTCAGCTAGTCTTCCTGGTGTCATTTTAAATTTCAGCAGTTTCAATGAATAATTCTAAGCAAAGGTGCTGCTTGGTAGTGGTCAAAGCTGAGCTGCAGCATATGCCAAGTTCTGTACCGGTCTCAGCGCTGTGGTATTGATTCTCGGCTCCAACAATTTGCTGAATGTCCTCTCCATCACTGCATCCCAAAACTATTCTGTCAAATAAAACCTACAGGCCCAAACAGATCAGATCAGAATAAAATCTTAATTTCACATTCCCTTACTTCTCCGTGTAACACTAGTGAATGAAAATCTTGGATCTTTCATCAGTTACACTCTGAGAGCATTGAGCGACTCCTCTTTTTGGTGCAAAAACATGACCTTCACACCAGAAGCCCGGGAGTTAATTTTACATCTCATTGCAAGTGCAACTTTTAGAGCTGCTCCGCTCCTATGCAGACAGCTGCCATGGAAAACTGGGATCCTCATAGCCGGCTTTAATCTGTCTGACCTTCTGGCACTGAGAAATAGATTAGCCAGTGCACCTCCCGAGCACCCCCCCCCAACTACCTGTGTGGTTGCATGCATACCAACAAGGACATCGGACCGTCAATTACCAGGCACATTGTGTACATTGTTATTTGTTTGTGAGCCTAAATGTGAGTCACAACAGCAACAAGTCTATTTCATTATCTGACATGTCAGTGAACAAATCATAATCAGGAGATTTAAGATTTGTTGCAGCTAAAGCTACCATTTATAATTAGACTCTCCCCAGTTGTATTCTCACACATCACCACTAGATGCTATCTGCTTTACTGCAGTCTGATAGTGTGCTAGCTTTGTCCTGATAGAAGAAGACCAGAGAGCACACGTGAGCCTGAACGAAGGCCAGGTGAGGGAGCGGGAACAGGTTCACATTTGCCCTCTACTGGTGAAAAAAATCTACAGATGGTAGCTTTAAGAGTTTGAAAATATTTGCTTATCATATCATCATTATCATTGTTTGTAGATGAATTGCTGTATGTAAATAAGTCAGTTTTTGACAGATCCAGTATTTATATTATACGGTTATTGCAGTTGTACAGAATGCTACAATTTACGTTAAATCTAAATGTTAAAATTTTATGTTCCAATAAACTCTACAGTCACATTTGTGTCCATAGCATAGATATCAAGTGTATCAAATGCCACTACACTCCTCTGTGCACTTTATTGGAAGTCTAAACCTGACTCAAACAAAGAAACAAAATAGACACTTCAACAAGTGCATTTAAAACAGGGCAGGGCAGTCATTGCATTTTTATTCCTGCTGTAGTAGTGATGTTGTATGGAGGATAGAACTCTTCAGGCTATTTTGTTGCCAGATAAAACTATTCCAAAACAAAAACATAAATAACTTTCCTGCCAACTGGGGACAAGTGAGCGATTTTGTTACAGACTTCTCTCTGTGGTCGCAAATGTCATTTTCACGTTGTTTGATTCAGGAAAAGAAAGGCTGGTGTTCTTTAGTTCCCCCTCGGCGGACAACCCCAGCAGCCGCAGCAGGACAGCCAGGGCTGAGGTGAATGTGTCAGTGTGAAATGGAACGCCCAAGTGTCCGGAGGGAGCCACGCTCCACGGGGCCCGCTGCTCTACGAGAAATAATGTTTGAGCTTACAGGGATGTTAGGCATGGACAGTTGACTGTGAAGTGAAAAGATTCCTCTAAATCCAGTTGGAGAATTTGCTGAGCAATCACAATAGCCGACCTAACGATATAAGTTCATTTATAGTTCGCCATGACTTGTTTGGCATTTAATTGCTAATAGACGTTCAAAGACCCCCAATGTCCAGTTTTTCCGGTATGTAAAATAAATAAATAAAATAAACTGATGATAATTGATTTATTAGTTAAATAACCTGTGTGGACGTGTAGTAGTATAATAGTAACTATCACATGCATGTTCAGATGAAAAAAAACAAAAAACGACAAAGTACTAATAATTTTTGTCTTCCACCAATATCATTTAAAGGTATTTTTCCAATGCAGTGTTGCCAAACATGGGGAATGGGATTTGGATGGCACAGACTTTAAATCGTGATTTTGCATCAGATGCCACAAACAGAGAAAACAACAGAGAGAGCATGTTCAATCTATCTGCATAATGTTGAATTGCAGAGTAGCAGAGTAGTTAGCTCTTTAGCAAGTATACCTACATTTAGAATGATAGTGAATGTTTATTATCAATTTGTGTCTGTGAGTGTCAGCCTGGTGCATCATGATACAACTTTTCCTGCTTAAGACCCATATTTGCAGGAATTAAAGTTTTATGAAGGTTGGCAGTACACCTGTTAATCTTGGACACAAAATGTGATGCTTGTCGGTCATTATTTTTTGGTCTACTAAATGCAGATACAGACTGTGACCATATTCTAATGTTCTCTGTGCAAATGTGCTTCCTGAGTGTCCTCTCAGTACTTCTCGTTTCTCTTATTTCAAGACTATCCTCCTTCTGTCAGCTCTTTGCGTAGCTTCAGGCAATTATATCTTTAATTGACCCTGTTCACATTTTAATTGGACACAGTTTCCTCATCATATCACATTATTCTCAATTTAACACAAATTTTGAACTTCTTCAGGTGCACTTCGGCATTCTAATACTCGTCAGACAGCAGCTTTAAAGTTAGAGACTCATACTGTCACTTAGTTTCAGTTTTAATGAGGACAGATTTGAGATGTGTGACTTTGTATGTGGCACAGTCCATCTATGGCTGTCTGAGAAGGAAGGCACTGATGCTTGCCACATTAGTGAATATGGAAATATCATTACGCACTGAGAGCATGCCAGAAGACAGATTTATTTGAGATCAATTGATGTCGGAGACTTGTAGGAAATAATATTGATTTACATAAATTATATGTTCTTTATCTGTTTTTATAATGCATAATGAGGTTACAACTGCATTATTTTCTCACACAATGCATTATACGTAACATTATATAAAAGAGAAGCAATAGACAATAGACACTGCTGCTATTACTAAAGGATATAATGCAAAGAAGAAAATACTATGAAAATACTATGAAATTACTTTTCTCTTCAAAGCACCACCGTCAGTATTCAATGTTAGACTTCAACTTCAGTGGAACTGTGTTGAGGCTGACACCACATTAAGCTAAAACTAATGGGTGTAAATGAAGGGCCGTCCATGTGGGAGTGCACAAGTAAACAATTTTGTTTTCATTAGCCACAGTGATGTGGTTACTGAAAAAAGCATTTAGTTAATTTGCTTTTATGATTAAAGGAAAACAAGTTGCAGCTTTTTTAAAGGACAGGAGAAATTTGATTGTCAGCGGAAATCAATAAGCCTGCCACTGTCATTAAAGAGATGGGGCTGAGAGGAGAAGGAGGAGTCAGAAGAACATTACTATAGCATCATGTGGATCTGCTTACTGTGAAACGTATAATACGGTTTACTCAATAAAATTACTTGAGTAATGCATATTTTATAAAATTTTGTAGCAGTCAAAGTAACTGTGGTTATAGAGGTTTTGTAAACATTTTCACACTATAGTGAATTTATTTAACAGTGACAAAAATGGCACTTTATCAGGAGCCATTGTGGTCCTTTATTCGCCTGTAAGATTCCCCTTGCTTCCAGTACTGTACTTATCAACAGACCTATTCAGTCCTCAGGGAGCTTATCTCTTCAGTGTCTCCAACTGCAAAGACGCCATATCAGGAAAGAAGAGAAAGAGAAAATGCAATGACATGTGGAGTTTAGGCAGGTCAAATAAAATGGAATACTTATAAAAAAAAAAAAAAGTGTATATGTGTGTGTGTGTGTGTGTGTGTGTGCTTTAATACACATAACACTTGAATATTGACCAGAAATGATTTCCAAATACATAGGACACACAATGAGATCAAAATAGTTTTACCATAACATTTGTAACCATTTATTCTTTTTCTCAAAAAGTGAATGACAATCTGTATCTTTCTTAATTCTCATGGTCTAATCCTGGTTTTGTTCTGGTTTGGTTCATCATTAATTGCTATGCTTATAGTGAATATTGTTTACTGTGTTTGCATACTGTATAGATTAGATTAGATTACTTGCCTTCTGAACACAACATTTGGTAGTTGTTTTACTTTCTAACAAAACAACAAGTTCCTGCATCACCCTGTAATTTAGTGGGATTGTATAGGAGAAAACATTTGCTATAAAAACAGATGACTACATTAAAGTACTTTTGAATTTGCTTATACATTGTGTTTAACACATTTCCAAGAATTTAATATCCATGTGATTTTTGGCATTTGTATTCATAAGGCTCCTTGAGGAAATCTCTTTTTCAACAACAGTGTGTTGAAAAACAAATTATGTTGTTAAGGAAATCTTACCTTAAAGCCTGTAATTTAGCCTAATCCATAAAGATAAACCGTGGGCACGACATCAAAGCCCTTCTTTTCTCATTGTGTCTACGTTGTATTTACTTCTGCCTAAAAGCTATTCAAATCAAGTGTGCCCTAATGGGTAATTGTTGAGTGGCCAGCCAGCTCAGGTATATTCCAATAATAAGATAGCAATTTGTAGTGCAGGCCTCGAAGCCACAAGGCCAAAGGAAATCAATACGAAGGCTGGGCATAATGATGGAGCCTCCACAAAACTCCTTACATTACATTACTGCTCGTTCACTGACCACGCACCGCCCTGACATACGCAATCAAACGCACCATTTGTATTATATGGGAGGTTCTGACCCTCCATTGACGACCCCCTCACCTTTACCAAGTTTAGCACACATTACACAAGTGCTGGTTGTCATTTCTGTTCAGCAAACTTATTTTAGCAGGCTACCCCCAAAACATGACAAATGGCGGCCGGTGTGCACAGTCTATGCATGGATTCATCTAGGTTATGTATCCAGGGCAGCGCTGACCGATGTTCTGTTGTAAACCAGCTGGAAGAGTAATTTGTCCACGTTGTATCAGCCTCACTAGGGCTATATTTTTACTGGGCAGAAATTTGGCAGCGGAGGAAAGTTGTGCTAGGACATATGTGCAACCAAAATAGATCATGTTCATTGAATTTAAGCCTGAGATTATCTGCGGTCAGAAAGCAAAGTGCCTTTTATTATCTTCTACTTCTTTTTCAAAACTGCAGTGTAAGACACCCTAGCTAAAATACCCAACTTTGAGTCTCCCTAGACACCTAACTCCTTCAGGAAAAAAGAAAGTTGTGAAAGAAGTGCACTTCTAAATTAGTAGAAGAGGTTTGAAAGGTAGTTATCTGGACTATGTTTTCTAAATCTAGATATTTTGCCTGTCATCTTAACGCTTTTATCAGTCTTATGATAATGATTGATTGGTAGTGGTGTTCAGATGGCAGCTGAAATATGTTGATTTAAAAAGTGTCGACAGGAACCTTTGAAACATTTTCTAGCATAGACCACTCCTGGACGAATGAGGGATTACAGCAACACTTCTTAATTCTAAATGTTTCAGAAAATAGATCAAAGTGAGTTAATTAAACAAAGAATATGTGTGTTTTTCAATAAGTTTGCTTTTGTAATCAAACCCATCCATTACAAAAAACATGTTCTTTTATTAAATTACAATGTTACTGAAAGTGTAGCACTTCAAACAAAATGAAATAGAAAAGCAGATCTAAAGTCTGAGTGATGATTAAATCAGTCAAAGTCATTCCATCGTCTGAGTCATTGTTAGAACAGGCCCATATGATTTTACACATTGCTCTTCAATCTGTGTGCCTGTCACCTGCCGAGATGAGCTCATATGGCAGTGCGCAGCCCCCTGGAGCGCCGTTAGCCAGGCGCGTGCTAGCACAGAGAGAGGACTGGAGCGAAGAGCTGGGAGAAGTGCATCCTGGGAGCTGAAGATGGAGTACGCTCCTCCCTCCCTGTCTCCTGGTGACAGGGCCTCTCCTCGCCACCTTCACATTCTTCTAATGAGGTGATAAAGTGAATGAATGAGGCATGAAAGCAGACATGCTGCTGGGGCCAGTGTGTTCCCATGATGCCACTCCCCGCCCTGCAACCTTTCACTCCTCTGTATTTCCAGGACAGTTGGAGATAACGCTCACAGGAGGATGAGGCAATTTGTGCAATGTGTCGGCAACACATTTATCAGACCTGCATGGGCACAGCCATAAAACATATCTTCTTATTATGGCAGAAACATATCTAAAAGTCAGTGGAAATAATTTAATCAACAGAATATCAAGATCGAGCAATTTTTTAAGTATTATTTAGACCAGGGATTACGATTACAAAAAGTTTTAAAGCTGGTCCCCTCAAAAAAACGTTACAACCTACTCACAACTCTCACTGAAAAATAACACTGGAAACAGTTAAAAATATTATATCAGATCATGAGGCGTGGAGATCTTGATCATGAGATGATTTCAAGCTGTTAAAAAAAAAGTAACTTAAAAAATAATCGCTATAATTGTTTTATAAATGATTTTATATAAATATAAATATAAAAAATGAAAAAAATATATTTATTTATTTATTTATATTTATATATCAAGTTTGATTGGCTTTCCCAGTGACAAGCACAGTGTTTGCGTTGCATTGTGCCTTTGCGTTGACGCGCGGCTGTGGTTTCGCAAGGTTATGCACGTAGCCAAGAGTGCAATCTCACTAAACCAAGTATCCCGACTTCTGATTAGGGTTAGTTAGAAAGCTGGTAACATTTTGTCACTGAAGCACAACAGCTGCCTATGTCCAATAATAATGTGCTTAAAGTCAAGTCATATTCAGTTTGTGCATTATTTACATTATTTACATTATTAACTATAATTTTATAACTTTATTAATGCTGTATCCTAAATTGTGAATAATTAAGATAACATAGCATATGATGAAGTATATTTTTGGAGATTAAAGATTAAAAAGAAATAGCAATAGCATTTTTTTTTTTTTTTTTTTTTTAAGTTACTTTTTTTTACAGCTTGAAATCATCTCACGATCAAGATCTCCATGCTTCATGACCTTCCTGGCGGGTCCTGACCCCACCACTGACCTGTCTGTTTAAACGGACAGAAAAGCTATAGAAAATAGAAAATAGAAATAGCAATAGAAAAGTACATGAATTACCTCCAGTACAAGTTCATACAATGAACAAACTGTTTTCATCCACTTTAGTCCAGGAGTAATGCCAAGAAACAAAAGCGTCTCTTTCACTTTGACTGTTCAGCCATGTAAACGTTTCAGATTTGTCCAGTTCTTTGTCATGTAAAGAGAACACACAGAAAGGCTTATTCTCAGAACATGTGCTTTCACTCAGATACCAGCAGGATAAGTTCAGTACAGTGCATTACATTCAGTGCATGTAAGCAAATGTTCTTTTTACCAGCAGCAGCAGAGTGGACATGTGTGCTTGGGAGAGGTTTAAACTGGTCTAATGATAGGTGTGTGAGTGCTTAACCCACTGACTTATCTTATTGTTTGCACTTGGTTGGTTACCATCTTGTTTTAATTAGCAGGATTATATGTAAGACACGTATGAGTGACTGTTCATTGTCCTGATTTTTAAAGCATAACAAATGTGCTGTAGCCCCCAGCTCTGAAGCCATCCTGGCTAAAGGCTAGAGGGTATCAATGATTAATAGAGTTACCTGGTGTGGATTTGTAGTGTAGATAGGATTGGACATTGATGTCATTTCAATCACATTTCTGTTGGAAACGCCATTCCGCAGCTGGGGGGGAAGTAAAGGTCTCCGTCGGTGAGTGCAGATTAGCTTGCTCTCCGAATGTAATGACTTTCTGCTAACATTGTAATCTTTCCGTCCAAACAGTGGGAGAGGCTCAGTGTTTCACATCTCACTGAACAGATTGGTGGATTGTCTGTAGCCAAAACAGACAGGATTGTGCACTCGTCTTGCTCACTGGGGAGACCAAGTATTAGCCAAATCCATGTATTAACACAGTTTGCATTAATACAAAGGATGACGGGAATCACAAGTCACAAGCCATAGTCAAACACACAACTTCGGGTGACAAGTTTTTCCCCCTGTGAGGAGCAAATATGAGTCTCTGACAATGGCTTTGCTGCTGTATGCACATTGTCTGCCTAAACAGAAAGTAAATAATTTTGACTTTGCGATTACATACAGGAGAAGCAACACTTAGGCCCAGAGCCGAGCGACAGGAGACCTCCATTGGTATTCCTGCTTGACTTGCATCCCAGAAGGCCAGCTCTCATAAATAATATGATAATGCTGTATTTCCAGTTTGCTGCTGAGGTGCGCGGTACAGCAGGATGGCGAACAAAAGCACAGCTCAGCCCGACTGACCCCAAGTGAGCGCCGAGGATCGACAGCCGTGGGTGCGTCCTGGGGTGACTGCGTGTGCCTGCGCTCAAGCAAGTGTTGACAAGTTTAATCAAACTGTGGCAGCCTTGACAAGGGGGAAAAGATTGGGACTGTAAAATGTGTGACAGGAGCCACATGTTTATGCAGGGAAGCAGAGTGTAGCCGGTACAGATCATTTACCAAGGGTTAGAGAGCCGGCCCAGAAACACTTAGGTCTTTTTTTAAGAGGAGGGGGATCTTAAACCGCCCTGTCTTGACCCAGTCTTTCAAAACCAGCCCTTTCTCCCACTATAGGGTATTAAAGCAGAAACATTGAATTTAACAATGCCAAGAGGTGCATAGACAGGAAAAAAATACAGATTCAGTTTCTTCTTGCAGCAGCGGCAAAAAAGAGGAGACTGCTGCCTGAGATCAACACATGCCTCTCCTCACACAATTCTGAAGTCACAGTTTCTGCAGAGAACAGCCATGCCACAAACTGTGACATCTATACAGTTATGCTGTACAGAGGTTTCACTCATATGGTCTATTTATTATGCTCACAATTTATAGCACTTAAACTCATTTGTTATATTTAGATTTTAAGGTAATACTAGCTGTCACATAGGCCCTGCTTTTTTAGATTTCAGGTACTATATGTTGGCAATACTGAAAACGTATTGTGGACTTTTAAATCTAAGTAATGGGGTTTCACTGTTTAATAGCTTAAGACTGATCTGTCATATTATTTTGAACGCATCAACAGGGGTATTTTTTTTGTCCAAACATAATTTATAATAATTTAGTTACAGCGGATTTTTCTCACCTAGAGATGACTCTGCTATTCATAGGCTTTTCAGCTCTGAATTTCAAAGCCTGGAAGGCACAGAAGTTATTAACATATCAAAAGATTGTTTTATTTATTAATTTCTTTTCCCAGCATATTGATTTGTTTGCTTTATGTATCAATGGACGCCACCCAAAATGTCTCTGCCAAAACAGAAAACACGTATTTGTTTTTCATGAGGTAAATTCACATTATTTTAGTTCAACATACACAGACTGGCTTTTGATCATTGAAAACTAGAAGTTAATAGACAATATGAATTATATTCAACTGGTTCCATAGACTGCTACTTTCTTCTGATGATGGTAATAGAAGCTGCTCTACTTTAAGATGTAATTTCCTGCCCAACTGTAACTAAAACTAATAATTACTGCAGCAACTATTCTACGTACAATATAGTTAACACGTTTTTGGTATTAATAACTCAAAGAAAAACAAACCAAACTCATAGAATTTCTATATCTGTGTTTCATTGTGTGGTTATTATCCATAATTGTTAATAAATGCAGTTTCAGTACTATCTATTCATGCTATAACATAATGGCTCTTTGTTTTTTTTGATAGAGTTCCAGAAAACTAGTGAGGCTTTAATCCAGCCCAAGTGTGTCAGAGTTTATTTGTGCCTTCAGCGAGGGCCTCTCTCAAACCGGTCTAGTGACAAAGTCTGCCTCTGAGCCCCCATTTCAAGTCTTCCCTACAGGAAAGAGGGGGACATCTCAGACTCTGTGAGGACATGATGGAGAATTCTATCATTGAAATGGGTAAAAAGCCATGAAATTCTTGCCTGAGTTAATATTGATCTGCTTAAAAGTGATTCTCTTTCACCCTTGGAGTCAGAGCGAGAGAGTGAAATGAGCTGCTTGCACTTTTCCTGCCCACACAATCTGATTTACAGTCTATTGCTGTGCATATGTAGCAGTAAAAAGTACATTAAGCATGGTTTTGTCATAACACTGAGGAAAATGGGCCTTGTAAGTGACTATGTGTAGGGTTTGAGATGTGTAGAGATATTCTAGAGGCACCGAGCTGTCTGCATTTAACTACTTATAGCCCATTATGATACTCTGCTGTTTTCCAGATTAACGAATGTACTTCACCAACCAATATGGCGCCATTTTTCCACTTTATACCATTATAACATAGCATTTCTATTCGCTTGCAGTCGTAGATGGTGAATTCATGCTGGGCATAGCTGTGTTCATACCATGCAAAGTTATATATGAACACATTGGTAAATACATTGACCAGATAGTAGTGCTAATGTACATGATACAAATACATACATACAATTCAACCTGGAGATACTCAGACAGACACAAAGAGAAAGTATTAGTATTTTAACTGAATGATTAGATGATGTTTAGGAGACATCTCCCCCTTGGGGCCTGGACACTGACGGTGGTAGAAGTGAGGCAGTGGAGAGTGAAGGAAATGATGAGATAAGAGGTGGTGCCGGGGAGGAGGTGGGGCGTGGGGCTTTAAATTGGACAGGGTGGGCGCTGATTGGATAAAGGAGGTGCGTCGAGTGGCGGGGAGGAATATTTGGAGCGAGATGATGAAGGCTGAGGAGCAGGTAAACTATGGAGAAGCTGTGTGGTAGAAATTAGGTCTTCCAGGGTGAATTTATGCTAGCTCCATTTTGACCTTTAGTGAACTGCTCTTGAAAAGAAACATGTATTTATTTTGTGTCTTATTATTGTGGAATTGAGTACTGAGCCTTTCAAAATCCAGTTTGAAATCTGAGTACAATGATATGTTTGAGTCATTTTGGAGGAGGCACTTTAGCTTTAATTTCCCTCTCATCTGAAACTGTTCATGACCCACTTTTAACTCATGTCTTCCTGATAATTAATTGAGTTGGCTACGACCAGCTGGGCCCAGTGTATTTTTACTTTATTTATTTTAGTGGAGGGTGACTGAATGTCATGTTAGTAGAAACTAAACTGTAATATTACTTTTTACACAAAAGGTAGCAGAAACAATAGGTCTAATCCCTCAAACTAAGGAGGTTTGGGGTTTATTCTTACAGATTTGTGGCCATTAGTCAAGACATAACTAAATTTAAAAAATAAAATAAAAAAATCCCCCAAATGATTGTGAATTTAAACACCTAAAAACAGTGTGCTGTATGTCTCAATGCTACAATTGTTGTTCACTACCACAGTTTTAAAGATCAGTTTGTGCTATCTAACTATTTGTAAGATCAAGAAACACAAAATGTATGAATCTATTTTTACACATTATATATGTCAACACTAGGTAGTAAGTAGTAGGAAGTAGGAAGTAAGTATAAGCAAGTGAATGAGCTCTCTATTAGAACTGCAAAATATGATTCCTAAGCACTCCTTTAGGGTCTTTTCAAGGATTTCACATGTTTGGCCATGACGAAGCTATGACATGTTGAATTGTGACAACATTGGTCACATCACCAGGTACTGCTCCCTCCATTCAGGTCAGTGCCGATGCGTGACGCTGGGGAGGCACTGGTGCACAAATACTGCAATGTCCATCAATATGCTCCCCTCACTTGTGGTACTGAAAAGTGCTGTAGAACCAGAGAGAAGAGAGAGTGTTATCGGCGCGTGAGGAGAGCGAAAAGAGCCCACTGCGTGAATGACAAGCCCGGGAGAGCGCGGAGGACATTGCATTGCCACGCTGACATTCACTCCTTGGTCGGGAGCTTACTGCCAGAGATATGGCAAAACCCCGTGGTGTCTTCTGCAGACAGAAGCTAACACACACACACATACGCACTACAGCTCTTGTCAAGCTACTTTAACCTCAACGTAACCCTTAGTCCTCACCTTTGTTGTGCTTCCAGACTTGTGGCGGCAGCGTCCTGTGGCAGGCCCAGGTAGTATGCCCCAGTGCCTTGTGGGTAGGAGAAGTGCGCAGGACTTGGCAGGCTGTGAACTATAGGTGTGACTGGGCAGATGGAGGGAGCAGTGGGAGACTGGGTGAGTCTTCCATTCCTATGGCGCGTTCCCCGGGCCGCCAGCGGAAAGTGACTGTAGTAATTAATCCGTCTTTACCCACTTTTTATCCTCTAAATATTGAGCCTGGCGGGGAGAATGTTGCGTTGAAGGACACAGTGGATGTATTTCTCTCTTGAAGTGATGGAGGGGAGAAAGGGGGGAGGGAGGGGGAAGGACAGGGATTTTATGAAGGTAAAGTGTGGTAACAACGACAACTAGAGGACATCTGAGTTGAAAAGCCCATTGGCAATTTGAAACAATCTTCAGCATATTATACATGTATTATAATATAGGACCCAATGACATGCAGTGTGACTGAAAACAACCTCCTGCATGTAGAGACTTGAGTGGCTTACTGCGAAAATACATTATTTCATAAAAATGGAGTCTGCAGTCAAGAAGGTCATTTCTCCCCTATCATGCACCTGAAATGCATTATGTAACTGCTTACTGGGATGTACAGATGTGTGACATATTCATATAGAGGAGAAAATACATTTTATTATAATTTTCACTACAACTTAACGCTATCGTCCGTAATTAGACTGATCTACCTGGCCATCTTGCATTCTCACATATCACCACTCGATGCTATCTACGTTACTGCAGTCTGATAATGTGCCAACTTTGGCCTGACAGAAGAAGACCAAAGAGCACAGGTACACCAGAACAAAGGCCAGGTGAGGGGGAGAGGGGAAGGGGGACAGGCTTCACTTCTGTCATCTATGGGGGAAAAACAAATACATAAACATACAGATGGTAGCTTTAAATTAAATTTGTGGGCCAAGCCAAATACTGACTATTGCATTCTGTGAAAAAATCCATATTGGACCACCTTTTATCTCTGTAATAATAAAGTGTAGTTTGTCCTTTCAGACCAACCTGCACCTGTATTATGCAAATTACACATGAGCAGACTTAAGCTGGGTGCAGGTGTGTGACAGCTTGTTTTTCGTGTTGGTGTACAGGCACATTGTTTTACTCTTTACATTGTTTCTATTTGTGGCAGTGTTGATCATTTGTATATAATTGCTTGATATGGCATTTGTCATTGAAAGCATCAGTACAGTATGGTTTGGCACTTACTATGCATAGTAATAATGATGCAATGAATCATTTCTTGAACCTAACTTCACCCCTCGTTGCATCAATTACAGCATGTGATAATCAGCAGTGTTCCTCTGAGCAACGCCATCATCACCATTTCTGTACCCACGAGCTCTCCTACTTTTCATCCCAGCGAATGTAAAAAAAAATAGCCAAAATAATCACATTTTTCTCCCCCTGCAGCACTTTCCTTATGAAATCTCTGCATCTTAGAAGTTGCACCGAAATGTCCATGTTGCATCATTGTGAACGTTTGATCAAAGCAAGGAAGTAATCGTCTGTGTTGATTAGCGCACGTGTGCTTTTTTCTGACCCCAGGACAACACAGGGCTAATATTACAGATTAAAGTACACAGCTAGATATGTATTTTACATTTTGCTTATTGGAAACTGCAAAATCTAAAACTTTGTAAAGCTTAGCAGTAAAATCAGGTGCCTTGACTCCCTGTTTAAAATGGCAGAACTGATTAGCCCTGCCTCTTTATAGTGGCATTTCACTGTAGTTTGCAGCAGATTTTCAATTATGTGTTTTTATTTTTGAAAAAAAAGGCTACATGACATTTTTGAACGCATATGACCCAGAATCTTAATTTTGTCATAATTGTAATAATTACAAGTAAATAACAGAATTAGGGATTAGGTGATATTTTCAGAGCACTCAAGCCTTAAAAGCAGGACAATTCAGGTTACTCAAAAATGCACAAAAATACACAACCAAAATAAAACTCTGAGTCCACTAATGATGAGCTTGTTATCACATGTTTAAAATATCATAAAAGATTATTTTATATAACGCCTCTTAAACATCACTGGCTGCAAGGATTCTCTATAAATCCCCAAATACTTTTCACTATCCTCAGAAAGTGGCCTGCAGTAAACACAGGCCAAAAGGTCGAGGTGCTGAGCTAAACCAAGGGTTTCTGGATAAAAAATAAACAGATTGAAGAAATGTATTTTTAAATTGCCAAATGAAGGAGACTAAATAAAAGATTAACTAGGGGAAATTTTACTTAGAATTAAAGACACTATACCTATTTTTTACATCTTAAAAAACTTGAAAAACAGTACTTCATTTAGTTTTCAGTGGCCCAAAGTTATTTCTCACTTTCCGAGCATCCCAATTATTCACTGTGATGAATTTGAAAGTTGTGAACTGTGCTTATAAGGACCAGAGCAGAGTATTGCTGCCACAGTGACTCTAATGACTAGCAGGCCAACATGCATTTCCTGTAATGTAAATGTTTTATAATTTGATGCAGACAGCACGGAGCAGACATAATCTGACCTTCAAACTGTATGCACAGTATATCTCTACTGAGGCAAAACTAGACAAGTTTCTGCTCAAATACTTGGGATATAATCGGGTATGCTACATGAAATGCTGAAATTGTCAGAAGATTTTTTTCACTGTGACTCAAACTGTGCCACTGAGTAAACTGTGAAATAGCGAGAAATATAATTAGAAACTGATAATTGTTAGTGTGAGATGAAAGAGTGTGTACTATATTACTGGTACTATTCTCCATTTTCTTACAACATTTTTTCAATAACAAATTTTTGGTACAAAAGGAAGTAAATTACTTCCAACTCAAACATATTTAGTATAGCTTCATGGTCATATCGAATGGCTGAAAATGTATTGTTTCAAGTATTAGTATTACTAGTCTCATGTACTGTACACACTACTAATCAGAATATGTCACTATAATTTTACTCTGTACTTTACTGTGGTTGTAGCCTATCTAAGCTGTATTTCATGAAAATATGTATCTGGTCTACACTTGACGAAAGCAATCTTCTGTTCTCACACTCCTCACTCACTATAATTTAGCTTCTCCACTTCTCTGTCTCCATATGACTGAAGCACTTACCTCTGTGCCAACATACATTTTCTTCATATATGAATACTGTATCATAACAATGACACCAGCGTGAAGAGGGTAAACCAATATTCATGTGAACTGTTTGGATTAGACAAGTGGATTAGAAAGTAAATATTCAATTATGCGGTTAAGACTTGCTTATACACACTGCTTGCAGAAGCTTACAGATTTCTCAGCATACATATTATGTTTGCCTTAAGGGGCTCTATATAAGACACACAGGAATAGGATACACCAGTGTGAAACCAACCAATTATTCCTTTTCAGCCCATTCTTTATTTATGTCTACCTATCATAAACAAAGTCAGATGCTTGTACTGCTGCTAAAACCTCACTCACTTGTAGGGCTGTGTCCCTGATGATTCTAAGTGATATACAATATATGGCTCACAATACGATACTACCACGATGGAGATACAAGCGATAATCAATTTATATTGCACATGATAGTCTATGATATATAGGATACTACTATTTTAAGAACCAAATACATTTTAGTAATAATATTTCTGTGTTAAAACACTTCTTGTTAATATGAAATAAATCTATTTTAATCATCAAATAGTGACACAACTATAGTGTGGTCTCAAAAAATAGCTACAATATAGCAAAATATACTCCTTGCTTCTACTACTATCAACTCTTACCTACTACAATGGCAACTGATTTTATACATTGTTCATGGCAGTCAAATGCTGACATTAATGCTTCTACTACTAGCACTACTACACTTCTATTATGCCAAATGCAAAATAAATATTAACGCTAATCCAGATGTAAAAAGTACTCAAAATACACAGTTTATTATTTATGAAACTAAAGTATGCATGTGGTCATAATGTTATGGCTGATTTTTGTTCTTTCCAGAATCCATGTATTTTCAGATGCAACACTGATCCACCTGTCTGTCCCAAAGCAGACTGATAATGACATAAGTGTATTTTTAAAGGTGCAAGATGATAGGCTCTTTGACAGCCACATGAAGCTGCTATTTAACACACTGATGCACATTGGTTGGCTTTGTCACTGGATGGTGCAGGAGCTGGAGGCTAGGTGAGAAAAGCTGTGTGTTGGCACAGACCAGTAAACATGCGCTCACTGCTCCATGATAAATCGTCTTTGGCACCTGGTCCTGGCACATTTTACTGTTGTCATTGTAAAGTTTGTCAAGGCAGATTATTATTCGCATGTCTCTGTAGTCTATTTGCTAATCATTTTCTCTATTAATTTTCATTTCTTGTTTTTCTGGGAATGAAAATGTAATTTCATTGTGAGTGTGACAAAATATTTACGAATATTTTAGGCACGGGGAGCAGCGGGAACAATTTGAGACCACAAATACAAAATTATTACTATTGGTGGTTTTCAAATTCCTGAATGTGATGACCTCTCATCACATTCAGGGGGGGTGTCCCTATTGATTACATTTTATTTGGCCATGAAATATCTGAAAGACAACAAATACCTGCATTTCAACCATATTTATTTTTCCTGCCCCCCTATCTATATTGGCCTATAGAATGCTGTAATGGACTTTGAACCCAGGCAATTGGTGATTTTCAGATTCTTGAATGTGATGAAGCCAAGAGCCATTTTCCACCCTGTTCATAACATTATAATTTGTCATGAGATTTTCAAAAGTTAAATGGGCTAATGTTTAACCTGATCATTTTTATTACTAAATAAATCCAAGAACTCATTGTATTGCAAAAAAACAAAACAAAAAACAAAACATTTTAACCATATTAATTTTACCTGCCCCCATCTGCATCAAATATACCTTGGCCTGTTATCATCAACACTCTCTGGAGGTGTGATGCAAACTGTAGGCACTGCTCTGTCTGAAGCTCTTTTAGACTAAGCTAAGTTTTATTTTGCCACAATCTGACCTTAAATAACTGACCTGGCTTTATCTACAGTATGTGAGCTGCTGTTAAACAAGTCTATCACACATAAAATTACAGTCACAGTTACTCATAGTCACCATTTTTGTTGAAAATCAAACACCTAAACAGGCCCACAAATGCCTGTATTGATCACAGACTCCTGAGAATGTGTTTTTAAAATCTTGTGCTTTTTCTTGAGTTTTGAGACGATTTTAAAACTTTTGTGATGTCACTGCAAAGTATTAACAGAATGTTGTGAAGTATCTGAAACCCAACAGTTACCACTTCTAGTTCCACCATTCTAGTACTATTACAAGCTCAATTATTAATACTGCTAATATTATCACCACAAATACCTTTAATAACAACGATGAATTGGGGTTGAATTTGATAAATGATCAGCATGTGTTGTTTCATCACATTCAAGAAAAGAAAAGCGTACCCTCCATCTGTGTGACAACACAAGTGCAGAAATAACCAAAATGCTTTCTTCAATTCATCACAGTGACACAATCATTTATTATGCTACTTCCCCAAACTAGTGCAGAAAATGAAGATGACTGAAAACACACATTTGTAGATTTATATCAAAATCACCAGTGTCTATACCAAACACGTTGTATGGCTGCTCTGGCAATGTGCACAATATCTTTGCTGTTCCCAGCCTGCACTTTTCTGGACTGAGATATCTGTTGTTTTTCCTGGTATCTGTTGTAGCCACTCTTTCGGTTTGGGGGATACAGCCCCAAGTGCTCCGATCACCAAGGGCACCACTGATGCCTTCACCTTCCAGGCCTTCTCCAGCTCCTCCTTGAGCCCCTGCTATTTTTCTAGTTTCTCATGTTCCTTCTTTCTGATATTACCATCGCTTTGTATTGTGATGTCCACCACCACAGCCCTGCTCTGTTTCTTATCCACTGCCACTATGTCTGGTTGGTTCATCATCACCATTCTGTCAGTCTGTATCTGGAAGTCCCACAGGATCTTGGCTCGGTCATTCTCCACAACCTTTGGAGGTGTTTCCCACCTTGATCCTGGGGTCTCCAGCCCGTACTCTGCACAGATGTTTCTGTACACTATGCCTGCCACTTGGTTATGTCACTCCATGTATGCTTTCCCTGCCAGCATCTTACACCCCGCAGTTATGTGCTGGACTGTCTCAGGAGCCTCTTTGCACAGCCTACACCGTGGGTCTTGTCTGGTGTGGTAGATCTGGTCCTCTATTGCCTGAGTGCCCAGGGCCTGCTCCTGAGCAGCCAGGATCAGTGCCTCTGTGTGTCCTTCAGACCAGCCCTCTCAAGCCATTGGTAGGATTTCTTGATATCAGCCACTTCAGTTATGTTCCGGTGGTATGTAGGGGCTTGTCCTGCCATGATGGTCCCTCCAGCACCTCTTCCTCTGGACCCCACTGTCTGAGACATTCTCTGAGAACCTAATCTGTCGGGGCTTTGTCCTTGATGTACTCAAGGAGCTTGGATGTTTCATGCTCGACAGTGGTTCCCACACTCACTAATCCTCTGCCTCCTTCCTTAGTACTGTACAGTCTCAGGGTGCTGGACTTGGGATGGAACCCTCCATGCATGGTCAGGAGCTTTTGTGTCTTAACATCTGTGGTCTGTATCTCCTCCTTTGGCCAGCTTATGATTCCTCCTGGGTATCTGATCACTGGCAGGGCGTAGCTGTTTATTGCCTGCACCTTGTTCTTGACATTGAGCTGGCTTCTTAGGACTTGACTCACTGTATTTTTCCCTCTGGGAGTAAGACCCCCCTCTGTATGGAGTGTGTGTATATATATATATATATATATATATATATATATATATATATATATATATATATATATATATATATATATATATATATATATATATATATAGTGTGCTGTCATGCGATTAAAAAAATTTAGAGATTAATTAATTATGATCTGTAATTAATTTATCTAATTAATCTCTTTTTAACCTCACCTAAAAATTGCTGAGAAAAGCCTTCAATTTGAGGTATTTTCATTTAAATTCATTATTACATTATTGTGGCAGATCAAAAGACTGATATAGAACAAAAAAAGTGACTTTATAAAGTCATTTATTGTTTAACAAACTTTTAACAGATGCAGTCACTTACATTCCACAGTATCATCATTATTATTACTATTACTAATCTGCAGTGTTGGGAAGGTTACTTTTAAAATGTATTCCCCTACAGATTACAGATTACATATCCCAAAATGTAGTTTGTAACTTTATCCATTTAATTACCTAAAGTGAGTAACATAATTTGAATACTTTGGATTACTTGATATTGTCATGCTTTTTAAAACTACATGAATGTAGCAACTGCATCCTGCAAATGTTGTTCTTGTTTGTTCTCTTCAAATTGGCTGTTGAGCCAAAGTCTCCATGAATAAGAAACTGTTTGCTGTAAAGTAGCAAAGACCAGGAAATCTGAACATAATAACTTTTGTCTACTTAAAGACAATAAAAAGTCCAGTCTTTCCTTAACCATATTAAAAATATTATTGATAGAGAAATGCTTTATATATGAGATCACTGGATTTAGTCCTGGTTTAGACCTGCTTTAGTCCTACTTTAGTCCTAGTTTAGTCCTGGACTGGGTTAGTCCTGGTTTTAGTCCTGTTGTTAGTTCTGGTTTAGTCCTAGTTTAGTCCTGGTTTAGACCTGATTTAGACCTGGTTTTAGTTCTGGTTTTAGTTCTGGTTTAGTCCTGGTTTAGTCCCGGTTTTAGTTCTGGTTTAGTCCTGGTGTAGTCCTGGTTTAGACCTGGTTTAGTCCTACTTTAGTCCTAGTTTAGTCCTGGAATGGGTTAGTCCTGGTTTTAGTCCTGGTGTTAGTTCTGGTTTAGTCCTGGCTTAGTCCTGGTTTAGACCTGGCTTAGACCTGGTTTTAGTTCTAGTTTAGTCCTGGTTTAGTCCTGGTTTAGTCCTGGTTTAGACCTGGTTTAGACCTGGTTTAGACCTGGTTTAGACCTGGTTTTAGTTCTGGTTTTAGTTCTGGTTTAGACCTGGTTTTAGTCCCGGTTTTAGTCTTGGTGTTAGTTCTGGTTTAGAGGCGCACAGGAGGAAGCGCGGTTTACGCAGCGTAGTGAGAAAACATACGATCCACACGCGGCTCACGGAGTAACTAGGACAGGAAACGGTGTCTGCGCAGGTTGATGACGATGATGAAGGTGTGTGTTTGTGTTTGTGTGTTGTGTGTGTTTGTGTGTGTTTTTGTGTGTTTGTGTGCGTGTCCCCTCATGTGGCAGGTCACTATAGGACAGTAGTGCAGACATCATGAGCCTATGCAGGTTGTTTTCACCAGTGACATTTAAGTTGTAGGCGATTTTATATTTGTTATTTTCTTTTATATTTCACGTCGGGAGAATAATTTCCAAGACACGAATGCGTTTTTACCTGTGCACTGCTGCCTCTGTTCTACTGGCTCTTCGACCTCGTCCATTGTGCGACTGATGCCGCCAATGTTAACATGACGTTTACATCGCTCTTACTGCACGCGTTTTGTGTGGGTTTCTGGCAATGAGTGGAATTACCGAAATTAAAAAAATGAATAAATGTGTTTTTTTTTTTGTGTGTGTGTGTTGTTGTCCCAACAACACATAAAAACAGATTTTATAATAAAGCAACTCGCATACAGAAACAGTAAAGTTAGAGATTAAAAATGAGATTAACATGATTAAAAAACATAATGCGCTAAATATGACTGTAATTAATTCATCGCAATTAACGCGATAATTTGACACCCCTAATATATAGATAGATAGATAGATATAGATATAGATAGATATAGATAGATAGCAAGCATATTTTATAATGCAACATTTAATTACTATTATTTGAGAACAGTTTTTTAAGCATTTTGAACCAAAACTACTCTAATTATAGCTATTATTTCAAGCGTGTTTGTCTTTGAGCCCTGTGTGCGTATGAGATCAAAAACAGGATAGAGTCCTCCAACAATGACCACTTAGCTCTACTTTCTCTTGCAGGTAATTGATGCAGAAAGAAGAGAATATCATTTAGTTTAAAGCAATTTTGGCAAGAAAGTTAATTGCTTTGCACTGTGTTTTTAAAATACCTCTTTTTCATGAACTCTAAAGTCCCTTCATTAGTTAGTTGGGGTGCTTAATTACTGTGAGGTGTCATGATGAGACTAAGCGTTATGCTGCCATGAATCTTATATTCTTTTTAGAACAGTATGACTACACAAGGGGAGTCACAGAGGACAGTAATGATCATATTATTCTGCATTGTGGTCTCTGTTGAGCTTTTAGCTTGTGCTTAATATGTAAAAAGAATGTACCAAAGAAGAAATAAAAGAAATTGCATGCTTATTTTTTTCCCTTTATAATTACCCTTTCCCAGTGAGTCATATTAACTTAGAAATAAGTTTGCTGTTGGGTCCTTGCAACAGGAGTGAAAGTACAATAAGATGAATATTGTTGTTTTGATTTTTAGGGATGCAATGATATGGTTTTCCCACAATTCGATACATATCTCGATACACGGGTCCTGATATCAATTTGATGTGGTTAAGATTTAAGACACACACACACACACAAAATTATATAAAAATCTCGTGAAGTTTTTTCTGCTAATGAGTATAGTATAATAATACTATGAGGTTAATGAAACTTTACATACATTACATACAATACATTACAGTAGAACTACTGTAGAGTTGTATTTTATATGTGAAGTGTTTTAGTTCATCTGGTTAAATGATTTACAGCTCAGAATTTTTATTCAGTGAAAATAAGAACAGTGCTTCCTCAGGCTATTTTATAATATAGCCAGTCTACTCTTCATATAGACTGTAGGGGAGTTAAACTATCATACTTTTCCTTTTTTGATGATGATGATGATTTGATGATTTCTTTTCCTCCTGAGTCCTCTCACTGGGTTCACCTGTGTCCGCTCTGCCCTCCAGCAGAGACAGACAGTAGCTCCTCCCACACTGCCCTGCTACAGTCTGCGCTCTCCCATCCTCTTTCTGGACACTAAAACTATGTTATATTATATAGAAATGTCTCAACGGACAATTTTCTGAGCAAAACTTAAAAGACAGAGTCTAAGAAAAAGATCATGTATATCGCATGTCGTGTCTGCATATTGATTTGCATTTGATTAAAGCCAATGTTAAGCCAAAAGCAATTCTATAGTATTTTAAAGTTAATATCTTTGTCATTCCTAAGTCTATCAACTAAAAATATAAAAGTGCCTGAAGGAAAAAAAATCCACCTATGTTAGAATATTTCAGCTGTAAGTCCCCATGGGGCTGTTTTCTTGCAGACGATGTGATAACTGTTTTCCTTTCGGACCAAAATAAATGACAACACAGTGCGCATGAAGGGACACGTGCATATCGACACGTGTATCGAACGAACACATGTATGGAACGGACGCATGTATCGAATCATGAGACCAATATCGAACGATTCAATATTATGTCAAATATCGTTGCATACCTAGTAGCTAGCACTCATGCTTCAGAGCTAAAAGGTTGCTGGTTCAACTCCCAGACTGGACTGGGCCTTTCTGGGCAGAGTTTGCATGTTTCTCCATTCATCTGTTTTGGTTTTCTCAACAGTCCAATTTGCATGCTTCCAGATCTGGAGATGGGTCCCTGAGCGCTGTGCAGTAGCAGCTGTTGCCCCAGTAGCACTGGTTGAAGGCTGGGTCAAATGCAGAGAATGAATTTCCCTCATGAGGATATAATAAAATATACCTTAACCTACGTTAACCCTCTTCTGAGAAATTAATTTCCACAGTGTGGCTCCTGTCACTGTGTGATTTGATTGACAGCACACACATAGCACTTGACTATATAATGGTTGGGTTGAACAGGTATAATGTAGGGGTGTGACAAAACACTGACATACTTACTGTATATACTGTGAAACTTAAGTATTATGATTCAGTTTCTAACTTCAAGGTCCATTTTCCAAAGTTTACTTATGTATGAAGGATTAGTGATGCTTAATGAAATAAGACTAATATTTCACTGTCAGATTGTTGTGGCCCATGAGGTTTTTGGTGACATTTGTCCTACATAACTTTGGATATATGACATGTGACATATGACAGGTTATTCTTTTTCTGCTATGTTATATTGCTCCCTCATCAAAAACATGCCTGAAGTTTTAACATGCATTTCATCCATGCATGTTTGAATGTTTCAGTGATCATTCCCAAGCCCTATTCTAATCCTCCTAAAGATTATCTGTAAGATTCTGTGCAAGGCTTACCCCACAAGCCTATCAGCTCTATATAAAAAAAAAATTGATACCAAATTCCCAGGCTTAGCACAGGGAGGTTTTTTTTTTTTTCCTTCAACTTTGAATCTATTTGGTAATCATGTATTTCCCTGAATCATCTCTTACCTTAGTATAAGTCCATGTCCTAATATCATACAATGTAATTTACCTATAGGTAAGTTACACAGTATAATAGTAATAGTTACATAGTATAGGTATTAAGACGAGAACAAGACATATGGAACCAACCTCGCTTCACTGCATGGGCTGCTAACAATTGGAGCGCTTTATTCCCAATCACGGACATTTAACATCACTGGCGTCTTGAGATCTCTCGGCCGGGGGAACCTTGATAAACGGAGTGGTTGCCGTGGAAACACTCTTCACAGGCACGAGGATCATTGGCCTTTCTTTTCTGAGCCCATAAGAAGAATAACTGTAGTCTTGGCTGCCCGCTCAATCGGCGGACGCTACTACACCATTGCTCTTTCTCAGGGCCTATTCACAGTCCCTCAATTTGATTTTAAATTATATAGAGGAACTTTAATTGATGTAAATATGATTTCTACAAATACTAAGCAATGGTAAATTTAATTAATTTGTACCATATGACTGGACAAGTTGTTAAAGTGAAAGTCCCCTTGTATGTACTGACTAGCTTTGAAAGAGTACTACACTGATCTGATTGGAACAGCATCAACATTTCTCAAGATGTAAAAATAGTTGGATCCACAAGTGACGTTCCTGGCTGTACGTCACAGCTTAAAACAACAGTGCCCCCTGCTGTTACCTTACTGTAAATCCTAAATATTAAAGGACAGTAGTGATTATGTCAGACATTTTAATGTGAAAACAATGAATAGACTGATAGATCTAAGGACTGTTCCATTGCCATTGATGATGTTAGTGTTTATCCAATCAGGGGTGAATCAGAAGAAAATCACTGGTCTGCCTCAGCGTGTTGCACAGCAGGAAAGCTATTTGGGAAAAAAGACATTTCAAAGCTCATAAAATCAGCATTGATTTAGTGATGTATACACTGAGAGCAGCAAATGAAAGCATACCCTTCAGTGGTTTGTGAATTGCCTGGTAGTTAGTTTTCCATTTACATTGGATTGATTACGCAATTCTGGTTTGAAATCTGCCATATTAATATTGTGCACTGACTGTAGCAAGTAAAATCAGGAAAATACATTTTTAAATGAGTGAATATTATTGGTAGTAAAAGTACCCAAATTGTATAATGTTACTTAAAATATCATTACACATGTAGAAGTTAAATGCAAGCCTGGAGATAGTCAATAAAAAGAAAATACATTGTGAAACTTCACAAATGTGTTAAAACAGAATTTTAAACAATTGTATTTCTCTGTAAATGTGCTACATACAACAGCACTGTACATTACGATTCCAAACTAGTACTACCTTTCTATTGAAAAGACTACTTTTTAAATTAACTTTTTTTTTGCAATTAAGGCGAGACACAGCAGGTGAATAGAAAAAAAAAATCTTTAAAATTGAAAAATAGACCTTTAAAAATTACATTATTAAACTAATAGATGAGAGGTGATGACTGAAATAATGAATAATTTTGAACTCAGCTGGATAAGTCCAAGTGAAGCCATTGCAGGAGGGTTCATTAGTGGGTCTGGTGGCTCAAAGTGCACTAAAGGTTGACATTTGAGCAGCCATTGTGTGCTCAAGTATCGCTTCACTTTTAATAGACACTTTTCCATCCATATTACAGCCCTGAAACCATCTTCAGCTAGGACTTTAACTTCACTTTCACTTTTATTACTTACTCTATGTTGAATATGTTCTTGGAATTATTATGTCCGAAAGAACGCCCATCTCTCATATTACAGCTTAAAGGTGAGCTGGAGCTGTGTTTCCCAGTCCCAGTCTGTGAACACTTGTTGAGGTCATTTCAGATGAAGAAGCAGAATTTAATAGTTTCTGAATATAATTATTTGTTTGTACTAAATTCATATCTTGTAAGTGCTTCTGTAGAAAGAGTTCTACATTTATATTTACATAATTCAAACTGTTAAATATAATGGTCTCTGTACTCAAGGTAAAATGGTTGGGAACAGAGGAGAACTGATATATTGGTTGTTTGGCTGATATATCTGGCCAATATTTTCACTTTTTGGCTTTAAATCCCCAGCTGAGGTCACTATTTTGGTCAACCAGGTGGATAAAGAATATGCATCAGGCTGTATTTGATCACTTTACTATGACACTGCTCTGCTCTCCTATCCAGTTTGTACTAAAACAGGGCTGTGGATGAGTTTGTAGTAAATTCAAGTTACATTATTTGGGGAAAATTATTTAAATCAAATATCAGCAGAGCTTATTGGCCAATGGTTTCTCTGGATTCCAAACAATCTGTATTGGTATCTGTTTTGGTATCAAAAAACATATAGGTTGAACTTTAAATTTGACCCACTCATTTGGAATAGAAGTATGCAATGCCGTCTTGGCAGTGGGAACTAAACTGCCAATCCTATAATAAATGACTTCCAGGATTTCAGTGCCATCAACATTTCAGCCTCATTACTGGTCTAAAATGCAAGATAAAAATGTTGAAATTATTTAAGTAATATTTAGTCTAAAACATTTCCACAGTATAATGCATATATTATTATTCCTATACAATATTTTCCTCCCAAAGTCCCTGTGATTGAAACTGGTGTAAACATTTTTCCACAACACTCTTATTTAGCCTAAAGCATTATATAATATATAATAATTTTTAGCCTAAAGCATTTCCACAGTTTAATGCATGTAATATTACTTCCTATACAATATTTAAGTCCTTAGTGTTTGTATTCCTCCCAAAGTCCCTGCGATTGAAACTAGTGTAAACATTTTTCCACAACACTCTATGGCCTGTAGTTATTGCCTTATGGTCTCATAAACAGAAAACAACAAAAGCCTGATGTAAGCATCTCTCCTGCCTGTGCCCCAAACTTCTATGTTCAGCACAATATCAGCACTATTCCCCCTCACGTTATAATGAAGCATAAATTATGACTTAATTCTTAACTTATCTAGAACTAAATTTAAAGCTGAACAGTGTAACTTTCATGGTGGAGGGACTGCCACCTGCTTGTCTTTATGGAGTTGTCTTTGGTTTGCCTTGTTCTACATTACATTAAGTTTGATCCATGGAGTTGACATTACCAGACCGAGTTACAGCTCAGATATGTGGAGAGGCAACCTAGCTCACATTTGGCGGAGTTCTTCTTTCAAACTGAAAATACTCTGTTCCACCTTATGATGTCATGTGATAACAGAAGAAGTGCTTGATTGTGTTTTTAAACTTTATACACCATCACTAGAATCATTTGGATTTTCTGGAATTGCCCATATCTACTGAACAAAAGGTAAAAAATAGCTGTTAACTTCAAAAGTACCAGGACATGACATCACTCGATGAAACAGATAATTCTGAACTTTGGAGGTGTAAACAGACTAAGAATAAAGGTGTGAATGTGTGAATGAAACCAACACAACTCAGGGTGTTTTTTTTTAGGAGGAAACAGCATTACAGCGTGGCTTAAAACTCACAAGAATCCATTTTATGTGACATCTCTACGTTCCTACATTTAATACTCGGGAATATTCAAGGCAAAGCAGAAATGACACATAGTGCACCTATAAGCCGTGTGTTCACCTCATGTGGCAGTAGGAATAGGAAAGAGCATCTGTGAGAAGGTATGACTGTTTTGAAATTTATCAGCTGCATTTCAAAACTTTTAGTCAATAATGTATCAGTTTTATTTCAATCGAGGTTTTGAAGCATGGCTCGGGGGTGGATCCCATCTCAGCATGCAAACAGTTTTCCGAGAGACCAGGTGCTGCAACTCAAAGAGGCAGACAAATCATCTGCCTCAGAAATGTAGGATTTATTGCAATGTTGTGACTTCAGTTTAAGATGGGTAATGTTTTACAAAACAGTGACGCAACAGTGAAGATTAGTCCTATCATCTCTGAGTATGTCACACTAGCTAAAGACTTGTCTAAATCTCAACATAAGACAAAATAACCAGATACCACAATATCTTTCACAGTTTGAATACTGTTGAACAAAAACTATGCACATAAAGAATATCAAATTTTTCTCATTTTTAATTTTTTGTAAGGTGACCTCTCAAAAAGAAATTCAGAATGGAATCATTGCTTTGAATAGCCAACAATGATGCAAATGTACAGACACAAGTGATGAGAAGTAGATAATACTGGCTGGATTTAAACATGCTCTATGTAACTTTCCTGGTGCAGGATACATTAGTTGCTTGTCTCCATGGCTATGGCATTGCTTTGTCTGGAATGTTCCGTAGTATGACATTAAACAATCTATCTAGCATGATTGAATTCTTTTGTTTTCATTTGGCAAAAATGCATTAATAAACATACATTCTTACTGTAAGCGGGGTCACCTCTCCACAGATATGACCCGTTATCTTGGCCTAGTGTCATTAGCTGCTTGTCTGATGCATACATTTAATTATTTTATTTTTGCTGTTGTAAAATTTGACTTGTTATACTCTCCATTTATGTACTTCCATGTAATTTCCTTTTGAAAACGATGATTCACGCTATGGCCCTACTAGAAAATGGCACATGTTAGTGCCTCTGTTCTGGTGGCGGCAGCATAGAGCAGCCTGGTGTGGTGAGCTGTGGTGAGGGGAAATGATTGGCTGAGAGGAGCTGAGTGGGGCTGAGTGCAGAGCGAGCGGGGTGCACAGCGGGAGCCTCGGTGGGAGTGGTGAAGTGTCCGTGACAAGGTGTGCCCACTCCATAATGTCACAGATAATGTCAGGCGGATAATGAGTCTCACCTCCTCACATCTGCTGCGTGACGCCCTCGCTCCCCTCGGCTTCTACCAAATATGAAACAAAAAGAGAGAGCTTTGCTTTGTATCAGCAGGTGTTCATCACAAGAATTACTTTGTTCAAATTATGTAATGCATCTTTCCCGTTCATTTGTTTCATTATTAAAACCAAAAATGGCACATTCATTCATTCGTTCATTGTTATATCACTATAGGGTAGGATGACATCTGTCTCAATCAGACTGTGTAAAGAAGTGGACTAAGGGATTGTGTCCTTGGCTCCAGTCAAATGAAGCTCACAAGGCTAGCAGTTATAGGAGCGAGTTCCATATTAGGAATATTAATTTATAGATAAACAGAACAGATGAAATAGCAAAATAGAAAAACCCAGGATCATGGAGATTGGGTTAATGCGAACATTTTAATCAAAATAATGAGTAGTTACAGAGAGAGGGGTGCAATTTTTTTCAGTGTAAAGTCAATTGGTGCCAGAGTCAATGCAGCCTATTTGGAAAGCAGCGGGTTAGCTATGTCCATTTATATAGTTTATGGTCTCAACACAATCAACACATCAATCTACTTTCAGTATTTCAGGAAACTTATTTTAGTTATTTTGTAGGTGCACTGTTTACCTTTTTCTGGTGGAGGAAAATGTTCCCCAATATGGCACCAAACTGTTTACATGGAAACAAGCAGGTTTGTCAGGCTATTTTCATCACTAAAAGCACATGTAATTGGGGCAGGTTTAATGCCATACTGTGAAACTTTCCTGGCAAGTGACGAACTCTCCTCCCTAAAAGTAATAGTGCACCTTTAAATTACCCTTACATGTCTTTGGATGGGAGGACGGGTCAAGCAATGTCATCCAAAAACACTTTCATACACTGTCATTGCCAAAAATATATTTCACCAAAGTGTCAACATTTGCTTTAATAACCTTTTTATGAACCCAGGCAACACTACTGTCATACGCCATGTGCATTGGAATTTCTAATAAATACTGCCCTCTAGTGTCCACATTTGACCATGTGCACTACATAGAATCTGACTGTTTTCTGAACACCAAACAGCTTATTGCCATTTGGGTAGATAATAAAATCATAATTATAAAACATTTTACTTCATGATTTATTTAGACATTGACTCTTTATAGCGTTTATAACAAAATATCTGTGTGCATAGTTTTCTACTGACAGCTTGCCTGATATGGTTCAGTTTCCTGTATTATGCCAAATGAGCCTCATCAGAATCGCTCAGCTGAACTAAAAAGCCATAGACCACTCCCTCCGTCTCCAAACGCCCTGGTTAATTATTGATTCTTTCCTGTCAGTGTATTTTTCCTCCCGGGTCACGTCAACACAAGGTCAGATTGTGCTCCTAGACTCAGATATGACACGTGAAGTATTCTCCTCACACTTGCTCAGAGGCTTTTACTAAACGCAACATAATGTTCCTATTACAATTCACAGTCACAGTGGTTGGCTTTTGATGGTGATGTCTTCTTCTTGCTATTTTACATAATCTAGTCCAATCGGTGAAAAAGAGAAAAGTGAATATAGATAGTTGGTCTGACTTATGTAACAGATGGGGTAATACATTGGTTCCAGTATTGGTATTGATACTTTGCAATTGATGTCATCACATTCCTGGGGGGGGGAGTAGTACTGAAAGTACTACTCTGTTAGAAGCTCTGTTACTCAAGTTAGACTTACTCTGAACTTTATTTTAACACAATCTGATTAAACAAGATTGCCTCACAGGACATTGTAGTTACAAGATAGCTAGCATTAGTCAGTTTTTCAGTTTTGTTGAAAATCAAACACCTACACAGCACCATGAATGCCCGTATTGACCACGGATTATTGCAAATTAATTGTTTAAATCAATTTTAAATGTTTTGTCTGTGTGTGATAATGTCTGCATTTTGTCACCATGGTAACTGTTGAACATTCCTCCAATAGAGATTCATGTAGAACACCCCCAGCGTGATGTCACTGCAAAGTATCAGTTGGCGAAATCTGAAAGGTCTGTCAGATATCAGTATCAGTCTGATATCTAAAATTTAGCCGATATTTGGCAGTGTCTGTGTGCCCATGTGTCAATCCTAGTTTGTTCACAGTGCATCAATTTTATCTTTTTGAACAAACTAGAGGTTAAATAAAAGTGGAAATGGAAACAAAATACGGTTGTATCTTTACACGCCCATGCAACAATTATTTTAGAACCCAGTTAAATACATTTTGTTATTAATTTTTAAGAAGTTAAACAGTAATTTCAGATGTTTACTATAAATGAACAGATCCAGTGTTTACTGTAATTCCATATATCATATTTTTTTCTATCGTTTTACCATTTACCAAGATGCCCTTTTAAAAAAAAATCTCATTATGGACAATTTAATAGACTAGTCCCTATACCCCCTTGTTACTCGCTTGCTAGACAGTAACACTAGCATCTCTTCCACCAGGCGTCCGTCTGTTTGTTGTTTATTCTAAATACACACAAAACTTATTTACACCCAATAGTGTTGGGATTGGAGTGTGTTTGCCAATGTCACCATCACTTTGTCAGAGTGAACTTTAGGCCTGTGCATGCCATGGAAACTCTGTGTGTGTTGTAAACATGCTTTGTTGGACGTCTGACCAAGCAAACAGAGCAGGTCAGCTAGCCCCTGTTAGCATCTGTGTTAGCATCTCTGTTAGCTTCTCTGCGCCTCGACAAAAAGGACTTTATGATCCATTTCACCGCTCCCAGAATGCCCAGTAACACTGAATCAAAGCCAAACAAGGAGCAGCTGACAGCATTTTTTTCTAATAAAAAGACAAAGCTGGCAGGAGTTTGAATTGAATTGGATCTTTTATGCGTCTGGCAAATGAAATTATGCTCTGCAATTGATATAAAAACAGAAAACACCCCGTTACTTGCATCATCTATCAAAAGGTGTTGCTTGTTCATTTCAAATATGGAGTAATATAAAGTAGAATGTAAGGTTTCCTATGGTTTCATCAGTTTTACCATTGCAATTAGGAGCCATCATTGTCAGATAAAAGTACACCAGACCATTAGTCTATCTCAGAAAACAATCTAGATTAGATTTGGTAGATTAAAGAAAATTGGGGATAAATGTAAAAAGAAGTGAAGAAAAAAAACAAACAAACAAAAAAACACAACAGGCAAAACTGAGGTACAAGCTGCTTTGCATTTTAATCATTTGGTGTACAATAGAATCTTTGAGCAAACAAGCCAGAATGCAGTGGAGATCAATCGTGTGTATTCAAATATCTATCAAACTAAGTGCTTTTGGTCATTTTCAAACTGGTTACATTACTCAAGTGTGATGGGGGATATGTTTTTTACAGTTTTATCTTCCATCTGGTCTTGAATGTCTTCCTACAACAAAAAACACATTTTAAAGATTTCAGACTTGTTTTGTGCCAGTTTGCATAAAAGTGAGTGGAATCCCTTACCATGGCACAGTGTGTCTCTGCCTGTGTAATGCTGTTTATTGTTCTGTTGTAGTGGAGACTGCCATTGGAAAAGGCAGAGCCTCACAGCGCAGTGTAAGCTGCAACAGCAGGAGAGACATTTGTCTAAATACAGCAGTCAGGAGGAGATATATGCAAAGAGAGACTGATGCATAAATATGAAGGAGGAGAATATTTCACAGCCATACCTCTGGGAGTTTAATCTTCACATTGATGCTGTCTGCTGAAGCAGCAATAACCGACGCAGAAACCTCCTGCGTGGCATTTCTGTCCTCCTCCTGGGTGCAGCCTGTAAGAATGGCCATACCTGGGATGTATCTGGCAATTCTGAGAATAGTAAAAAGCTCTGTTAACAATGCATATGTATGACACCACTCCCCCTGTCATATACTGTTCCCCGGCTGCTGTGGTGCAAAAATCATTTTTCAGTTTTTATTCATCTCAAAGTACTCATCTGAAATGGCCCATTTCCTCTTCTTCCAGACTAACCTACCTTCTTCCCTGCGCTGCCATGGTCTCTGGCATCTGGTCCCAGCGGAAGACGGCCTGCAGCTCCCTCATGCTGCCAGAGGCCCTCACAGACACAGAGTAGGGCTGACACTCTGCTCCCCATGCAGCGTGAGCCTGGAACAAATACAAGCATTATCTAAGCAGCTTTTGCAAACATTCAACCTCTAATGTTAGCACTATTGAGCCTGTAGGATTTAATTTAAACACAGTATTACAGTTACATTTTATAAGTGAATTACTGAAAAGAGCTTCTGTAAAATCCATTCACTTTATCTGGCATTGTAAAACACCTGCTTTCTCTAAATGACAGGATAATATTTTGTGGTTCAGTTTACACTGATACTCAGCTATAGTTTAGTGTATAGCAGTAGTGTACAGAATTTTTCTATCCTGATGTTTTTATTTCACTATTTTGTCCATAAATCAAGATATGAACATTGATGACAGACAAATCGGGCGCCTTCTTCACCAAGATCGCTCCCACTAGCACTAGCAACAGGTTTGATTGACAGCGTTGACTGCTAATTGCTAAACTAGCGATGCAGGTGGGAAGGGACAATACCTTAAACAGCTTTGCTCTGGATTGGCTCCTAGCCACTGCAGCCACAGCAGTGTCCACACACATCTTCCAGTTGGTGGCCTCTCCCACCTGGCTGACGATGAGCTGAGTGCTCTGGCCCTCCTCCGCAGGCGTGTAGTAGAAGGAGGCTTCGTAACCCACGGCCTTCTGACTGCTGCTCACTGCCAGCACTTTGAAGTTCAGCACAGGCACAGGTGGAGCCTCCATGCCCTATGGGTGCATGGGCAAGATTTTATTACCTCCACTGTCAATCATTTAAGGCTCTGACAGCATGCAAATTAAATAAAACAACATAAAAATAATAATAATAATCATCATAATAGAACATTAACAGCATCAGTTTAATTTGTAAGTTTAGATTCCAGGTGTGGCAAGAGATCTCACTCAAGTTTGGTCAGAACTGTGTAATACTTCATATGAGATAACAACATATGCCAGACCCTTCCTTTTATATGTACAAATCCAAATGTGAATTTTCTCAATGATTGATAGCCCACGTCTGACCTTATTTGAAATATGTTACTGTTATGAAACTAAGAACTGGCTATACTTCCTAATCGAACCATTCCTACCTTAGTTTAAGGCTCTAAAATTCACCACATTTGTAATTGACTTACTAACCATTTCTTGTACATATTTCTAATTGTGGCTCGATATTGTTCATAACTGACCCTTGATTGTCTGTCCTGCTGCTCTTGAGATGCGCTGGTGCTTGATTGACGGCCTTCCTGAAAACACAGTGGAAAAGAGATCAATGGATGTGACTGCAGTAGACAGTGTATTATTATTATCTTTATACGGTCTGAGTCCAGCACAGTGAGAGGTAAACCTGATCACACCTTGGACATTGTTCTCAGATTGGCAAGGAGCTGGCGTACATTCATTGCAACTGTGTCTGGGGCTGCGTTAATCTCCACAAGGATCTTCTCATCAGCTGAAGTTTGTCGGACTGAAACATGCCAACCAACATTGTTAATACATATTTACGTTTATTACACATATGTTATACAGTATTTATTTAGATTGCACATTTTTAACTGTGCTAGCATGGAAAAACTAATTTTAATTCCAGAATGTATTTTTCCCCTCATCTAAGTTGCTTCTTTAGTTCTAACAATGTTCTGATAAGTCACTGCCTGAAATATCTGCCTGAAGGGAGGAGATAACTACACTGAAACTAACACACCCTATCCTGTTTACTCTAAGGAGTAACTGTTATTAGTTATGTCCATTGAACTACTGTACTATATAATAATTACAGTCGCTGTAGTTATTAGCCTAGTTGTTGTTCTTTGCTTCTGGATCAATAAAATCTATGTCTTGTAACAAATGCAGTTATATGTGTGCTCTGAGAAGATTTCACTGTAGTGCATGTAGTATTAGCTATAGTAATCGTCTCATTTGACTTTATCTGATCAGTTTGTTAATTTTAAGAACTTTTGAGTATGTCATTCTACTTTTTCTGATACACATTTTCTGATATATACTATGTAAGTTGCCATACCTGGTACTACTTTGAAGGCAACGTGTGTGAACCCGAGGAAGTAGTACAAGGGGTACTCCTCCTGGCAGAACTCTCGCTTCAGCTCGTACTCTAAGCACAGGGATACTCCATAGGCGGCGCTCTTGGAGCACATGTTTACAACTGGATTCCACTTATTAGGCTACAAGACAGAATATGCACCATTTATTTACCATTAATCACTATTAAGCAGCTTCAAAAATCTGTTAAAGCATTGTGTAATTTTTTTTCTGGTGAGGGAGAGGGGGTATGTGATTTCTCTTCCCAGAATGTTTTACCTTAGGGTTATTTATTTGGTTCACATTCTGCTCGTTGGGAAAAACTGGGATCTTTTTAGCTGCTTCTGGGTTAATGATGTTCCTTGAGATGGCATATGCATTGGAACTATTTGAAGAACAAAAAATATAACTTTATAATACCCCTTAATTTCATCTTTCCAAGAATATCGATAAATATAATAAAAAATCATTGTTGTAATGCTTGAACAGTGTGTAAGAAATATCACCTGAAAGAGAAGACTTCAAACTCTCTGTTGCTTTGAGGGATCTCAAGTTCAACTTTCCACTCACGGATATTGATCTTTGCAACAAAATTCCATGGGATAGCAACAGGATTTATGGTCTTAATCTCAACAGCGGACTGGAATAAGTCAGTGTTGATGCCGTAGAAAAGCCAGAAATTCTTGGTGTATCTACAAAAGGACAGATAATGCACTCCAATATTTGCTTTGCTTTTCTTCAGGCTGATTTCTTATACGATGGACTTTGCTCTATTTACCCAATGAAGCCATCTGTCTTCACTGTAGTCTCTGAAGAAAGCAACTCTCCAACATTCTGAGCTGCTTGTTGGTTCAATGCAGCTTGAGCTTTGTTAAATAAAACAAATGAAAGACATAGTAATAATGTTTACCAATACCTGACCTATTTTGCTTTGCTATGAAGATCTTACCATTGACTGAGAGGCTGTTTACAACATGGTAGTATTTGCTGATCTCGAGTGGGAGACCAAGGGTTGTGGCTTGGATATAGCGAGCTTCAACAGTCAGGAATGGCAGGACTCCATGCCATGAGAAGCCTTGGATTAGCTGCTCAATCATTCTCCACACAAAACTGTCTTTTCCTGCAGATGGGCTGAGTGCCTAGAGATGGTCATTGAAAAAAATATATGTGTACTCAGTTATGTCCGTAAGTAAGAATTTTTCATTGTAAAGTAGAGTTTGCAAAATTTCAAGCTCAATTTTGATACACAGGAAAAGGCTTTAAGGCTCTTATATAGTCTCCAGATATTCAAAGTTTTAGTTTTGTGCATTATTCATTCAGTCCACACCACACATAAAAATAATTCATATTGTGTTATGCACTATGTATAGACAGTATAGAGTGATGGAGGCAGGCTGCCAATTGGCCTCTCCGACCATCACTCACACAAATGAGATCAGGCATTCTTAAGGTGTTGTGGCCTTATTCATCCCCGGTTCCATATTATTTTCATACACTAACATTGGATAGCATTTGATTTTTTAACCATTGTTGTTGTACCATAGATAATCTCACTGTGTGACCTTACCCTCATCATCCACTCCACAAAGTCCTTGTTTAGATCACTGAAGTAAAACTCCTGTCCTGATGCACGTGTATAAACACTCAACAAAGGCTTGTCATTTGGCAGTGTTTCCCACTTTTTGAGCTGCAAGATCATTACACTTTGTGAGATAAACAAATACACGAGGGTTGTACTTTTTTACATTTCAAATACTTACAACATTAAAAATAGCCTGGAAGTCAGTCATGCTCAGATCTCCTCTAAATCCTTCGATGCTGGCACCGAACAGATCTCTCAGTCCCTCTGGGCGGATACCCAACTTGAGAAATGAAGGAAAATATTTGGATGGTGTATGATGTTGTGGTTAGCTGCTTGTCACTAGATTTTGGCGTACCTCCACCAGCTGCAGGATCCTCCCGATGAAATAAAAGTTCCATTTCACCATCATTTCAGCTGGGATGATCTGTGAAGCTCTTTTCAGTATGAAGGCCTCAGCGGCGGTACCAATCAGGAAGTCATCTGCATTTAAGAACAGTTTAAGCATTATGGTGTGTACCTTTTCTTTGAATTAGCAAGAAGCATTTCCATAAATTTAGTTTTTGAAAAATTTACTTCTAATAATACTAACTACTTCTGTTTATCATTATGCTTCTTATTTATTGCAGCTCATGTTTTTATAATAATGTTCATTGAAAGGGGTTTATTGAGATTAACCTACTTTTTTTTTATAATAGGTGACCTTAACTAATAACATCATAAACTCCATCAAGCAGAAGGTCATAGTGTTTGTAAACATACCGTGGAACCAGTCCATGCGTACTGCTCTACTGCCGAGGTAGCTCAGGCAACCAAATTTCGGGGCCAAGATTTTCACAGCAACACTGGCAGCAGTAGATCTGTTAAAAAAAAATACAGTTTGACACATTTTCTGATGTTGTTTGCATCAAAATGCCAAAAACAAACCTGCTCATATGAATATTACAATAGTGTATGCACAAGTATACTTACAGATACTGGTTGTCTGGTGTCATTGCTCTGGACAGGGTCCTAAAGTATGTGTTTGCGAAGTTGACCACCTGCATGTCTCTCTCCTCCAGCAGGTGAGCGGTCACCGTGGAGACCAGGGCCGTAGAGGGCTTAGCGTCAAACATGATCATGAGAGCCAGCATCCTGAGCTCAGATTTAAGCTCACGGTTCAAGAACAGCTTTAGAGTCCTCTGCTGCACCTGAACCACAACATGGAAAATGGAAGGTAAATTAGATGTGTAGCTATGACTATGCATTGTAGTGTAGTGTTAAGATACCAAAATTTTGAACTTGATTTGATACTAAGCAACAGGCTGTCAACTGTACTTTTCTACAGAAAATAATAGTACTTTCTTTAAGTTACCATGTGGTCTATACCATTTCTGAGAAAGCTCAAAATCATTCTAAAACTCTCCATAAAAGGTCAAATTTATTTGTTATTTGTTAGTATTTATTTCAGATTTTTATTTTATTTTATTTTTGTTTTGTTTGTGGATTGATACATGCTCAAATTAGCATCTGGTTTTGATACAAGTGAATAAATTTGTATCTGATTTTCAATAGTAATAATATACCAGGGTAACCACTCAAATTACTTTTTATTCAGTCTTTAAATGGGCACTATGTGCAGTGTCTGGCGGACGGTCTGACACATGCTTGTCTCTATGGAGCTAGAAAAAGTTTAATGGAAAAAAAGAAAGAAAGTGCGTGATGGGCCCTTCCTCTGAAAAGTGACATTATGCACCTTTAAGAAAAATGTAGATTTATTGTTTGAAGTAAATATGTTGAAATTCATATCCACAATTGTATATACACTAGGGATGGGCATTCGATGAAATTTTCTTAATCGATCGTCGGAAGAATTAACGATCGATTATCGATTAATCATTAAAGTTTTTTTATATTAAAATGATCATCATTATTATTACTATCTGCACTACTAATCTGCATAAATAAATTAAACTTTACGACATATAAACCGTAACGACTCTAGAGCCACATCAATCCGTTTATTATAATGTGTTTAATTCAGTTTTGCGCAACTCTCACAGAAATGAAACTTAAAACCGCATCGCTAATTTGCATTAACTAAGCAAAGAAAAAAAATCAGCTCTTGTGCGCTGATGCGGTTCAACTTCTGTTGGATTAAAAGACATGATTCAGGTGAATACAGGTTAGTGTGACCATATTTGCGTTTGTCAAAACCAGGACACAGTACGGGGGGAGGGAAGTGGGGACTTGTCATCGACATTGCGCGACTCTTACCTGGCAAACTTTTTCCCACTGGACACCGAAACATATGTGCTGCTTTGTACACTTCACATGGCCTCACACTTGTCCCGAACGCAACGGAAAGCGTGGAATTTCTTGTACAAGTCATCGTTAATACACATTTGCGTTTCGTTACATTGCAGACTGACCGACTGTTTGTGTCTCGCTCCTTCTGAGTGCAGAGAGACACATGTACGGACCTGTTTGGTCACGCTACGCACAGCAACCTACATTCGGTTTGTCGATTAAAATTAACATAATCGATGAAATTCTTAATGATCAATTATCAATTAATCGACTAATCATGCCCATCCCTAATGTACACATGCTATTTTGTGTTTTGTTCCTCACGCCAATTATGCTATCACAAAGTTAAAAGGGCTCTATACTTGCGTATGCGTAAGATGTTACAATCATTTTGCAATAAAACCAAAACCACTTTCTTTAATGTTTTGAGATCTCAGCAGATGTTAGTTGAAGCCATTCGGGTTCTGTTGCAATTGTGTTGCTATTTTTATCCATCCATTCATTTCATTCAGCTTATCCGGGGCCGGGTCGTGGGGGCAGCAGTCTTAGCAGGGACTCCCAGACTTCCTGGACCAATAGGCCAGCCGAGAGACATAGTCCCTGTAGCTTGTCCTGGGTCTTCCTCGGGGCCTCCTTCCTGTGGGACCTGCCCGGATCATCTCTCTTGGGAGGTCCCAAGGAGGCATCCGGAACAGATAGCCGTGCCACCTCAGCTGGCTCTTCTCGATGTGGAGGAGCAGCGGCTTTCTCTGAGCTCCTCTCATGTGACTGAGCTCCTCAGCCTATCTCTAAGGGAGTGTCCAGCCACTCTGCTGAGGAAACTCATCTTGTACGTTTGTGTCCGCAATTTTGTCCTTTTGGTCATTACCCAAAGCTCATGACCATAGGTAAGGGTAGGACCATAGATTGATTGGTAAATCAAGAACTTTGCCTTCCGGCTCAGCTCCCTCTTCACCACAAGGACCTGATACAATGACCACATCACTGTCGATGCTGCACTGATCCGCCTGTCAATCTCATGCTCCCTCCCTCACTTGTGAACAAGACCCTGAGGTACTTAATCTCCTTCACTTGAGGCAGGGACTCCCCACCCACCCAGAAAGGGCAAGCCACCTTTTTCCGGTCAAGAACCATGGCCTTGGGCTTGGAGGAGCTAATCTTCATCCCAGTTGCTTCACACTCGGCTACAAACCGCCCCATTACACGTTGCAGAAATGAAATCCTGTGGTCCCCAAACCGGATCCTCTCTGGCCCCTGACTGCACCTACAAATTCTGTCCATAAATATAATGAACAGAACCAGTGACAAAGGGCAGCCCTGGCGGAGTCCAACATGCACTGGGAACAGATCTGACTTACTGCCGGCAATGCAAACACAGCTCCTGCTCCGATCATACAGGGACCGGACAGCCCTTAGCAAGGGGCCTTGGACCCCATACTCCCAGAGCACCCCCCACAGGACACCACGAGGGATACGGTCAAATACCTTGTCCAGATCCACTAAGCACATGTGGACTGCTTGGGCAGACTCCCGTGAACCCTCACGCACCCAATGTATTTTTAATCCAATAGAAATCCATGTTACAACCATTGGGGTAGCTGCTTACATGAAAACAATCCGATTATTTTGATCCTGTCCTTACCCCATGAGGGTCCCTGGCTGTGATCAGTCTCATAGCCTGCACAGCTGCGCTCACGACCCGTGGTTCCCTGTCCACTCGGTTCGGGTTAGGGTCCACATCAGGCAGGAACTTGTTGATGGTTTTGAGACTGCGAGGATGACCTGCATTACCCAGCGCTTTCAGGACTAGAATCTTCTCCATCACATTGTTATTTCTGATACTCTCCTCTGCCATGTTCAAGAGTGGCTAAATCATCATAAAGATACATATAAGTTATAATTTCACAAAATTTGCAGTGAAACTTAACATGAAACAATATTTATAATTGATAAATTAATATAGTTACCCTGATGGCCTCCTCTGGGCAGGGGTTGTTGTAGGCACAAAGTTTAAATACCAGGGAGCCATAGGACAGCACCACAGTTCTTCTTATGACAGGATTGTTGTAGGTCATGGTGAGGAATTTCTTGATGAATAAGAATATACTTACATAAATATATCAACATTATAACATTCAATTATCATAGAATATGTATCTTTAATCTAACCTCTGCCATCTTGAGCAGCTCTGGAGTTGCATCGAGGTGGTTGAATGCTCGCACAATGACAGTAATGGCTTCCAGTTGATTTAATTTTTCCTCCCGAAGAACACGTTCCAGGAAAGTCAGGATTCTGGCATCGTTAACCTCAACAACAGTGTGTAAGAACCAGTTCCTATGGAAAAAATGTAAATAGCTTTTAACATCTTTTTCATTTAACTCCGATGTTGGTCTATCCTCTTCAATCTAGTAGTGCAAATTAGATCCAGACTGACCTCTCATCAGAGTTCCCTTCCACATCTGCCCACATCTTTTCCAGTTGATCCAAAGGAATGACTCGCAGCAGCTGGTACAGTTTGATGGTATCTTCAGTTGTTGCACTGTCAATTTGGTGTCTGTTTGCTTGGGCCAGACGTTTGATCAGCTCTTTAGCCTATGAAAATTGTGTCAATGAGCAGTTTTTTAAATTATTGTTTGAAGCTAACTATAATGAATGAATATGAAGGCTACCTTAGATACAGGCTTGTCCATCTTCTGCATTGTGATTGGTACATTAGCCCAGTTCTTCACCACTTTGTATATGAGGTTTCCTCTGTTCTGGAGCTGTCTCTCCTGAATCCTGGGGATGTTCTGAGTTTTGGCCCCCTCAGATATGAGCACCAGCTCCTTCCTGTAAGACAGTGTAGGACTGTTATCACTGTTATCACTTCATAAAAGAGGAGGAAAAAGTGCTCCTCTCTTAATCAGTTGACTTACCTGGCCTCCATCTTGAAGACACCTCTCTTCACATTGAAGGGAGTGAAGTACTGCAGCTCCAGGGCTTGGGCTTTAGTGATGAGTCCTGCATCCTCTGCTCCTTTGATGTTGTATGTGTATTTAACAGTTGAGAAGGTAGACTCACCCCTCTGCATCAAATGCATACAAAAATAATCTTTATTTTGACTAATGAAAGCAATAATAATGCCTTTAGTGGAGTTTGCAGACCTGCTTGGAGTCCTTGTCCTCAAGGGCTGTAGCCATTCCAAAGTAAAAGGCAGCCTTTTCCCTGCAGTTGGTCACATCTACCACTTGAGTGAGATCCATGACTTTCTCCTGGTCATTTATCTTCACTGCATAACTGCTAAAACACTTTCCATGGATGCCAACCTACAAAAAGCGTATGGTTGATTGTTGGTGTGAGAGAAGTGCATGCAGAGGAGATTAACTTAAAGAAACAAACAAATCTCACCTCCTCAAGTTCGTAGATATCCTGTGTGGTTTTGACCGTGACTTGGAAAAAGCTCAGGAATGCTCTGATAATGTTGAGCACAGTATCGGCCACCTCAGAGGAGGCTTTGATCTCACCCACGTTCCCTGCAGAGTATGTGAACTCAATGGGCTTTGCCAACTGATCAGCAATCTCTTGGGCGAGCTGGTCAGCTGCCACAAAGTTACTTTCTGGGACACCATTGAACTCCTCAAAGACTACATTGGAGAACTGTAGAAACAAAAGAGCAGTGTTAATGCTGCTATTGTGTCTCTTTGTATAACCACAACCATTATTACCAGTACCCATGATTCAGCTTGCAAAATCTCTTGTAGATGTGTGACTATCTTCTTTGCTTTTACTACCACAATCCCCACTACTATTTTTTATTTTTATTTTTTTTTAACTACTTTATCATTCTGATATTGCAGATTGCAGAAATTGTATTTTATTATATATTAAATTACTTAAAACACTTTATTTCCACTATAAATACATTTTAAAAACACTGTAAGTTATCAGCATGCATTATTTTGTACCTTCAGATTAAAAGTGTCAGCAGAAGCACCCTCAATCGTGACTTTGGACTTCAGTCTTGCACCGGACTCAGCATGGTTTGGGTTGCCCAGGCCAAATTTGACCCATCCTTCATACTGGTACTCATAGATCTTATTAGGGTTCAAGTTGAGGTCTGTAAAAAAATGATGTTAGTATGCTATATATATATATATATATCAAGCATACTAACATCATTTTACAATAGGGAGGTGGAAGGACTTACCATAGCGTGCATTCTCGTTGCAGACTGAAAAATAAAGTAAAGGGCTATTAGATGCTTATTAGATTATTAGATTTTCAACTGCACAAACTGCTAGAAGGCACATTTGACAAATCTATAAAGAAAACTAGTTAAATAAAAACATATACAAAAGTACAGTTGTATAAATAAATATATATATAATCTATTGAAACTTGTCCTGAGGTTGGAGCTTCTTCATCAAGAGCAAGTTTTTTCTAAGCCAAACCTACCCCAGATCTCTTTACTGGCCAAGGTACCCGCCAACACAATCAACACAGTAAAAAAAAAAAAAAAAAATGTATAGGGAGAAACATGTCTCAGTTACCACACTTTTGAGTGACTTTAAAAGTTCCAATTTAAGATCTAAATAGGAACAGAATAAGATATTCAATTGAATGAACAAATTAAAAAACCCAACTAACAACTTTACAATAGTTACAAAATGATAAAGATGAAAACTCACCGGCCAGAGCCACCAGGCAGCACAGAAGTAGGGCCTGCATGGTGAGGACAGCAGTGGGATGAGACTCTGAGCTCTGATTCTTTTATACTCACTTGTATCTCCTTCATGACCCTTATTTCATTAGAGTAAACATCATGTGTCAAAGCCAGGCTGACCACTGTACACCTGGTTACAGTGACATGCAAACAAAAAGTTAGTTACAACAGTTACAAAGTCACAAAATCAAAGCCCTGCCACAAAGTGTTGATTTATGTTTGATTGATCTGATTGTCAGTGTCATCTAGATCCAAACCAGTGTGTAAACAATCCTGCTCTTGAACATTATTGGTAGAGTGGTCAGATCCACAGGTTGGCTGCTGTGATTAGTGCTCCCACAGATGAATGCTGTCATTGTGTCCTTGGGCAACACACTAAACCCACCTCGTCCTTAGTGTCTGCCTACACTGGGGTATGAATGTGTGTATGAGAGGGTAAGTGGTTTCTTGATGTAAAGCACTTTGAGTGCCCTGAAGGTGGAAAAGCACTATATAAAAATGTGACCATTTACCAGTAACTTACAGCCAATTCTAATAATGCTTACCAATCACTTTTATATGAGAGACTAAAATATTTTCTCAGAGAAGAAAATTGAGAGTTGTAGATTCATGTAGTAGTAGCCTTATTTAGACAGATATATCGGCTGGCCGATATTATTGGCCGATATGGGCACGTGGAGATTGCTGATATGGGCCGATATTTCATGTGGGCATGTTATACCTATAAAGCTTAGACTCTCTACATTATGTTCATTTAATCCAATTTACAGACAAATAAATGTCCTAATATGTGGCTCCGCATCAGTATTTATCTGTGGTGTAATTTGTCTGTGTCTGTGTCCCTACTGTCCCTGAACACCCCCCCAGAGTCACGTCACTTCACTCACGTGCTATTGTTTACACCCGCAGAGGTGCGCAACACTGAGATTATTTTCTTTTTACGGACAATCGGTTTGAGTCTGGATTAAAAGTACATTTATTAGTGCAGACTTGTGATGTGAGGAGGAGCCTGTGTGAGCGGTGAGTGTTGGAAATACATCGACTTTGAAGCTAGTTTTGGCTATTTGTTATTAGCGATTAGCTGCTGTAGCTCCTGCACATAAACAGGCTGTTTTCTATTGGTCTATTGTAAAGTGAATATATTGGCCATATATCTGCTACTGGACCAGCATTGATATGTAAATGAGCTGTGAATAGACGTGTGAATGATCCACATTTATGCATATAATTAATTACAGCGATGCCAGCATTTACGGCTAAAGGCTAATAGCGGTAGTTTATTTACTAGGAGTTATGGGTCGGTCGCGATCGAAGCGGCTCTTAGAGCCGGCTCTTTGAAGTGAACAACGGGAGCTTGCTTCTTATTGGGAGCCGTGTTTTCTCTTTTTCTCACTTTTTCTCTTCAAGCCGCTTGTAGACAGCAGCAGCGGCTGAAAACGAAACTTTCTGAAAAAAAAAAAAAAAAAGTGCATATTTGGCTGCAGTTCAGCATAAAATGAATAAACCAAGACTAATCTTGGGCTTGAGTGAGGGAGAGACCGAGTCCCGACACTCAGTCCTGGTTCAGTTCTGGTTTAGTCCTGCTTGCAACAAAACAATCTCAAGAGCCGCTTGGGAGCCGAAAGAGCCAGCTGCTTTAGTGAGCCGAGCCAAAAGAGCCGGTTCTCCAAAAAAAAAAAACTGGAATACCCATCACTAGTAGCTAGAATGTGATGCAAAAATGCCATTAGGCCGATCTACTGTATGTAAATATGATGAAAGAGTCAGAATAACAATAAATGTTGCCTAAATAATCACATTTAGAATCCACTAGAGCCAAACCTAAGTTTTTTAAACAATTCAAGATTTACAGTGAATTTTTACATCACTAAATATATCGGCAATTATATCGGCTATCGGCAGCTCCAACTCCCATTATATCGGTTTCATATCGGCCACAACAAAATCCATATCGGTCAGGCTCTAATATATACATACATACATACATACATACATATACATGAGTGCAGATTTATTGTGTTGTTTCTTTTTTTTTAATTTTGGTACAGAGTTTAAGCATTTGAGGAATTACAAAATAATCAAAGATGATGACATTTTTTAAAAAGAATTATGCAGTTTGGACAATACCTAGTCAGTCCCATAGAGAGCCAACATTTGGTTAGTGCTGCTGGTTCTGAAACGCTCTATACTTTAGAAGATAGTTTTCTAAGTTTTAAAGAAACCTGTGTTTGTCATTTGAAAGTGATGTCAGTAACAACATTTATACTTAAAAACATGGTATTGGCATGGCTACACTATGCCACATGAAGTTGACTATAGCTTTTTACAGTGTTTCTCAAACTGTGGTATAGAGGGTACCACTTGGCAGGTTTGACTCTACAGTTTGAATATTTGTTTATTACAGAGACAGGCTTATTCCTGTTTTGTTCTCCTGGGTTAAATTTTTATGAATATTATCTTATCCATATTCTCATTTATAACTGATTTAGCTGTATTTTAGAGCAAGTTTAGCCCTATTTTATGTCTGATATAGTCCAGGTTTATCTATAGTAATACTTGAAAGCCACATACATATCTTTAGGTGTTATTTGATTTAAATTGTTTTGAGAACCACAGGCTGAATTACTTCCTTACACTGCATGAAAAGCAACATTTTATACTGAACTACATTTTACCTTACTAGTTTACTTCTATAAAATGTCCACTAGAGGGAGCTGTAGTTTCTTTCCACAGTTAGTTTGTTCATAAGTGGAATTTAAAAGTAAAGGGAAAATTCAACTGGGGCCCTAAGCATTTTTCAAAGACCTTTTCAAAGGCGCTGATGAGAGGATTAAACTGCCAAGGGTTCTGAAACATTTATAGCTGAATGGAAACATGAAAAATAAACAAACAAAAATAGCACATAAAGCAGATATATAAAATGTTTGGGTGAATCTGAACATAAATATAACTTCTAATTTTAACAAAACTGGCCGTGTGAATGCATTTTTGTTTTGCCTAATCAGCTTGTATAGAAATGATTAGTAAGCTCTTTTGATTGTAAATTTGTTCCATGAAAGCTTGAAGTGACCCAATTTTAGATAAAAACAAAACAAAAACAAATTTAAAATATTTAATCACTAACTTTTGTTTCTGCTGAAGGAAATTTACAGACATTTCTGAGCACATTATTTTGCTGTACTTTTTCTTCACCTCTTAATAAAGATAAGACTCAAAGTGATACTTTGCATCTGATGTCATTCACATTCCCTGGGGGTGTGAAGCTAACTTTGAAAGCACTGCTCTCTTAGAAGCTCTGATACTCACGTTAGACTTAATCTGAGCTTTATTCTAACACAGTCTGACTAGAAACGCCGACTTGGTTGGAACTACAACAGGTGAGATGATTTATGCTTTTAAACAAGTCTCCCACAAATAAAGCATTAACCAATTTTTTTTTTTTTTTTTCAGTTAGTCACTTTCACCATTTTGTTGAAAATCAAATACCTAAACAGGACCATGAACGCTTGTATTGAACATAAACTCCTGAAAATGTGTTGTTTAAATCCATTTTGTATTTTTTTCAGACTATTTTAAACTTTTTTGTCAGTGTTTGCTAATGTGTACATTGTGTCACCATGGTAACTGCTGAACATTCCGCCCTTGAGATACATGGAGAGCACCCCCAGCTAGATGCCGCTGCAAAGTATCAATAGACTGTGACACTGGAATATTTCTTTTAATTAGCCAGTAGATGGCAGTATGGCACAACTAACTGGGTTATACGATGTTTTGTGGCCTGTGGCATTTGGTTTTCAATCTTCCAGTTTCTTTATTTATTTCATGAATTCAAAATAATTTTACATTTTACCAAGTTTATTTTCCATAGAAATAATTTACATTTTTGAACAGGAAAGAGCAAGGTACATCTTTAAGATAAATTATACACGTATTAGCTATTCCACATTTGTTTGACATGAATACAAGACATGCACTTAAAGACGTTGTTGAAGCATGACTGTAAATTGCTACATGATATTTGTGTGTCTGTACAACACAACTCGTCCCACACTTTGTCCTGAAGGAAAACATGAGTCACAGGATATTGTGGAGCTGGAGTGTTGACTCCTCTGCACAAGTGCTGCTGGAAGATCTTCAGGCTCTGTTTCATCTCAGGCATTCAAAACAGCACGGCACGTTCTTAAACAGGCGGTAGTATTCATCCTGGATCTGAAGAAAAAAAATGACTTAAATATACTAGATTTAGCTGTGTACATTTATTTCACATTGCACTTGAATTGTGCCTTCTTCATTAAGTATAAGCTACTTTAGTGTAACAAAAGGAAATAATATGTAACAGTTACTAGAGATGGGAAATATATCAAAACATGGATAATATTGCAGTTGTAGTTTTGAAGACATGCAAAATTTAAATCACTACAAAAATATTTCAAAAGGCTGTAAAGAAGTGCAGAATAAAAATAAAACAATGTCATTTTACATAAGGGGATATTTCTAGACTAGCAATTCATTCATTTTATGGTCTATTTTATAGGATACTCGGGATACCTCTCCCAAGACATATGGGCCTGATAATTTTTTGATGAATTACTATAACATTCTATTAATATTGCATTTGGAAAAAAATAAAAAATGAACATACTTATTTTGTTTAGTTGTAACTCCTGTAACTCAAACTCTCTAGCATGTAGACTTAATCCTTAGTAATAACTGTATACCTTATTACCTGAAGTTGGCATACCACATAATAATTAAGTATATGTATTGAGGCTAATGACAAATACATTGTGACCATTGTATAAACTATGAAACAAGGATTTAGTCAAGATGTGGCGTACCTTTCTGGACAGCACACAGAGGAAGATAAAGATGAACATCCCTTGAAAAGCATTAGTAAAAGTGAACAGATAGGCAGTCAGCGTGGTCTCATGGAGGATGTGAAGAACTCCAAATGTCCAAGTGGCCCCGAGGACAAAGAGTAGAGCCAGAGCCCCGCGAGCACACGACCTGAGACAGACGCGTGTTATTGTGTTTGAAAATAAAATACATGAACAATAATTGCTTTAGTTTTAACATCCTCTACCTGATGTTTTCATAATGACTGACTTCAGGCTTCTTCACTGCTGTGTGCTGGTACACTTTGTACATGATCACCCCATAAGCCAACAGATTCACCTTCAAAGAGAAAACACAACACACAGCCAAACATTTGTCAATACTTTATAGATAGCATTTGAATAACACAATCTTACTTTCTTACCAAAATAATCAGACATGCTGGTCCAATAAAACTCCAAATGAAGTGATTTTCTGTGCTTAGCCAACACCTGGAGAACAATGAGTTTTAATGACTCAGAAGAGAATGCATTTCTTAGCCATATCCTTTTGCTTGTTTATTTTGGGAGTTGTGTGTTTGAAGCCTAGCAACTATGACTTAAATAAAACTGAGTAAAATTACAGAACAAAAATGACATTAAAGATCCAATATTACGCAAATACTGACTGTGGGTTTTAAGCCGTGTCTTAATGTTGTTACCTCCTCAAAACATACCTCAAAACATGTTTTGTTTCATTCACACACATTTGGGTAACATTGCATTATAATTCTGTCTACATCTCCAAAACTGAAAAAAAAATGTCTCTGTTCCACCGTGTGATGTCATGAAGTGCTAGTTTTCGAGTTAACAGATAGCTTCTACTTTTATTTCAGTAAAGATTGGCACTATTGGTAATTCCAAATTATCCAAATGACTCTAGTGAAGGTGTATGGAGTTTAAAAACACAGTGGAGCACTTTCTGTATTACCACATGACTTCACAAGGTGCAACAAAGAAGTTTTCTGTTTGAGAGAACTCAGCCTAATATGCACATTTCACAAATGAAACAACACATGTATATTTCTGATGAGGAAACAACATTATAACATAGATTTAAAAAAAAAAAGAAAGAACGTAATGTGGGCCCTTTAATGAAGTCTCCAACAGGGCACTCATGAGGATCTCATGCTCATGACTATGAAATTTGAATTTTATTACACATTACAATATAATAACAAATAGCAAAAATAAAAATGACATAAATGGTGACCTACTGTGTATGTAATTTCCCTTGTGGATCAATAGAGTTTGTCGAAATCAAAGTCTAACCTTAATAGTACTTAAACAAGTCAAGCAGTAGTCATCATTACTATTTAAAGTACTATTTAAAAAGTAATGCTAGCTTGAACACATGACAATAACACACTTTCTGTATCTAGGGACAGAAATGGCTTGTGCTCACATTTTATCTGTGCCATAGTACTGGGCTCCCATTGTTGCTGATATGGCCACCACCACCGCCGGGCTGCCGTAACCAAAAACATAAAAGTTGCGGTGCAGAAAGCCTTTGTTGTAGATGACACCCACTACGATTAAGTACAGATGGATGCCCTCGATGCACATCCAGGCAAAGGCCGCCAGGAAGAAATAGTGCAAGAGCCCTGCAATCACTGAGCAGAACAGCTGCCAGGGAATACACAAGATAAGACAGAAAAACTGTTTAGTTTAGTTTGACTCTAAAATGTTACAGGGATGCTTAGTTGCACTACATTTATTTTCTACATTTTCTACATTTTTTTTTTACTCTGGAAGTCATGGCACTTTTTGAAGCAATTGTCTAGGCTTAAAAGCTCAAGTAGTGTACTACTTTATGTTACGACAAATCAGAAATTGTCTGTATTGTAATGTCAAATCCTGTATATAATGCCTAGAAATATGAATGAATTATCAGACAAAACCAATACATTTACAAGTTATATATTCTTTTAGTGAGTGAAATAATTATTTTTTTTTACTTTTAAAATTTGATATTGTTATCTCAAAATAATTATTAGTTACTTCTTATTACTTCTTACTATACATTTTCCTCTGTGCATTTTATGTCTATTATAAATGTATCCTTGCACCCCAAAACATCCTGTTTGCTGAAGTTAAAGAAATTTAATAGTTATATTTTGTTTATATGTCAAAATTATTGTTCAATCCAAAATGAGTTACTCCAGAGTGAATTATGCTGTATGTCATCATTTGTATTTTGTTTATGTTTATGTTTATGTATCCTCGCACCCCAAAACATGAACTTTTAACTGAAGTTAGTGCAGAATTAATAGTTATCTTTGGGTTGTATTCCAAAATCATTGTTAAATCCAAAACTAGTTACTCCACTGTCATTTATAGAGTATATCTTCCTCTGTATTTTGTGTCTGTTTCTGTATCCTTGCTCCTCAAAACATGCACTGTTTATAGCATTGACCCAAACTCTCCTCTCATTCTCATTCCAGGGCCTCCACACTGTCTCACCTTATGGCTGTTGAGGTTGATGCCCACCAGGAAGATGAACTCTGCCATGAAGAGGCTACAGCACAGGTTCTTGTGGATGGTGGTGCGTGTGCTCTGGATCTCACTGAAGAACCAGAAGGTGAAGATGCACATGGAGAGGCAAATGAGAGAGATGATCATGCCCAGCTGGGTGATGCGCGTCAGGACAGTGTAGTGGGCCACCAGCTGAGAGCCAAAGAGAGGGGTTTCATTCACTGCTGCAAGGTAATCTGAAGTGTGTGTATTTTTGCATTAAAGGTGCTATCAGGCCTGTCATGACAATTACTATATCAACTAATGGTTCAGTATATATATATTAATATTTTTTGTGGCCAATATTAACATCATGGATTTCTTCTTTTTAAAATTTTTCTGCACTATGATTAGATTAGAATTTTGATTGATGATTTTTAGTTTTTAATTCTGTAATTTATTTATTTATTTGAAACATATACATTTTAGAATATATTAGGAAATAATCATGTTTTAGGATTATTGTGTCAGTGGTATGAATTAGTTTCAATATTATTGTCTATATTTTCTTTAGCAATAGATTTAATGCACTTTTCACAACTTTCAGAGGCTTACGACGACTAGCATGCTAACAGCGCATGAGCAATTTTGGACACTAAAATGCTTTATAATTGAAGACAGCACACGGCACAGTTCCTTAGAACTGCTTTTACAATTTATATTTACTTTTATACACCACCAGTGAATGATTCTGGCTCAGTAACCACTTGATTAAGAGGTTAGGGTTCAGAGATAGGGTTAGGGTATTAATTTATAGTTAGATGAATCTTTCTTAATTAACAATTTGCGTAATTATGAAAAAAAGTCTTTGTTCATTCTTTATTCATGCTAATTAAGGTGTAGTTTAAGACTGCAGGTGGAACTAACTGTTTAACTATAATCTGGTGCGGAATATCTGTTTTTTTTTGTTTGTTGCTTAATGTCTCTGTACATTGTTCATTCGAACAAAGACTAAACTAAAATTAAAATAAATTCTTACAGTGAGAACAATAAATAAATGCATTCTAACAGTGAAAAGAATAAATAAAATATAATAAAAGGTTACAAAATAAATGTAAAATAAGTTCTCAGCACACTCACATTGGCGCGCCCGGACGACATGAGGATGGCGAAGTGGGTGAGGTGGGTGCAGGAGCAGGTGGTGGCGTTAGGAGTGACGTGGAGGGTGGAACAGCCGTCCATGGCCCAGCGGCCCTTCAGACTGGCCCGCTCATACTCCCAGAACACACACTTACTCACGTCAGCGCTGGTATCTATGAGCTGTGAGGAGCACCAAGCAACAGAGACACTGTTAAGATCGGACACCACTGTTTTATGGCTCTGCTTTGGGATAACAAAACGCCGGGGGGCCGGAAACTCATGAAGCAATTTACACTAAAACAGCAGAGCACATAAATTAGTCTTCTCGCAGTGGGAGAGAAGTGTGGCCAACAATAACTATTCCACAAAAATTATATTCACAAAGAACAAATATGAGCGCATTTACATTTTATATGAAGGTCTCTCGGTGCTTTGTAGTAATTAAGAGATTTTCATGTCATGTAAAAACTAAACCTTGCATCAGTGCTTAAGGAACATAGAATATTGTGTAAAAGTTCATTTTTATATCATACAGAATTACTGTAATACATAATCATCATTTTTTTCACTATATGACTTTCTGTTGGATCTTATATTGAAAGAACTATATTAATAATTTTTACTTTTTTAGATTAAACTGAACATCTCCATATTTTATTTTATATTTAATGGAAAATACCGAACATAAAATATTCCATTCTCATTTCCCTTTGGCACTTTCATATCTAAATCCGTCCTGGATCTTACAGACAATTACTAAGCAAAATATAGGTTTTCATACATTCTTTTAGTTATTATAAGATAGAGTTTTGACTTATGGTACATTTGTACTTTTCCTAGTTTGGTTTTGGTTTGAGCCCATTTTAAGTTCCTATTTAAATTTGGTTTCATTCTACTTCTGGTTTAGTCCTGATTTAATCCTGGTTTAGTCTTCTTTTAATACTGGTTTAGTTCTGGTTCAGCCCTGGTTTAGTCCTGGTTTATAGTTCTGGTTTAGTCCTGGTTTAGTCCTGGTTTAGAGCTGCTTTAGTCCTGATTTAGTCCTGGTTTAGTCTTGGTTTAGTCCTGGTTTAGTCTTGGTTTAATCCTGGTTTAGTTCTGGTTTAGACCTGGTTTAGTCCTGGTTTAGACCTTGTTTAGTCTTGGTTTAATCCTGGTTTAGTTCTGGTTTAGACCTGGTTTAGTCTTCTTTTAATACTGGTTTAGTTCTGGTTCAGCCCTGGTTTAGTCCTGGTTTAGTCCTGGTTTAGTCTTGGTTTAATCCTGGTTTAGTTCTGGTTTAGACCTGGTTTAGTCTTCTTTTAATACTGGTTTAGTTCTGGTTCAGCCCTGGTTTAGTCCTGGTTTAGTCCTGGTTTATAGTTCTGGTTTAGTCCTGGTTTATAGTTCTGGTTTAGTCCTGGTTTAGTCTTGGTTTAATCCTGGTTTAGTCTGGTTTAGACCTGGTTTAGTCCTGGTTTAGTCCTGGTTTAGTCCTGGTTTAGTCCTGGTTTAGTCCTTGTTTAGTCCTGCTTTAGTTCTGGTTTAGACCTTCTTTAGTTCTGGTTTAGTCCTGCTTTAGTTCCTGTTTTTTTCTCAGTTTAGATATTGTGATTGAGGAAGTATGAACACACCCTTAAAGTTAAGTTAAAGACACTTATTTACTATATCGTTTTGAAATAACTTGAATTTTGCTGAGATCAAAGTTCAGCCCTCTATGCAGTGTCCCAGTGGAGCATTTACCTGTTTGTGCTGCAGAGTAAAGGTAACGTGGTCCAACTGGTAGACCTGGGCCGGCTGGACGGCGGCCGCGACCACGTGAGAGTTGACAGTGATTTCCCCGGTGTCTGCGTATCGAGAGTAGTCTGTGAGGCCAGGGTCAGAGGAGGGCTTCAGCAGGGAGCTCACACTGTCATACCTCACAAACACCACTGATACACTGCCTAGAGAGGATGGAGCACAGATCAGCTAACACAGCATTTCACAAACTTTCAAACTTTACTTTATGTAGGACAAAATAAAATATACACCTGTCTTGCACTTGTGTCCTCAATATGCCTGTGATATTATAAAGTTGTAGTTTTCTGGACATTTTAGTCAGAATCATTGTGGCCTCTATTACCACTTGACAGCCATTGTATTATTTTACTGTATCATGTTCTATTCTCCATAATCATCACTATATTAACGAGTTATTGAAAATTTTTTAATCTACATTACCATTTCTCTCATTCTTGGGCTTTACTTTCGGGGTCAGATTCACCACATCTCCTCCCATTGTGGCAGAGAGTTTGGCTTTAGTCTTCTTGGCTTCGAATGTGACCAGTTTTAATTCTGTCGGGGACCAAAAACACACTTTGTTATCTGCATTTTGCACCACAATAATTATCCTATTGTATTTTTATCTCTTACCCATGTCACTGGCTTTGACTTGCAGCTCTGTGGGTCTCTGGTACCCGGTGGCCAGCCTCAGTGCACTGTCCTCCACAGTGTGTAACAGTTTGGTGAGGGAGAGCTCTCGCTGCTCCTCTTTGATTCTGCTCCAGGCCACGGCTTCATCATTCTCCACCAAATTGTTCACAGCATGCACTAATTTCTGTTGAGCAGATTTTTTTAGTGCTTGGGGGATTGCAAAGTTAAACAATTTATGTATAAGCTCAAGAAGTCCAGCGTACAAACTATTGAAGGATAAACCAAATTGTAGAAGATTCCAGAATAGGTAATGTAAAAAAAAAAAATACAGTATTAGGCTTTGAAATAAAATTCTATAAAAAGAAAACATAGAAAGATATTTGAGGGTGGTGCATTACTCACAGAAAAATTTATTTGAAATATTTTTTACAGCATCAATGTTTAATTAAAGGTTCTACAGTATATTACCCAAAATTGATTCAGCTCTAAGACATATTATAATGTTGTTACTTTATCAAAAACATACCCAGAGTTGAATTTAGTTTCATTCACACATGTTTGAGAAAATCTCGCATTATTAGTCTGTCTACATGTTCAAAGCTCAAAATGCTCTGTTTGAACTTGATGTTATGAAATAGTTTTATAGTGAACAGCTATCTTTTTCCTTTTGTTTAGTAGGCTTAGAAATTCCAGAAATTATCCAAATGATTGTAGTGAAGGTGTATGGAGTTTAAAAACACAGTGGAGCACTTATTTTATTACTGCATGACGTCACAAGGTGGAGCAGAGTGTTTTCGATTGAAAAAGAAGAACTCAGACTAAATATGCAGGGTTTGTGTCTTAGACGAGTTTGAATGAAACAAAACATAGCTGGGATAACATAAAAAGGTGGAAGATAGGTATTTAAGACTAACTTTTCCTTTTTCCTACAAACCCTGCATGATTTTTTAGCACATGCTCAGCTTTGGAAGAGCTTTTTTCAAGCATTATGAAGCCGGCTCGATGGTAACCCACATGCTTCTTTTTACAAGTGTGTGAGGAGTTGGGTAATGCAGCTTTAACTCTTACTTTTCAGCAAATTTATTGTAACAGTTTTTGTTATTTGTTTTTTTCCTTTCCGAAATGGTTTCTTGGGGAAAAAAGAAAACCATTGTATTTATTTTCCTTGTTCAAAGTGTGACTTGCGATAATTGCAGTCAGATTTGGACCTAATTGAACTTTGCTGACAATATACTCCTTCATTATTGCATTGTGCAGTTTACATTACCTCTTTTTGGACAAATAATTGGCTACACAAAATAAATTAACCATGTCAATTGCCATACTTGTTTTTTCTATGTCCCAGTTCAAAGCATATTCTCAGTCAGACAGAACGGCCTCATTCATAGCTGGAGGTAAGTGATAAACAAATCTTACAGTCAGGGTGGAGTTGATAGCCGATGGTTTTACAGTGCTGTTTTTGGTTCCCAGGGCAGAAGTGGACCAGCTGAGGGCCTCTACGAAATGCTATGACTTCAACTGACGTGAGCTCGCCCGATGTCCGATTCACAATCTCCTGCAGTGCACTCTCCGGCTCTTTCAGGTGAGTCAGCTGCAAAGAGAGAAGCACTCAGGTTAATGTAGCCCAAGTTTTTTGACAGATATGAGGAAATGTTTAATAAGGGCCACGGAGTTCAAATCATTTCTTCTAGGGAGCTTACTGAAATGTTAGAAAGTCTTTAGGTTTAATAAATGAGAGTTAAACATTATTTGTGGGCCCAGTAGGCTTTTTATTTACATAACTGGGGAACTGTTCTTATATTATTGTAATTCTGTAAGATTTGAGCTGTTAAGGGTTGAATAATCTGACTCATTATTGATACTTACTAACTATTTGAGCATTTTATTGTGCTTTTTAAATTATATTTGATATGGTTTGCATGGAAAAAAAATATATATATACTGAGACTTTATCTTTCTTTGCAATGAATGTCAGTGGCATATCATAGTTCAGTATTACTCTTTATTGATATATTTTCTGTTGCAATGAATCACTCTTCATAATTTATTATTGTCGAATACCTAGCCTAACCATGTATCATAATTTTACAATTTTATTTTATTCAACTTTTCCCTCCCTTTTGCGTGTCATGCCTGTTCTATTCCCAATCTCTCCATTAGAGGGCAGTGTCATTCTTCCTCTCACACTTGGCTGCAATCACACACACTGATACTTACATATTCGAGTGTTTTGTTGACTGTCTTTGTTATGCAGCCGCTGTTGTCATGGCAGTATTTTTGGGGATGCTCTGAAAAACAACAATTACCAAAAGTATCCCTTTGATTAACTGGGTCATCTCCATAATTTTTACCGCAAATGTCAAAATCTCATGAAACTTGGAACAATTGCATTCTTGTATTAGCAGCAGTATTTCAGATGTGTAAAGTGGTTTAATTGGTGGAGTTATTATTTCCGTGATTTCAAATAGGAATAATAAAAAAAAGACTTGTATGTCCTTGAATATAAGTGTAGTGATGCCGACCTGCACACGATTCGCCCCTGTCAGGATGAAAGCGCTTGGTGCCTGAGGTGGGAATGTAATCACGCTGACAGGTGCAATAGAAGGATCCATTTGTATTATGGCAGAGGGAGTTGGGTCCACAAATCTGTCCCGATGAGCATTCATCTACGTCTGAAAAATGCAAATGAGACGAGTTCACTATCACATGATGAAAGCTAGGCACAACAAAAGCAATAGTTAATTAAAAATACAAGGTCAGTGTCTGGTATATTTTGGTTTGCTAATTTAAGAACAAGTGGAGGAATACGCGTAGTGCTTATGTAAAGTGAAATGTAGTCCAATGTCACATAGTTAAAGCTGGCAAGAGGAGTTGTGGAATGTTGTTATGTAAATATATAATTAAAATATGACATTAAAAAAAACAAAAAAAACATGCATTAATAACTTCTGACTGTAGAAAGTACTACTACTTGAGCACTTTTCAAACTACAGTTGCTATACCTATATACATTTCCTCTAAATACAGTTTTTAGCAGCTAGTGCTATTATTGTCACTCATAATATCACATTACTATTTCAATAATTATCTCACTCACTGCAGTTTTTATACTTCTATATAGCACTGTAATGTAGTCCCACAACAGCAACAATTATAAGTTAAGTGTTTTAAATGGATAGAGGAGAATGTGGTCCCCATAAAACAAGAAGAAAATGTGTCTAAACATGTACATTCACTTAAAATGATAATAGTAGCTATTCTGCATCTGAAATAAAATTAGTATGTGCATAGCAGGAGTCTTTTTGAAACCCAAAACGTATATGGCAACCAATGGTTATGTAAGAAAAGTTTTCAAAATCTTAGCTATTTACATAAATCAATTTGTTAGATGTTACACTCATGTCAGATATAGAAACATATGAATACATAAATTAAGATAAATAAATAAATGCATTCCACAAAAATAAATGACCCATATTGTGCTATTTTCTGATCTATGTTATAAGGTTATATAATTTCATTCACACATATTTACCACACAAGTTCTTCTCTACAACGGAAAACACTTTGTTCCACATTGTGAGGTCATTTGGTAATACAGGGAAGTGTTCTACTGTGTTTTAAAACTCTATACACCCATCTGTACTGAACTAAAGGTGTAAAGGGTATGAGCTAACTTGAAAATGACCACGACATGACATCACAAGGAGTATTTTGAGCTCTGGAAATGTAGATGGACTAATAATAAAGGGTAACTCAAACATGTGCGAATGAAACAAAACACAACTCCAGGTATGTTTTTGAGGAGGCTACAACATTCCAGCATGCCTTAAAGCTCACAAGGGTCAGTTTTGTGCAATATAGGACCTTAAAATGACATCCTCTTAGCTCACTTAGTCATAGCTGTTCTCCATCCTGTCCCTCCCTGATTGGTGTAGTACAGTACATGTGGGACAGTGTGTGGAGAATGGGACTATTACCAATGCAGTGGGTGCCGTCGTTGGGCAGGAAGTGGGCGGGGCCTGTGGACTTGTATCCAGGCACACATGTACAGTAGTAGCTTCCCTCCGTGTTCGTGCAGTTTCCCAAGTCCCCACAGATGTTAGTCACGTTCAGGCACTCGTTGTCATCTACACAAGAAAACAAAGAAAAACATAATGTACAGGCTAAGTGAAAGACATACCCAAAATCTCTGTTCAAGTACAACAATAATACAATCAGCGTAGTACAAGTACAAACTTAAGTCAACTTTTCACCAAAGTTAGTCCTATTACCACCACATTACTACAGCCATACTTTTCCTGTTCATATGTCATTAGTCACTACTTAAACTTAAATGTGCACTGTGTAACCTTTCTGGTGGAGGGTTTCCCAGCTGCTTGTTTTCACGGAGATGTTATTGCTTTGTCTAGAATGTTCCATGGTATAGATTAAACCTATCAGTCTCAAGGGAGACAACTATAGGCAACATTACAGGCCAATCTGTGGAGAGACAACCCTATTCACAGAGATAATTACTGTATTTTTGAGCTATAGAAACACCCCAAATGAATAATTTCTAGATAGATGCATTTAATGTCATACCAAGGAATATTCTAGGCACAGCAATAACATTTCTATGGAGACAAACAGGTGATGGACCCTCTACCGGAGAAGTTACAGTGCACCTTTAAACCTTTAGAGCAAGTTTCTGTCAAAACTTGGAGTTGAATAATGACCATTAGTTCCAAATTAGACTATTTTATATTATGGTTACCTGGAGAAAAACAATTTTATAACAGTTTTTGCGCGGGTATTTAGATTTAAAAAACACAAACAGCGAAATAGATTACTGCTACAAAATGACCTCAAGTGATAATAATATTCTCTTATTATTACTACCACTATCTCCAAAGAGGCAAGGGTTATACATGTTGTAGCTTCAATATTTAAAATTCTGTGAGCAAACAATATGAACATCAGTTGAAAAGATTTGCTCGGACCATTACACAAGGTCTACCTAGAAAAGTTTAAGGCTTTGTTAGTGTTGGCCTATTCTCAGACGATAAATCCCAAAAATTGACCACAACCTAGAAGCACAGTAGCATTCCCACATATTACTCTTGGTTCCATTAACACTCATTGGGCCTATTGCACAGCAGTTAGGTCAGATATAGATTGACAAGGATCTTCAAAAGACATATAGAGATGGATGGTTATTCATGTGGAGATACAGCTGCAGTGTATCGATCATCCAAGGGGAACCATCGCCAACATCAACTTCAAAGAGCCAGAACACAGATCTGATCCAACATAGAGTCAGTGTTGATGAACTAGAAGTGAACGAATTGGCAGTGGATAACAAGTATGGAAAAAAGTACCAAGAGAAACTGTATATTAATTAAGAGCAATGGTATGCTTTTTAGTGCAGTGTTTCTCAAACTGTGGTGTGTAGCAATGGTAGTATAAGGCCTCCTTCTCCTGATACATGAGCCCCTCTGTTTATGTAGTGTATTTTGAAGTTTGCTTTATTCTCAAATGTGCCCTCTTTTGGGTAAGTCCTTGGCAGAAATAGTCTTAATTTAGACCTGGAATAGTTCTTTATACCTAGGTTTAGTACTCAGAAAGCCTTCATAAATGGTATTGATGTGAGAGGTATGAATAAAAGCACATTGCCTTGAGATATAGAGTAGCTAAAAGTATTGCTTATTTTTTATCATTATTCATTTATTTTATAAGATTTGCAAACTAAAATTTCAACCAGTTTATTCAGGGCCCATTCACACATGCACTACATCAGTGTTAAGAGAAAACTGGAACTAAACTAGGACCAGACCAGGACTAAACCAAAACAAGTCTCAGTCAGGACTTAACTGGACTTAAACCAGGACCAAACCAAGACAAGTATGACCACACCCCTGACCTGTAGAAGAGCACTGTGGACGTGTGGACCTGGCAACCCCATAAAGGATGTTCTAACTAAAACATGAGCTCAGGAAGCAGCTGGACGTGTCAGATCATCACAACAGTCACTCTTATGTAACACATAAATCAGGCTCCATTCTCAGGTGTTTTGTCACATCATATAGGCTAAGAATTATATTTTAACAAATGAACCCAGACTGAACAGTACAGTAGCATTGACTTCTGCAGATATTTCATAAAATGTTAATAAGCAATACATGCAAATCACCCAAACTGTCAGCCTTAATGTGAACAGTTATTTTTCAATTCAGTTTGTTTTTGTTCAACCCAAAATCACAACAGCAATCGCCTCACAGGACAGAACAAAATCATTCATTTAATCAACAGTAAGTTAGAAAATCAAACAGAGGCTGTGGTTACATACGCACTCTATATCTGATTATTTATTAACAGCATTGTTGTTATATACAACTATGAAATGCAAATGTAAACAGCAAAAAAACATATTTCTCTCTCATCATGGTCCCTCTGATGCTCACATCAAATTATGTGGTTTCCATGTCATTTAAAATATCTTAAATGGCCAGAAATTTGAAAATACTATCAACATTTTAGTGTGCTTATTAACATAGCTGGTGAAACAGTCATTAGTCAGTAACAACCAACATTCACAGACAATATTAATTTCTTTTGTAGAAGAACTTTGAAGGTACCATATTACTATTTACTGATCCATGTTTTAATATTGATTGCTCATCAAAAACATACCTGGAATTGTGTTTTGTTTCATTTACACGCTTAACCTTCAAACCCTGCATATTTAGGCTGAGTTCTTATCTCTAACAGAAAAAAATTGTATTTCAGGAAATGTTCCAGTATGTTTTTAAACTCCATGCACCCTCACCAGAATTGTTTGGATAATTTCAGCCCTGGAATTTCCAATATCTACTGAATTAAAGGTAAAAGATAGCTGTTAACTTGTTGCTTCATGACATCACAAGGTGGAACAGAGTGTTCTGAGCTTTGTAAAAAATCTCAGAAGAGTCAGTTTTACATAACATAGGCCCTTCAAAGTTAATTCTTCATATCAGCTCAACTCAGTGGCTTTATTGTCCGTAAGGGAAGATTAGTTGCATGTATTCAACTCAGTGCAGATTGTATGGCATATAGTATTTTCATCCATCACCCGCAGTACATTAGTGTCATAATCAAAAGCATTGAGTTTGACCTGGCGTGACTTTGGACTGTTGTTTTGATCAGAGCAGGTGTGATGGATTCTCCGCTCTTCCTTTTGTCTGCACCTTTGCACAGACAGAGCGCCAGGATATCCTTTTATGATGAGGAAGATGACTAAGTCCAACACGGAAATACCACTGGATCTTTAAACCTGTGCATTTTGTTTCACAACAAACAGTCACTTTGATGTCACAAATCTATCTGTACTTTATTGTAATTAAATTGAGATAAACCTTTGCAGGTTGGGAGAATACAAGTTGGCATGCACAAGTAGATTCTAGGTGATATAATACCTCATAACTGTTTATATTTTACGTTTTATTTCCTAAAACAGGAAAGATCTTCCAAGCGAGTCTTTTTCCACAGCACCATCAAGAAATCCAAAACAGGACAAAAACAAAGAGGTGGAATGTTTTGGAAAAACAGCTTTAGTCATGTATCCTGAGAACAGTTTTTGATGTGTACTTTTACTTTTTAAACTTGAATTTTAGAAGAGAGTTGGACATATTTTATTTATAATCTCTAAATGTATTTATAAATTACCAATTTTTAACCTCACTTGTAAATGCAAGGATGGTGCAATCCTCCCTTGCAATCAGAAAGCCCTGAATTCCTTACCTGACCAGCCAGAACCACACGCTATGGCAAAACTTTACAAAGACGAGCGGATTTGAAGGTGTATCCTGTGATTTCAGAGGGAGTGACTGACAGGCGGATTAACCAATCAAAGAGAAGCATGCTCTATTTGCGTCAAAACAAACATGGCAGTTTACACAAGGGGAAAAAAAAAGGGAAAAGAAAATAACATAAAGGACTGAGAAACAGTACAGATTTTTGCAGAATCAGCAATCAAAGCTCCAAACTCTTATTAGTGGCTGTGGTTGGATCCTCTCAAATTAGGACAGAGGTCTTTCACCCTCTACTGTCGGCCTACTGTATCTTTTCAGTCTTTTGTGTGTTCAAACAGAATGTAGAAGCTTGGCTGACGCAACTAAATTTCGGCCATGTAAAGGGAGATTGTAGGGAGATGAAAATTGTAGTAGTAGCACTAAATGTATAATATGCTGTCTGTTCATTTTCTCATTAAAAACATAACAGGCCCATAAGTACATTTTATTCTGGGATACGTCTGGATGCTTGCAGGTGGGTGTGTAAATGACAAGAAGAAATGACTCAAACTTCAGTAGCCGGACATCCTCTCATACCTGATCAGCACAACTAACAAAGCCCCACAGGAGAGCCTGAAATCTGCTGAAATTCTACAAGACACTGATATGACACAAAACAGGACAGCTGCTCTTTCTGCAGGAGACATGCACAGTAGAGCGTAAAGGGACTGATAATCTCTCTATAGCACTTTGAATTACTTTGTGTACGAATTGTGCTATACAAATAAAATTGCTTTGCGTGGCCTTAAAGATATCACCAGAAGGCCAGCAATTACATAATCACTGTATGGCATTATCATTACAGATGTATTATAAAAATCTAAAATTCCTATTCACAGTGCTAAACCTTATTATTTATACTTGTGATACAGTCCATTCTAGTAACTTAAACAGGATGAGCATATTAATTATCACTATACAGTGGCTCGTTCCAGGTATGTTACTTGCTTAGATTTGATGGAGCACTCTATATTCAGACTCACCAATGCAGAAGCTGGTCCCGTCCCCGGTATATCCGCTGTTACAGAAGCAGGCATGATTGGATCCGTTGTGCGCCGAGCATGACGCTTGTGGGTGACAAGAATCACAGATGTCAGAGGAGCTGCATGGGTCCATCACACTCGAGAGCCATGCTGGGAAGATACAAAAAGTACAAGACATCAAAGTTTGTACCGTGACCCAAAGCAAAATCCCCCTTTAACGCTGTGAAGACATGTCTGCTCTATCTGTACAATCTACCATGGAAGGATACGCTACAGGTTTAGACTTACCTGGGATCAGTCTCAGTACTTAGAGCGTACTTTGTCAAATTACACCTGAACTTTTCTCTTTAAGATCTTTGCTGTCAAACTTGGTCCAAAGGCTAACATTGTTACTCTGCAGGTGACATTACATAGCAAAGTATCCAAAAGTACTGAAGTACATTTTCAAGTATATTTTTCTGTGTTGACCTTTGACAAAAAAAAACAAAAAACAAAACAAACAAAACACTCTCCTTTTGTTATGCTTTGAACTTTTTTTGTCTTTATCCTTGCTATGGTACGCTAACAAGGTAAAGTTTGCCTGCATGCCTGATCGGTTGCAGTACCTAAAGCTTACATTGTCAAATTTCACAATAACTTTTCCCTCAAAGAATCTTGAAATTTGTATAATCAATTAGGTCAAGTATTATTGCTATATAAAGTTATATACTTGCCAAACGTTTTTCAATGTTACTTGAAAAACGCCTCACATAAATTACAGTTAATATGAAATAAGTCTGATTTTTTATTTATTTATTTATTTTTTTGAAAGTAAATGCAAACAAAAACTGAATCTCTTATTTTTTTCTTTTAGTTGTCCTTTTGTAGTTACCCCTGACCATACGGCATGCTAACACTTTTAACCTACAAGATCTGTTTCAAGAACTAAAACTTGCCTGGCCAAAAAAAAAAGAGCATAACTTTTCTTCCTACCAAAACTCAATATTAAAAAAATAGTATCGATATTATTGCCACCTACCTGTTAAAAGTACAAGTTTCATTGGTGACTTGAGCAGAAACTCCATACTTGCGCTGGCATTTGGGTTTCACTTTTAGCAGACAATGCAGTGGGCTGGCTAGTGACGTTGGCCGCTTCCTTGCATCAGTTTTCCTGTTTCCCTCAACCTGACCCTTCCTGTCTATCCACAATCTTTAATCTACTTCAAAAACAACTTCTCCTCAACACGAAGTTACCACCCAAAACTTGACTTGCATAAACTTGAAAAATCACTACTCATTTGACATTATTTACAAAGATCATCAGAAAACGTCAAGTGTTATTGTCCCACACTAAACAATGTTCAGCACTAGTCTGGTCTTACTCTACTGATGGGGCCCACACCCTTCCGGATGAAGGAATGCACACAAATCTCCAGTGTCCATTTTAACATTTTTGGCAAGAATTTGAAAAAAAATGAACTGAATAATGTGTTATAAGTGCTTTCGGGATAATCTTTGTGACATTTATAAAGCCGCTAGCACACTGTGGACCTCTTCATTGTTCCAGTTTCTATACAATTACAGCCTGCTTCCATCAACACAGCTGAAGTATTGGGGGTGTGCAGAAGTGGCTAGATAAACAGCTCTTGGTGCCTTTGTGGAGAGTGGACTTATAACTTGATTGTGCCTTTGAAATAACCGATAAGGAAGCACATTGTATTCTTGGATCTGTGACACACTTTAAAGACTTTAATGAGCCTGTTTAGAAACTTTTGAAATTAATGAGCAACCCCTGTGCTTCCTTGCCTAAAAAAATACAGATGTGTGAGTGAGTCATAGTTCACTCACTCACAAAGTTCACTTTTCTAAATACTGATAGTGCATGTTGTTCATAGCGTATGTGAAGAAATATAGTAACGTGAAATCAGAATGCTAAAATAGTAATTTGTTTAACTCATTGCTGCTTGTATGCCATGACCTTTCTACTGTGAAGTACACTACTCCCTTGTTATTCCTAATACTAGTTCCTGAGGATGAAATGAAATTCTACTACTACTGCTACTACTGCTGCTACTGCTATATGATTTTCCTTTTCTTTAATTTACTGTAGTATTTATCTATTGATTTTTTCACAATTTTAATATTTGTTTTGTAAAGTGTCACTGAGTGTCCTGAAAAGTGCTATATAAATAAAATGTATTGTTATTATTATATTTTATTACTATTACTATATTACTGTTTCCGCTATTGCGAATTGTACCACTACTACTGTTACTACTCTACTTGTACTACTACTTCTTATATCTTTTAGTACTACAACTACTACTAAACCCACTTCTATCCCAGACCCCCTTGCAGATACCATCCCCTTTTTAGTATTTTTGATATTTTTGAGCAAACATTTTACAAAACCAATTCTGTGCCATCTTCCAGCTTTACCTCCATGACTGTGGAAAGCAATTCTAATTGGTATCTCAGGGCAGGTTTAAGTAGCAGTGGCAGTCGGAAAACAGGTAAATTGAAATGTAAATCTGCAACAATATCAGGTGTAGCGTTTCTCCTTACAGCTGCCTGCTACTTATGGCCCACCAAACCCTCGCAGATGAATAGCTCCACTTGAAAGATTCATTCTTTGTTGACTGTATTTTGTAACGTTTGCGAAGGCGTTTGAATCGGTTAGGCAAGGCGTTTAGTTTATTTACGGAGAATGGCAGCTGCTTTGAATCGACACCATTAGAAGTGCGGAGCGTACTGTCCTGGGAAAGTGAAAAGTAGAGACTCTGAATGCCGTCGCCATGACACCCATCTCCCAGCGAGGAAGGAAGTGATGTTGTCTAGGAACAAACCTGGACTGATTGCACCCTTCCTCCCAAGACTTGCTTTTTGGAGGGGAATCTCTCATTTAGAAATTTGCAATGCTTACTTGGCCCACAATAACCAAAAAATACCTATGTTGAAAAGATCTCTTTAAGTGCGTAGCTGCAGTTTTGTGTAAATGTTTCCTCCTTCCTATTTCTCACTCATGGATATGGAAATTTCAACTGAGAGTTCAACAGGGTCGCATTCACGCAATATTGAGATCTGCGGTGTAGTATAGTGGATAATCTATTTTGACACATCACGGCTCTGATCTTAGCCCTGTGTTCTGCTATGACGAGAGGCCTGAATGGTAGCGACTGTCTGAAAAAAACAAACAAAAAAAAAACATCTTGAATATTTCAGTGCAAAAGGTTTAAGAGACAAAGTAAGCATTTTCAGCTCAGGTTCACTCAACCTAGCAGCTGTGCACGCTTCCAGACTCTTGGATATTTTATTGCCCTAAACAGTTTGCAGTCAATATCCCTTCATAATTGATCTGAGGCTTGCCAGGAAAAGAGGAGTAAAGAGTTCAGGCTGATTTTTGGTTCAGAGCCATGTTTTAATTTTCATTTGTCAGCATTCAGGAGATATAAGAGGATCAGGGATATTCACTTAAAGTCAACCCATCACAGGCATTTTAGGGTCTTTTAAAGGGATTCTGCCCCATTGAAAAGATGTGCCTTATACTTAAGCCGCATTTGTTATTACACAACTGATAACTTCCACACACTCTACAACTGATGAATGGATAAAAAATACTATCTTATGAATACCAAACACTTAAAAAAAAAAGACTTGGTCAAAAGTAAATCCATTGTTTCCCATTAACAGAGCAGACTGTGGTGGCCCTCCATAGTCTGAAGAAGCCCAATCATAATCTATTACTTTTGCTTTGATTCATGCGGAGCGCCAATGCATATGTCTAGTTTTCACAGACCCCTTATGCACATCCGCTACTCTGTAATCTTTTTTCCCCCAAAAAATTGAGATATACCTAGAGTTCAGTGCTGTGTAAGCATTTAGAGTGACACTGGGGCAGATGGAAATCCAATGTACACTCACAGTTAAAACAGAATTAGAATTAACTAAATGTAAAATAATTATATGTCAGATTAAAATAAGAACAAAATGAATGTACATCTGTGAGGGTGACCTTTGCCACCATGTTGACAACTATGGAAACTCTTAATCATCATTATCATTGTCTCACGTAATGGGTTAAACACTTTGATCACTACGTAGAACTCCAGCCAGTCTTCCAAAAAATCAAACAGTGGTAGAAAAATATCATGTTTTTTTTTTTTTTTTTAATTGATTTCTGTGAATGCACTCGCTATTTCTGTAATATAAATACCCGTGTATGACTGTCAGTCTTGCTCCATTAGCGATCTGCTGACCATTACACTACCTTTAACCTTAACATATCCTCTTTTTGCTATTACGGCAAGTCTCGATTTCCTTTGCTGTAAGTGTTTGGGCAGCTGCCTTTAGGGGTCTTTAGTGCACAGTGGATTTGATGTTGCTGGTTCAGAAGAGGCTGGGGTCAGAGGTCAGTGTGCGGTCTGCTTCCTGCAAAATCCACACCGCAGGAAGAGGATTGTTATCAAACTCTGGCTAAATACAGTAATTCGGCTTTGGCCTTGATGTTTTCTCAAGTGTAAGTGAAACTTGGTGCTATAGAGTGTGATATAAATACTTTTAAAACCAAGGATTGTGTATGTTTTATTTGCACCCGTGTGATCCGCTGCCTTCATTCAAACACAAGTGTCAAGAATGGCCGTTCCTGGAAATATCCGGCGTAGTACACTTGAAACCACTTGCTTTGATTGTAAAAGTAATTGGATGGGTCAGTGGATCAAAGTTCTTGTTAGTGATTACCAGAGGGTCTAAGGGAGGGAGGTGCCTGATCTGCTGCAGTGTAAGCTAGCTGAAATAGCTTGAGAGACTTTGTTAAAATAGTAGTAGTAGTAGCTTCCAAACTTTTTGTTTTTCCAGTCTTAACCCTCACAGTATTAATAAGTCAGATTCATGTTATTGTGCAATGCAGCAGATTTTAAGTCCAGTCACTTTTTATTCAAACTCAGTGGACTTTTTCAGGAAACTCATGAATGCAAATTTGTATGAAAAATGACCCTGATTTTGCACTGACAAAGGGAAATCTAATAGCATAAATAACAAGGGAATATAATAAAATAAAGAAACAACATTATCATGCACTGATATGGATGTGTTCACAAGAAGAGTGTAGGATTATAGGCAAAGACTTCCACCTCCCTAGACACTTCCTCCAGCTGTTTTATGGAGATGAAGTTGCCATTAAATCAACTGAAGGGATGTTAACAAGCATTGGGTTATTACTCACATACAGTTATTTATATAATATGTCTCAGTTGTCTCATACAGATATATATTTGTGCTTTCCACTGTAATACAATGGGATTTATTGCGTTGGCCTCAGAAACAGACACAAAGGCTTTACATCTGAATTTGAAAAAGAAACAATTTCTCTCAAAGATCGGGAGCAATTTACAAATGAATTTCCTTCACGCTCTGGCGCCTCATAACAGTATTTGTCCTGACTGCGATTGAACACAGTTGGTTGAACCTATCCATATTCCACTCTGCTTTTACTAGACAATCTGTCTCTTTTCACACACAACACTTGGATGTAGAGCATTTCCATGTTTCAGGTGCAACAAGTGTTACTGATTGGCCTGTTGTTCTTTTGTAGGTTTTATCTGCCACCAGCCTCTTGTTAAGCCACAGACTGGAACAAAGTGCAAAAAGAGTGAGTGGGCTTCTGCTCTATAAGGATGAGCTGTGCCTGCCCCTATAGCACACTTTACTCACATCAAAAGAGACAACAATCAGACTAGAAAGAATTATAGTTAAATATAATAAAATAGTTTCAGACTATTGTTGAATGAATAGGTTTGTAGACTGTAATTGTAAAAGGTCTGTGTCAAATATAATTTTTTCATCATCACTTTTTGCGTATACAGGATCATAAAAAAGCGCCTTAGTGGTGCTGTAAACACATAGGTTTTCCAAATCAAATATGTATATATATCTTTAAGTTAAATTATACAAATATAATGTAATAATAAACTACAAACTGTATAATCTATAGGAGAAACTAAATTACCATGCCACCCAGGACACAAAGAATTCTATGGAGCTACGCTGCAATCAGTTACATTTATCTTAATGTAAGTTTATTTATCACAGCAATAACTCAGTATCTGCATGCAGTTATTGCCTATAGAAAATGCTCTTTGCAATTTTGCAGAGTGAGATTTCATTGACCATTTTGTCTTGTAAAAATATCCAAATGATGGACTGGTGACCTCATAAAGCCTCCATTTACACTCTTCGCTCTGGAACATGTTACAATGTTAAAGAGTGCATTGATATGTCCTGGCATGACGTGCTCTAACCTTTGGTGCAATTGATTTATGCAAAGCTAAAGGTGAAGCCATTAGTCCCTGGGCCGAGATCCCTGTGCAGAGCCGATTCAAAATGTATAAAAATTTCAAGGAGCTCTGATAATTTCATTTGTGGTGCCCTTTTATAGGTTGGGTCACCTGCGGCGCGCCCTGCAAATTGAATAAAGAACAGTAATAGAAAACAGGATGTCAGGTGGACTCCCCGCGCATAAAATCATTAACAACAGTGTGTCTTTCCTCATAAAGCAGGCCATTTGTTCTGAGCGGGAAATGTTATGAAAGTGTAGGGAGCAACTCAATTTAGCTTTCATTAGAAAATAACTGGGGAGGATAACAGCGTCTTTAATAGCTGTTTGTGTACATCAGTGGTGTGAGCTAATCACTTTGTTGTAAATCCACTTCATATACCTTTAAGGACGCCTCATGAACCACCCCACCCGCTGTGTCTGTTTAATTATAGGCATGTTTACAGCACATATAGGGCTAAATTAATCAGCCTCTCATTGTCGTTATTGAAGGAAAAAAAAATACATTGATCTAAAAATGCATGGATAAGAATAACTCTGACTCAAAAATCTCTTCTATAGAATATGTTCGGAGATTCACTAACCAGTCCCTTCCATGGCCCATTTTGAATCTAATATATACTAATAGCAATGACAGCTTGGTTGGCAATTTGTAACTTTCTTTTTTTGCTTTGTTATCCCATGATTTCGAAAGCTTATCGGTGTGGCGTCAAACTTAATCTATATTGTGTTTCTTCAATCACAGATATCAAAAAAATACATTGAAAATAGTTGAATTTGACCTATAAAATGACCTGGTGGTATCTCAGTGGATACATAAGACCTTAATACCATACCGAGGAACATTCCAGACAAAGCAACAAGCAGGTAGTGGACCAAAAAAAGTTAGGTGCACTTTTAGAAATAAGTAAAAATATACACATATGGAAGTGCAAACTAATAGCTCAATTTAAGACCTCTTAGTCCTTTCACAGTCTGTTGTATTAGAAGGCCCTTGAGTATATCTGCTTTAATTCCTATTGTGGGTAATATATGAGGACATGCTGTTTGAGTGCCTATTCTGCGTTGTAATGGGGGAATAACAGCAGACGCGCCCCCCGCCTGGCTCTTACCCACGCGCCTTTGTTGGGGTCATATCGGAGGAATAATGTAGCGGTTGGAGGTCAAATCCCGTGCATCCTCTGCCCAGTTGGGATGTGCTCGCGGCGTTCCCAGCGTGAGTCCAGCCACGTACAGCAGGAGGTAGAGAAGCCTGCCTAATCCCTTCACTGCTCTTACAAATATCTACATTTCCTTGCTGAGCAGATCTGAAGATTACTGCTACGGCGCGTGTATCTGTGGAGAATGACTTATTATTGTGTTTTTTTTTCTCTTCACAGACCTCCGGCGATCTGCTTTATAGCTCAAGCTGCTCGCTGCCACGGAGCTGGGGAATAGAGTTAGAGAAAGCCAGTCACGGCCGATGCCAGAAATCTTGTGTGATTCTGGGTTTAGTTTGCATTTAAATATGTTTGCCCAAATATTGTGATTAGCATTTTATGAAATATTAAAAATTATGAGTTTCCAAAGTTGCAAAATTACCACTTTAAATAGCAGGCCTCTGGGAATAGTTGGATCGATAAAGTTTTGGACTAGCCATAGTGAAAACAAAAAAGTTAAGGCAACTTTTTTAGTCTGCTGCAGATTTGGTTAAGCATGTGATGAAATATAAAACTTGGTTGTGCATTCACTACCCGGAGACTTAGAGGTTAAAGTTGTGGCCCATATGCAGGGCAGTGTATAAAACTTGGAATTGTAAGGTCTCTATAAGTTTGCCAAATGTCATTTCTCACTTTCAGTCACATGCTCTGCTGTGCTTTTCTCTTATAAATATGATAGACTAAAATATTGTTAAAAAGGCATTTCTTCATTATTATTTAATGAGTTAGGTTATGGGATTTTTGCAGAAAAAAATAAAACAAAACTATACATATTTTTACCTTCAGTAATAGGGAATGACTTATTTTTAGTGTTTCTGAACATGGACAGGTGCACTGTTAGCATGCTAGTTGTTAGTATTACGATGACAGCAAAACCTCACTCTGGCCTCTGAATATTGTGAAATGGGCTTCGAAGCTAATTGAAAAATTTAGGAATGTGCAGTGAAAAGTGAAGAATGTGTTTTTGCAAATAGGTCTGAGTGAAATTTAACTGTTTTAAATACACAAAACATCTTAAATTTTGTAATTTTTGTAACTTAAGGGGAGGTTTATTTTTTCAGGTGCTAATCTTTCTGTGAGGAGCACTTTGTATCACATCATATATGTTTGAAAAGTGCTATAGAAATAAAGTCTGATCGATTAATTGATAAACTTAGAACCCCACTTAGGCTATATATTATGTATTAGTTTTCTGTGTTTCTGAAAATGTAGGTCAGAGCAATATTTGTGTGATTAGACATGCTTTTGCAAATAGTTTGCATCATCTTTCTTCCATTACTGTTCATAATTTTATATGGATCTTGTATCTTTATTATATTTATATTATGACATATGACATTTCTTACTACAACTGATACGTTTTGATTAGTCACTTTAGGGATTACACTCCACAGTTCTCCAAAGTATTAAACATACAATAACCCATAGAGATTATATGAATATTTGCTTGGATGTTGTCATATCATGTACATTTTTATTCCCATATTTGGACTGAACTACTCATACATAATCCTGTTTTATGTCCCTTGCCTGTTCAGCATTTGGGAAATAATATGAAATAAAAATAGACAAATATTCCATTCTGCATGCGTAATGGTATGACTTGGACCAGCTCGTCTGTCCCCTGTGTGAGCCTATGTGATCATTAGGCCAAGTTGCTGTGTAAATTCTTATTAGAAAGTTAGATTGAACATTACGTTATACATGTATGGCTTATTCATGCATGTTGGTCTTGTGTTTTAATTAGCAGCCTGTCTTTCATTTGCGATGGGTCTTTTGAAGCGCGAGGTTTGCAGTGGAGGAGGCTCACGGCGGTACAGCCAATGTTGAAACAGCTTTCCACTCCCAGGACTCTGCTCCACTTGGGACTCTGCGCTAATAAGTTCCCTGGACTCGGCTCAACCTGTTTTCACCTTCTGTACATGCAGATACCATGCACCGTGCATTTGTGATGGGGCTGTTTGACTACAGCACGTACACAATATTTAACACAGTTTTCAGATCCATGTGAATATTAAATAGTGCGGTAAAACTGATTACATAGCAGAGATTATGAAACTTTTGTAGTGTGAAACAGTGCACATTGTATTTTAATTTATTTATTTTTTCTTAATAGTGTATTTAAGCTTTTCACCCTCTATTTTATCCGTCATTTTAGGACTCCTGAAAATATAAAATGTGTAATTTGTGGGGAAAAAAAAAAAAGGTATACATTTTACATAGACGGGACAAAATCTTATGCCACAAGATCGTACAAGACAAAATTGCCACAAGATTGTGCAGACATGATGAAAATGATTTTGTGAGATTTATTTTTTTATTTTTTTCCCATCACATTAGGATTCATTGGACAAAAAAAGGTTAGAGAGAGGCCATATTTCCAAAACATGTGGTATAATGATATAATTACAAAAATATTAAATAAAGTAAAGAAAAAAAAGTTGCACAATTTATTTATTAATCTTGTGCCTCGTCTCATCTTGTGGGAATTGAGGGAAAATCCACCCCTAATTTACAGTATATATATATATATATATATATATATTTTTTTTTACACGATTCTTCAAATACAATATAAATACATAGGATTTAGCTCTGTGTGGCATTAGTTATTCTTACAGGAGCTATGTATTGAGGTCAAGGTCATCCAGGTGACTCAAGTAATGTTTAGGTATACTGTCTTTTTCCCATAATACATATTGTCATCTGTCTCAAATTCACTGTAATGCCACTGGACCACCCTGTCTAAAGCAATGGAACCCTCTTTTCTTGGACAGCAGCCCCTAGTGTAGAGACCAGCCTCTTTAAAGATGATGGGGCTGTAGCCAAAGAACATGCAAATTCCCAAATTAACCCGACCTCACTTATATGCTTAAAGTAATTAACAAACTGCAGTATTTGACCTTGTGGCTCTGTCTGTGTTCACTGTCCTCTGCACTTGAATGAGGATTAAATAAATTGGCTGACTGTGAACCTGGTCATTACTGCTCATAGTTTCATACAGCAGCTTAAAACGGAAATGGAAATAAGAAGCAATTAGAGACATTTTTAATATTACCATTATTTCATTCTAGACTTCATTTCACACAGTTTGGGCACATTGGTTGGAGTTGCCATGGTGGAAGACAGTGTATTCCCCCCTGCCTGTCTGAAAGGGTCACTTGTCTTTACTTTGACCTCCCAGAGAAGTGCTTCATGTTTTTACAGTAACTTTTTTTCCTTCTTCTTTCTTGTTCATTTTGCAGAGCGGATTGTCCAGTCACCAAAAAACGAGGACACAAAAAGAATTTTCTAAACGTCCAGAAGGTTTTAGGTTGAGTAGACTGGGGCAATCTCAAGTGTCCACTCAGGCAGCAGGGAAGACAGCTGTCATTAAAGTCCTGAAAGTGCTTGAAACAGCCTCTTATAAGTTTGAACTGAGCTTTGACTTGCAGCCCATAGCGCCTCTTGCCTCTATGGTATGTCCTTGGACTACATATATTTTCCACAGTAAAGGTGTAGGTTCTGACAGCGCTGATCATGTTTGATGCATAGCTTTCGAAGGGTCAGGGAAACATGCAAGACTCATGCAACACTTCAAAGGCAGGTGGAACATGGTGTATGCTTTTGGACAGGCTGGGGTTTGGGGGTTACACATCAGGCACACACAAAGTGACTGTGCGTTCTCCTAAAGGCAGAAGAAAAACCTTAAATAAATTTGTTTTTTATATTGTTTTTAGAATGCAGGGGATATTGGGAATCAGTGTTGTACTGGCAAACCTGTTTGTCTCCATGGAGATGTACTTGCTTTTCACGGAATATCCTACTGTAAAGCATTAAAGTATCTATTTCCATGGAGACAAGCAGGTGAAGCCACCAAGTCAAGTTACAAGCCAGAGCTGTGGAGCGGAAAGGCTTCTCATAGTAAGAATGCATGTTTTTCAACGTACTACAGTATAAGAAAAGATGTAGTAGAATTAAAAGATATTTTCCTGTGTTCAATGCCTTTTTAACAGTGATGCAGTAGAAGAGCTGCCTCTTTCAGACCACTGTGAGTTTAATAATTGAAACTACAAGTTTTACTTTATAAAAGACCAGACATTGGTGAACCTGAGGCTCCTTTTCCCCCCACAGCTGTAAGCATCAACCTTGTACTGAACAGTCTTCTTTTGCTGCTCACTGACAAATACAGAAACTTTAAAGTCCTTGGCATTCATCTTTGACTCTCAAACTATGATGGCATGAAACATTTTCACATCTTATAGCGGGTAATGCTTATAATCACTTGTAAATAATAGCCCAAAATATTTTAAAAGTAATTATGTTCTTCAAAATTCTAAATTATACACAAGTAAATGTGCTCATAAGCAGCAGTTGTAGTAGCAATTTGTGTTTATTTATTCATTTTATTATTTAATTGGATTTAGTTTTATTTTCATAAAATGTACCTGCTGACTTATTTACATTTAGTCAGGACTAGGTAAGAAAACGTGTATATGGAGTAAGTTGCTGGCGGTGGCCTATTCCCTCTCAAAGGTCACACAGCAGTAGTGTGGAGGAGGCACAGCTCATCACTTTGTGAAGGACTCAGGCTTCAGGGCTGTGAAATACACCAGTGGGACACTCAAATGGCTCCTAAGGCCATCTCATCCCGGCACTTGCGGTTGACGTTATTTATTTATTAATTTGAGGCCTGTCTTCTGACACATCTGAGTGGTCTAATTGCTGGGGAATTGACACCGGTTACCGTCCATAATGGGAGCTGGGGAGCGCTTTCCTAACCGCAGTTCATTCAGCCGGCCCTCGCTTGCAACTTAACTGGCCTTAAAATGTCTGATCGCAACACGGGAGCTGTGGGCTGGGACAGGATTATCAGTCTTTTTGTTGTGTGACTGTGTCTATTATCTCCACCTCTATTCACAGCGGGCCCTCCGGAGTGTCGCTTGCAGCCGCACAGCAAACTACCCCCCTCGCACCGTCAACCCACCGCACCCCTCCTCAACCCCCATCACCAGCGACAACAAGTGGAGCGGAGACCTCACTCTCTCCCCTGTCCCAATGCACTAGACACTTACAGGCGTCCAGCTCTGGGCCCAAGCTACTACAGACCACTGCTGCAGGTAAGGCCATTCAAATCCCTATTGTAATCATAAAGATGAATGGGTGACGTTTTGTAAGGTCCTGTTGTGAGAAGATGCGATTGATTGTTGGCAAGAATTGGAAGTTTGACAATTTAGTTTGACGAGAGTTGGAGGATAAGGTTGTAAAGTCTGGGACAAGTGATACAGTGGGTCTTAGGTACATAACTATTGTCATTTTGCCTTTAGAAGTTGCATAACGCTTCAAAGACTGTATATAAATACTTTTGCCATCCAGCCATCAATTTTAATATTCTTACACAGATTTGTCCCTTTGCTCTCAATTAAAAGTATTGTTACTTATATAAAACTCACAGTACAGTAAAGTACAGTAAAATTACCAGTCCAGTAAAGCCCAAACAAAACATAAAAGCACACTGCAATTTATTTGCTATCTTTTTGACTACTGTAACTACTACCACCAAGAAAAAACAACATAAAAATTATGTTGCGTTGGATACACAAAATTTAAATAATCAACAAATGTGGATCTCTTGCATGTTTTTTGTTAACGTTGCACATAAATCGTTTTCAGTCCATTACCTCAGATGAGAACATTCATTTTTAAAGCGCAAAATAATGACGCAATTTTTTTCAAGGGGAAATAACCTCGGTGAATTTAACCTATTTTTAAGGTTATAGTCATGTTGATTATAGTGGTTGCTATGCAGAAAGTGGTATTTTATTATATCTTGTGTGACACCCTCCAGGCCCCTCCTCCCTGCTCCTATTGGTCGATGGATTGAGGTCTTCCAATCACATGTGCCGCCTAAAAAGTACATCTCAATAACACCTTTGATTGAATCATCTTGTTTGTTGGCATGGAAACTGTCACTTTGAAAACTATGTCTTTATTTAAATAATCTAAACAAATCCGCCCTGTAATTTGTAGGTCATCACAAAATTTGCAGCATGTTTTAAATTTGATATAAATTGTCACATAATGAATGAAATACGTTTTTGGTGCATTTTGGTTGCACTGTCTATTCCGTTGTAATATATTGTAAACGTGAGTATAGTTTTTCACATTATAAAACCAAATGCATTTCTCACAACACATTTTATTTCGTCTTCATGCGTTTGGTGAACTTTGAGCCACAGCTCGAGTGAATTCCATTATTTGCGCTTTCCCGATTGAGCGCAGATTGCTTAATGGTTTGAAACTCACTCCTGACAGAACCATTAGAGACTTTGTACCGAGATAATTTCTGGGGAGACCCATTAGACATCTCTTGTATTTTAAGTCTGTTTTTTTTTTTTTTTTTTTTTTTTTCTTTGCTGATGAGAATTTAAATGGGGTCAACCTGTAAAGCACTCGCTATTTAAAAAAAAAAAAAAAAAAAAAAAAGAAAGAAAGAAAGAAAGAAAAAAAAATAAATCGTATGCTGTCTTTTCTCAAGATTTTTTTTCAGCAGCTGTGGAGCTTTTGTAAACTGGGGTTCATAAAATAGTTGCTCAATTAGTTAACTTCAATTGTTAATAATGTGTTCTTAGGTAAATTTATTAGCAATAAACAATTTGGTTGGTGTTGGTTGGTTGGAGTGTGTCGAATGTGCACCTTGCTAAATAGAGCAAGATTTCTTATTCAATAACACATGGATAATAATGAGAATAGTTGGTGATGGTGATTACTGCAAATTTCCCAAATACTTTCTAGTTAACTTTAAAGGTGCTGTAGCAGATTTTTTGCAGTCCGAAAAACTTGAAAAACAGAACTTGTTCATTTTAAAGGGTTTGCAGTGGTCCAGAGTTATTCATCAATTACTTTATGCAGTCACAGCATCTTAATTATTCAGCGTGATGAGTTTATAAGTGCTTTTTCAAAACTCTGAGTAAACCTAACAATAACTAGCATGCTAATACACACCACTTGATGATCAGACAATAAAGTCTTTTCTAATGAGATGCAAACTGCACACAGCAGACTCATTCTGACCTCAAGAGCTGCGTATACAATATATCTGTACTGGTTTGAAAAATATTTAAATATTAATTTTGTTTTTTGTGAGACCTGCTTGTGTATAGAAGCCTCAGTTTATCCCACAATAAATACATAAAAGGTATGCATTTCTAATCCAATGCTGTAATCGAAAACATACAAACTGGTGACAAACTGGCAGCCATAGTGATATTTCCTGCTCGTACGTGCTTGTGAACTGGGGGCTGTGCAGTGGCTCTGACAGTGGACCATGGACTCACTTCTCCTGCTCAGCCCACTACATCAGATGGAGATGATTACAGTCTGAAAATCAATGAAACCGCAGAGCTTCCTGATAATACTGCCTCCTGGGGTGCAGTGGCAGAGGCAGCCCTGTACTATTTATCTGTCTGCTGCTCATACGCCGAGGTGCACTAGATTTACACACAAATCTGGGGTTATCACGCTGGTGAAACAACTCCCGGCCAATTCACAGGGATAAAAGCTGTCATTTAGTGAAAGTGCTGTTACATGAATATTACTCGAGGCAAAAGTACTCAGCTCAATCTTTTTAGTAAAGTAGTCCTCCCACAACTACTTTTTTTATACTACACTATATTACCTCAGTACAACTTGGAATGCAACATTTTCTATATTACTAATACCCCAATTTTTGCAAATATCTAGGGGTGGACGATATGGACAGAAATGAAATTGAATATATTACAGATGATATTATGCTAATCTATAATAAATTCAATTGTGTATGCAGGTTTGTTTTTGGAATGGGTCGATATAGATTTTTTATTTTTTTTTGCCAATATCGATATCCGATATTTGGCCTGCTGCTGTGGCTGACAACATTTGTTGATACCGATATGTAGCTTTTAAAATCCATAGCAATGCCCACATATTTATCTTAAGTTAAAGTAAAGATCCCAAATGAATTCACATCAGTAAAAATAGTAGCAGTATGTATTTATTTGAGATAAAACATGCAGCCATATAACAGCACTACTATTTCCATTTTGACTCATTAGTCTTGTTGAAATTGAAACTATCGGCATTGAATATCATTATGGTGTATTGATATTGACTGATACCAATACTGGAACCATTATACCCATAGTTTGTTTTGTTTTATTTTATTTTAAATCAGCTCATTTTGGAGCCTTTTTTTAATCTCAATTATTAGACTATAACCAACATTCACATTTTTATTATCAGTATTACATTTTTATACATGAGTTTTGTATGAGTTGAATTACTTTTTATACTTTGACACAATAATTTGTAATCAAACATTAGACTGGAAACAAACTGACAGCAGGAAAACAAAGCCAACTATTTTATTTCTAAGTATTCACAATGTTTTATTATTTTTAACATTATTAATATTAATATATATTTGTTCATGTTATTATATATTTTTAACTTTATTATTATTATTATTATTATTATTTTATTTTATTTATTTATTTATTTTTTTTTTTTTTTTTTTTTGACTTTTTTGATCATTTATCCACAGTTGACTTATACACCTCCCCCTGCCCTGGCCCGCTGTCTGCCCCCCGGCCTCCCGCTCCATGATGACACTTCTGTGCTTTGGCTTCAGAGATGTTGCTCCCTGGTGCCACATCCAGCTTCCTCTAAACACACTAAGTCCACAACACAAGTCTCTGCAGTCCTCCAAATCAATCATGCCCTCCCTCTGCATTACTCCCCAAACAATAACATAAGATTAATATATAGCATGTAGTGGGACGGAGCTTTATCCTAGCCCCTCTTGTCACCACGCACCAACTTGGAAAGAGAAGATTTGGTTGATGGAGCACAACGGACTTGGCATTCGCGATCACTGATGGGTAGCAGAGTTATCTAAAGCTCGGGTTTGTCTAGATTTGCTTGTATATTCCACAGAGAGTGTCAAAGATTAGCCGTGTGGACATCTGTGTGACCTCCAAGAGCAGAGGAGATGCTAGGCTGCCATCTTGTGTCAAACTTTACAAGGAGAGAAGTGTCATTTCAATGGCGTTCGGCTACAGTGGGGGATCCTGATGGGAGGAGCAGGGGAATTGTGGCTTGTATGTAATTTTAGCTGCAGTGAGATGAGTGTGCTGAACCCACATCACCAACTTTATTTTGGAGTTTTTGGAGAAGTACTTTTGGTTAGGGTCGTGAACTTAGAAGTGGCATGCAGTTTTGAGATAAGTTTTGAGTATTTTTTTTATGTAAGATGTGGATACAAATTGTCATAATAAGTTATTCTCTTTCATCAAATCATTTTTAATTGAGTATTATTAGCAGTACTATTTTTCACTTCACTTAGAATTTACATTTTTGAGCCAGACTTCCCCTTGTGGAATTTACAATTTTAATTTAATTTTATTTAAATTAATTTTATTTTATTTTTGTTTTTTAGGTACACATCATTACATATATATTTTAAGATGTTAAATCATGTCATTTTATGTCAGTTAGTAAAATATACAATACATTGCAGTTTTAATTTTAATATTTAATTGTGAATATTTGACTAGGATGCCATACTACGAATGAATTGTGTCCATGGATTACAGAATGATGAAAAATGAAGACTGTCGCCATAACAATTAATAATTTACTACTAAATATTATGTCTTTTTAATGTGAAAATGTCCTCAAAATGTTACATATAACTGGAAGCTGAAACCTATGAATACAAAAAAAAAAAAAAAATTGATGTCAAAATGTCAATGGACCATCTCTGAACATATCAACAAAAAGTCTATACTGAGTCTCTCCAAGGCTTTAGCTCCCATCCTCACAGCAGCAGAACTCAATACAAGGAGAGAAACTGGCAAAACGCCTGAGTCTGAGTTTTGATGTTCCATTTCGGAGTCTGTCAGGCCTGCTCCAGGTTCTACCCTGTGTGATGTTTAAATGCTCCCCTATGAATGTACAGCTAAGCATAGATTCCCCCCACTATGAGAGACGTGGACTTTTTACCAAACTATCACTTTCAGGAGATATCGAGGAAATATTAGATGTGCTGGTATATGGACTGAAATGTAAAAAAATTTAACAAGAAAATGAAGCAAGAACTGTAAAGCATCAGTACAGTAACCTTTAACTACCTCTAGTGCTTTTGTAACATGATATGTGAATGTAAAAGTCACATCCTATTTATCAGTGGCATATTTTTCTACCTATTAACAAAAGAATTTCAAACCTATAGTATTGTTATCTAGAGCCCAACCAATGCCGATATAACAGCCAATATATTTAGTGATGTAATAATTCACTGTAAATCTTCAACTTCAGCTTTATTAATTTTGAAGTTGGATTTTTTTAGGCTACATTTTACTGTGTAATTCTGCCTATTATAGTCAAAGACAGTAGGTAGGCCCAATAGTATTTTTGCATAACACTCTTTTCAATAGACTAGCCTTTACCATTGAAGTGATCAGACTTATTAATGTGTGCGTGAGATAGTACTGGCCAACCGGTGTGTAGATAAAGTCGGGCCCTAGATTATTTATATAATTACATTGTATTTAAGCACTCCAAAATAATATTTATAACTGGCATTACCTTTCAAACTGTTTTCTTTTATTAATATCTTGCCACTCAGCACTAAAACTATTTATCAGTGGCATATTTTTCTACCCAGTGCCAAAACAATTTCAAACCTTTAGTGGTATTCGCTGTATTGATATAATTAAGTCATATTTTAGCGCTATAAAATAATATATATGGCTGTCTTTATTGCCAGTTGGATACTTAGACATGTCTTTCAAACTGAATGATTCTGTTCATTATGCCTGCACTAAAACTGTTCAAAATCCGCTGACTAATATTTTCAGGCGTAGCGCTTTGGGCCATCAATTATTATGAATTAATGCTTTTAAAATTTTCAATTACACCTGTGTTATGAATTACTTATGAAGAAACAGTGTCCACTCCAGGCAAGGCAGCGTAAGTAGAGGGGTGCAGGAGGAATTTAAAATAGCGGGTACATATTGTGCTACCTGATGAGTCGCCTGAACATCTGTGTGTGTCACTGCTCAAAGTAGTGATGTACAGTACAGAGTTGTGTGTTTACAAGCTGTCCCCTGTCCATTCAAAATGTTCCTAAATTAGATTTTTTACATGTTTCAGAGCCCATAAAGTGGACCTACAGTGTAAAATAATTTTAATAAAATTACAGAAAAAGGTATGTTTTCTATTTCACTGATGGATCGAGACACAATTTCTAAGAGACGAGATATGTGTCAAGATTCAGTCCAAGAGATTGAGACAAGACGAGATTTTGATATCATTTTTGATAAATAAATTGTGCCATTCATTTAATAATTTTTGCTTCACAATTTTTGCTTTATTTAACTGGACATGTTTGTCATTGTAGCATTTTTTTTTGGTATCACAGCTCTTTAAGAGGAGTTACTTAGTTAAGTTAACCTCATTTTCATCCAAGGCAAATGTAAAAATATAAAAAATCTCATGAGATAATTTTCCTCATGCATGCACAATCTTCTCTCAAGTATTTCAAGATCTTGCACCACAACAGCTTGTCCCATCCCTACACTGTACAGTAAACATGTGTACGTTTTCTGTTTCTATTTGAGTGTGTTGCTCTTGAGTGGACAAAAAAATAATAATAATAAATAAATAAATAAATAAATAAAAAGAGATATAACTAAAATTACATATTATCACAGGGATGAGTACACTGTTACACTGATTTGTATCACCATTTCTCGTACATATACAATAATGATGCCTTATTTGAGTCAGTCTCTTGCGATTTTTGCTACTTATTTTGAATTTATTATGACCATTTATGTTGTTGCTCTTTGCTATTATATTTATTGTGATGTGTGAGCAACTGTGTCCAAATAATTTCCCTTGTGGATCAATAAAGGTTGTCTAAGTCTATATTACCCAGCTCCAGTGTAAATGCTTTAAAAGAATTCACCATTTGTAGTATTTTGCTGTAGTTTTGGAAAACACCCAACTCTGTGTTTCCTGCAGGTTTATACAAAGACAATCCAGATTTGAATAATTATATTGAAAAAATCTTCGACTAAATATGCCCCCTATTGCCTCTACTAATAAAAAAAATACTGGTTAAAGATTTAATTAAATTATTGCTATACTGTACATTTATGACAATACAAAAAGTAAACAATATCATTTTTTAACACCAATTTATTATTCAGCTTGTTTTGGACTATGGGAGCAAAGTTATTCTATAGGGGATCCACCGTAGTCTCCACATTGCCCAACAGCCAATTGCCCAGTACTTTCGCAAAACATAAAACTTCAAGTTTCAGTATATAATCCCCATATGGCACAACTACTACACTGTTTGACTGTTTGTTTGTTTTTTTGTTTGTTTGTTTTTTTCATTTTGTTTTGTTTTTTTACACATGTAACAACAGAAATATTTGCCAAAAAGTATTTCAGCCCTGTAATGTAGCTATATGTTTAATTCAGTTTGATGGTGTATGAAATAGGATGACATTTGCTCTTTATAGAAAATACCTAGCCCATGTTGTGATTGATATGTGCTATTGGCTTACATTTGGTCACTGCAGGTCACATGTGAGTGCTTCATTTAGCTCAAATTACAGCTGTGCTACAATAAATGGACAGCTTCAGAGCTCTCCTTACTTACAGTACTTAGTGGGAGTAGCTTTTCATTGGGCTCGGGGTCCTGGCTGGTAAAAAGGCTCTGTGTGTGATGGGTCATGGTTATTGTAGTACATGTCAGTGGGCCCTTCTATTTGCTTGGGCCTGCCCTAATAACCGGATAATTCAAGATGTCAGCCCTGCACCGTGCTGCATTCCAGAGGAAAATCTATCCATCAGTAGCTATACGTTTTCTAGCTTTTTTCTTAAAGTGAACGCAAGTTTGGCCATTGCCGTGCTGGTATGTTATGCTCTTAAGTGCTTTTTCAAGGGCCCATGTTACGCTATTTTCTGATCTATGTTATAATGTTTATATGTTTATAATTTCCTCATCGCAAACATACATGGAGTTGTGTTTTGTTTCATTCACACATATTTAACACATAAATCATGATGTCATGTAATACAATAAGTGCTCCATTGTGTTTTTAAACTTCATACAGAATCATTTGGATGATTTCAGCTCTGGAATTTCCATTGTCTTGTGGACTTAAGGTAAAAGGAGCTGTTAACTTAAAAAGTATCGCTTCGTGACATCACAAGGTGGAACAGAGCATTTTGAGCTTTGGAGATGTAGAGAGACTAATAATAAAAGGTTACTCAAACATGTGTGAATGGAAGAAAATACAACACTAAGTATGTTTTGATGAGATAACACCATTATAACATGGCTTAAAGTTCATAAGAGTCAATTTGGTGTAATATAGGACCTTCAAGTGCCATTTAAGGTATGTTTATACAGCATAAAAAAGCTATATTACACGTAAGAGATAGTCAAAAAGACTCCAGCCTTAGTGACAACATGGCCTTGGTTCATTGAGTACTCTGACGATGTGGCTGGCGGTCAGGACCTGATGATGATGATGATGGTTGGAGATGGCTTTATTGCTATCATCCTCATATAATAAGTTATACCATATTGGCCCAAGGCAAGATCTCTGTTCTAGCTGATAGGAACCCAGCCATGTGCTCTAGAGAGATAGCTATAATGTTATGAAGTAATTATGTGGGACTATGCTTTTCACCCTACATTGATTGGAACTGCTTTGGACTAGAATTTGGCCTTCCCTTTAAATAAGATGCATCGTTTGTTCCTGGACACTTACACTACCCCTCAAACGTTTGGACTCACCCTCTCATTTTTTTAAAAAAATTTATTTATTTATTTTTTTTTCTGCGTTCACTGCTTATGAAGTAAGGTATTAAGGTACTTATGTTTTATATTCAAATCCTCAAAGTACAGCCACCCAGATATCAGTTCCATGATATCAGATGAGTTGATATCCCTTTTTTCTCTATAAACTGGAGTAATAAGACTGTTTACTGGTCGATATTGGCCCGAAATGCCTTGCAATGTTAAACTTGTATTTTTACAAAGCTGTTCTGTAATCACTTTAAATGATCAGAGGGTGGAATACTTGAATTCTTTGGATGGTTTCCTTATCCACTCGCGTATTTTATTTGCAGTTCATGTGTTTACTGTAATAGTAGAATTTATGTGAAGTACAGCATGATCTCAACTTAGCATGAATATAAAATCATCAGGAGTAAGCCACCCCTCACCCAACACTTGATTTAAAATGTTTTAGTCAATTCCAAAAGAATCCCATTGCATTTGTGCTGTACAACATGGCACAAAGCCTCTTAGCGGCATCATTAATCAGAATAGGAAAAATCTTCATTTGAAAAAAAAAAACTGTATGCGACTCCATTACATCCAAATCCCTCACTAATGAGAAAAGCTGCTGTGACAAGACTAACGTAAGATGGCGAATATGAAAAATCAATGATTCCTCTGTATCGGCAAGAGACCACTGTACCATGCTTACTGTGGGATCTTGAATGGACTTCAGAGCAGCTCAGCTTTTTTAGATGTCTTTCCAAGTTCTACTACACGCCATGTTTAATTCAACTGTAATGTATGTTAATATATGCTAATCTGTGTCACTGATATGGAAATGAACACCTAACTCCCACAATCAAACTTGTCTCAAATGGCAACACGCATTTACTGAAGAAGGTGGCTTAAAATACAGGCCTGATCAAGTGTACAATGCCTGTAATAGGACCTTGTTCACCCCAATACATTAAAATGAAAATGTACAAAGCTTTACTTTCTAGAGCCAGTATGAAGCAAAATAAGTACAAAAATATGCTAATAACGCAAATAAAGGAAAACAAAATAATTCAATGTAGTTTATTTTCTAGTTAAAAGGGTAAATTTGATTATGCTGCAAAAATAAATTAAAAATAAAAATAAATTGTCTTTGAAAGTACATCATTTAACTTCTAGTTCACCTCTCCACAGATCTGGCTTGTACATTGGTCTGGTGGGATCTCCTTATCTCCATGACGATACCTGTGTTGTAATCCCAAACTGTGGAACATTTCAAGCAAAAAGATAACATGTCTATTGAAACATGCAGGTGGCGGACCCTCACCCTTCATGCATCTTTAAGACCCAACCAACTGTACAAAATATAAAAAACATAACAGTATGCTAGAAATAGAAATAATATAATAATATGTGGAGCTTGATCTCACAAATGTAAAGTCAGTTAGGCCTGTATGAAACTGCTACATTATTTTTTTTTCAAATGGCATTAATTGTGTAGTCGACATGTTTCCTGTTATTATTATCGCATTGTTAAACATAAAAAAGTTCATATGCCCACCTTCTTTCCAATGCTCTTCTCAACATTCTGATCTCTCCATTAACAGTAGATGGCACCAAGTCATCATGCAGTAACAGGCAGTGGATTTCTCCCGTTTATGTTCTCAACCCCAGATGCACTATTAGTAATTAGGTTATAAAAATGGGGGAAAAGGAAAGGTTTTTGGCTGGTTAAAACTGCATTATTCAAAATCTCTCTGCTTTTAGGGACATGAGCCAAAAAAACATACCCATTGCTCATTTCTTCACATTGTAATCCCAGTGTAGGTGTTTTTATGAAGAATTATTTAAAAAAAAGTGTAAGAAGCATATATAGGTACCTTCATAGGTATAGATAATGTTTTGACCAGTTGCTGAGCATTAATTAAAGGTCATGTTAGAATGGTTTTACCTCCTTAGAGCCCTACCTGAAGTTGTATTTTTTCTCATTCATACATGTTTAAGTAACCCTTTATTATTAGCCTGTCTGCATCTCTGAAAATGCTCAAAATGTTCTTTTCCACCTTTGATGTCATGAAGCGGTAGTTGTCAAGTTAACAGCTCCTTTTAACCAGTCTCTTCTTTTTTAGTTCTGTAGAGACAATTCCAGGTCTGGAATCATCCAAATCATTTTACTGAAGATGTTAGCAGTTTGAAAACACAATAGAGGACTTCCTGTATTAGTATATGACATTACAAGGTGAAACAAAGTGTTTTCTATGTCAGAGAAGAGCTCACCCTAAATATGCAGGGTTAAACATGTGTGAGTAAAACTCCAGGTATGTTTGTGAAGAGGAAACAACATTATAGCATACAGAATATGGGCCCTTTAAATAAACAACAGGGAATTTTAGTTATTTTGTTTTACTGTGCCATCACGCCGAAGGACATTATTCTTGCTAACTCATGTACTAAAACTTATAGCTTTGTTTTACAAATATAAAAATCTAAATGTCTCTAAGGCTCAAAATATTGACATGTAGATCCTTTGGATGGAAAGAGACAATTATTTAAACACTAGACACATTGCGTACCCTCATAAAACTGGCAGAGTATTGTCTGTTCATTCTTCTCCAGTGCAGTCTGAATCTTTTCCAAATGCCCTGATACTATCCTCTGTCAGACAGCACTCATACTTGTGTAGCAGACTGGTGTCTTATCTGTGAACGCACAGTCAACCACCATCAAAGGTCGGACACCTGTGTTCAATGTCTGTGAAATTATTAGCTCTCAACCTGCAGTGAATATTTCATGACTCCATTCCAGTCTATTTGTCTTGCTTTGTGATAATCAAGATGCTGAGGGAAGAAACAAGCAATCTGTTATTCACATTTGCTCAACAAAGTCTTCAGAATTGATCAAAGTGGCCGAGGTAGGACGGCCAGCACGAGTTCAAAGTCGTTGTTATTTTTGATTTTCTAAAGTTACAAGCAAAGTTTGCCTGCGAGTCACTGTAGAACACTTTAATTATTCAGTGTTAACTTACAAAATTGATCTGTACATTTTTTCAATTCCACATTTCAAACGTCTGGGACAGCAGCAATTTAGAGCTAAATAGCATAAATATGCTTTTTTCAACTCCTTAGTGACAATACAAATTTAAACAAAAAGTAAAAGTGTTTGAGTAAGCACAATAAAGTCCTGCACTGTGAGTCTCCATAGACTGCACGTACAGCAGGCTTACAGGGATTGAATGATACCTGTCAATCAATACTCATGATTGACAACAGGGATCATGAATGGCACAATGCTAAAAACAGCACCGCTGGGTGTAGACATTTCCCTAACAAATCTATCATACTCCCCTGTCAGAGTATCACTCATGTCTTCAAGTCTGTCCTGATAGAAGTACTAAGGACAGGTACATACACTACTACATGCTAGCAGTAGTACTAACATATACACCGCTTCTACTTTTAACATCCAATACTCGAACTTACCATTTAGTTTTGTCTCAGAAGATGCCCTGAGTAAAAGTATCCAGTTACATACAACAGTAAGTGTTAGGACTCACACTTTGAATGGCCATCATAACCACTGAGTGGCCATTTGCTTCGTTAATGCAGTAAAACATAACGACATGTTGTCTCATAATCAGGTCTCCTCTTCTATAAGAGCCCTGCTACAGTCACACATCCATCACTGAACCTGCTGGACTCTTATGTGACTGCTTCGGGATACACTTGCTAAGTGAGACACTTGAGTTGTGTCTAGCATTATACAATGACCACTAATTGCAAATTACACCAGTCCCAGACGTGCAGTGGGCTGAGCCCATTATTGTTTATTACTCTTTATGTGGGGCTTTGTGCTAATGATTCCACTTTATTAACACGCAGTATATACAGTATATACCAGCTTGCTAGTGAACCCAGACAGACTGTAGGTCGTAGTGTCTCCAACCAAAAGCCAATATTTTCTTCTCTGCTGTGTCAGGTTGATTGAATTAAAATGTTTGTTTGCTCAGAGGAAAAGAAGTCTGTCCATCAGAAAGTCTCCAATAGTTACATTGTGTTAAGAATTACAACCTGTCTGACAGTTGCTACTTTCAATCTATTACAAATACTTTCCTTATACCAAGCTGTTAACTTCTCACATTGAAGATTTTAGCTTTAGATGTGTTGCTACAGGGCAATGCCTGTATTGCAGGGTTTAATCACTGTAGTTTCCAACAGACTGCAAACTTAAGCCCAGTCATTATAAAATAATTACAGTCCCTGTAATATTTAGTCAATGAGCATGGTCAGAAGTCTTCTGTTCAATAATCAATGTCATACAATTACTGTCCTCTCACTCCCAGAGGTGAAGAGAGATACATCAAGTGCAGCTTTGTTGAGCTAATTCTTCTAAAATCATAAAATGATTTGCACTCACATCCATGTTTTAGTAGCAGTTATCTCAGAGCACCAAGTGACTGAAAAGTTAGTCAAACACTTTGCATCTAAACTTAATATGCTTCAAATTCCTGTGGTGGTTGCATAAGTGTCTATGAGATACAAGTATCCAAAGTGATTTCTTTGGTATGAGTTTTGGTGCATTTATTAAAGTAGGGCGGCCCCATGCGCCGCTCTGCTCTGTCTGCTGTTGTTGCACTGTACGATGGACGTGACGTGACAGGAATAACAATTTGTCAGAGCTGGCATTTAGCTGAAGCACTTGACTTTGTTGAAGAATTGAAGAGTTTGAGCATTTAAAATGTTTGTTGTACACTGAAATCATTTGTATCCAGTGCAGTGAAGTGTACAGTGTCTATTGATTAGGTGATGGTATTTTTACAGTATTTGACCTTCAAATGTCTTTGCAACATTCACAGGAACCACAGTTACTTTGCAGAATTTAGTATTCGTGTTATTTACTTGAAGATTAGCCCCCACTTTACTGAGCATCCATCATTCATTTGTATGTATTTTTGCTCCAGGCTCAGGAATTAGGAGTTCAGTTGCACTTAGAGTTTTGATATTTTCATCATTTTGGCTAATCAAATAAACTTTGCTTTTGCGCATTTTGATCAATTCTACTGAGATTTCTCCCACTGCTTTGTTCTCGACATTTGTAATTATCTTGCAACAATCGTCAGACTATATCAAACTTTATGTCCTTATTTAAGCATTTGTCTGTGATAAACATTTGATTGTATACTTGGTTTGTTGTGTTTTCAATACAGTGCATTTATCTGTTTGTCTTGGCAAGAGAAATTATTAAATCAACTTGTGACAGTATTTTATGAAAATTATATCAATAGACTAAGAATTAAATTAAAAAGTACATTTTACCTGTAGATTTGGAGCTCTCAACAATATAAAGCTGAAATATATTGCTTTTCTGGTGGAGGGTCAGTCAACTTATTGTCTCCATGGAGATATTCCACAGTATGGCATTAAACTTAAACGTCCTATATTACACAGACTTGACTCTTGTGAGCTTTAAGCCATGTTATTGATATTATTAGTCTGCCTACATCTCCAAAAGTTCAAAATGCTCTGACTCACCTTGTGATGTCATGTAGCAGAAGTTTTCAAATGAACAGCTCCTTTTATCTTTTGTTCAGTAGAGATCGGCAATTCCAAGACTGAAATCATCCGAATGATTCTAGTGAAGGTGTATGGAGTTTAAAAACACAGTGGAGCACTTCCTTTATTACCTCATGACATCACGAGGTGGAACAGGAGTGTTTTCAGTTTGAGAAAAGAATTCAGCCTAAATATGCAAGGTTTGTGTGTTAAACATGCAAATAAAACAAAAGGTATTTTGATGAAGAAACATAGATCACAAAACAGTGCAATATGGAAACTTTAAATTTCACTATAGAAACAAGCAGAAAAGTCACACAGTGCACTTTTAAACCTATTTTATTCGGATAAACATTGACCTTTTATTACCTTGTTGGTGCTGTTTTTAAATCACACTGGATTTCTTTTTATGTCTTGGCAAGAAAAAGATATAAATTATACAATACAGTAAACCTTATAATCAGGTTTGATCAAACTTTCAGAGAAGAACAGCAATTGACCAAGAAAGAAAACTATTCTAGCTGTGGATATTGCACTCTCATAAGATCATAAAATATCTGAACTTTTCTTTTTTTCTCTCAGAACTTGTTATGAGTCATGATGCCCAAAGCAGCTTTTCAGACCTGTGGGAGAATTTGTGGGAGAATTTGAGTAGTTTGATGAGGCTCTTTTGTCTTTTCTGTCTCCAACATCAATGCAGAAGTAAAATCTGAGAGTACATAATTAATGAACTGGACTTGATTGACTTTTGTTACTTACTGTCCGTAGTTTTTCACTTTTGACAGTGCAGCTATTGGATGTCACACTTTCGCATCCATGGGCAAGTGTCAATCTTTGGGATAGTTTTCAGCCCAACCTTGTGGTGAGATTCATTACATCCAGGAAGAGGATCAGTGGTCGCTCACAGTGGCTTTTAAGGACTCCAACATTGGCAAAAACAGGAACCTGAAATACTATATGACGGCCATTAAGTGCGGAGTAACGCGTCAACACCTTCTCAAAATAAACTTAATACGATGGGATTTGTCAGCGTGTGAACAGTACTGATCATGGACGACAAAAAGCTGTTAATTGATATAACAATGCAGACGCTAAAGGAATCTGCTATGGTTTTCATAAAAATCTTTTTTGAAGAGGCCTATATTACACTATTTTCTGATGTATGTTATAATGTTGTTTCAAAAAAATACCTTGAGCTGTGTTTGGTTTCATTCACACATGTTTAACACACTCTCTCTGTTCCACCTTGTGATATCATGTGCTCCACTGTGTTTTTAAAGTCCACACACCTTCACTGGAATAATTTGGATTATTTCAGCTCTGGAATTTCCAATTTCTAAACTAAAGGTAAAAGGAGTTGTTAACTTGAAAGTTACAACTGCACAGAGCATTTTGAGTTTTGGAGATGTAGAGAGACTAATAATAAAGGGTTTCTCAAACATGTGTGAATGAAACAAAGCACAACTTCAGGTCTGCTTTTGAGGAGGTAACGACATTCTAACACGATTTAAAGCTCACAAGAGTCAATTTTGTGAAATGTAGGACTTTTAAACTTTGGTCTGTATTTTTGAGTCTGTATTTCTTAAGGCAAAAACGGTCTCTAGAGATCAAAGTAATGAGAGGTAATTCAAAGACAAATTTAAAGGTGTGCGGTGTAAGTTTTCTGATGGAGGTTTTACCACATGCTTGTCTTGGAGATGTTTTGCCTAAAATGTTCCATAGTATGGCATTAAACTTCCCAAACCCATATCCATACAGTCAAGCAGGTGATGCCACAAGGCCAATATCTGTAGAGAGGCATTTCAGGATATTTTTGAGCAACTGAATAGAAGCAGAATAGATCAGTTTAATACCATGGAAATTCAAGATAAAACGATAATAACTCAGTTGGGACAAGCAGGTAGCAAACCCTCCTTTGCTAAAGTTACACAATGAAACATGAAAATATGTTTTTTTTTTTCCTAATTAATATCGAATGCTGTCCATGCATGGTATTCACATCACAACAGAAGCACAACATCTCCTCTACTGGCTCCAGCTCTTCGTCTGTGCTCATATCTCCACCAAGGTCTTCTGCAACTCTTTTAACACACACAAAATCAATGTAGTCAATCTCTGTACTTTCTGTACAATAAGCCTCTGTTCATTCACTGTATTTAAGTGCTGTCTACAAGGATTATATAAGCATTTGTTGCGAGTTCAAGAGGTTCTCTTTTTTTAATTTATGATATATCCTTGTAAACTACTGTGAATGTGTGGCATTTGCTAGCCATTTAAAACAAAACTTACTGTAAAAAGAAAGCAAACTTTTATAATAGCAGTGAGATTAGCAATATTGTGAGTTATGAGCTTGTGTTGGATAGTGGAAAATACAATATAAAGTTAGTTAAGTTGTGAGAGAAGAGAACGCATATGACTAAATGAATATAACAATACGTGCCCAAAGAAAGGATTAAACAGTCCCATTGAATGTAAATGAGGGCTCTTGACTAAAGTGTGCGGTGCTTTTATACTAATGCAAAGTGAAAAAAGGGAAGGCGCTCGTGTCAGTCAAAGAGATTGATTTCCTTGTTCACAGGGGGGTCAGCATTCATATCAAAGATGCTGAGATGGGATTTTGATTATGACTGCCTCAGTGCCACCCTACTGCGATGATGTTTTTTGGCTGCTGTCTCAGACGTTTGAAATTGCTTAAACAACAAAATGAACTGGCAAACAGATAGACAGGCAGACAATGGAGTGAGTAAACAAAGAAGTAAAAGCAATTTTTATAATTACTTACCTTTTCAAGTTTGGATTCAGTGGTTATGTATTCTGGCGTTTGCAGTGGTTTACAGAGCTTGTGTCACCGCCGAGTTGTTGTGCTGTTTATGAGAATAATGAAAGGGCGTTGGGATGCTTTGTTTCTCCTTGTATTACAACGGAGACCTCTTTCAATGTTACTGAGAAGACATCCAATTAAAATCGGAATATATGGCCTTTGAGCTGGAGGTTACGGCTCCCAATGGCATTCCGCTAACAACATATTCATGGACAAAAGTCGGTTGATGAAAATAATACAGTGCACCACACAACCTTTCAATGCATTCATTGTGGAGAAAGTTGGTAATGACACGATAAGGAAGAAGTCAGGCCTATACATCATCATACCCGGACAGGACACATAAAAGAGCACAGACACGACATTTTATTGTGCGAATCATTTCCAAATGCCAATGGCTTATTATTTTCAATCATATGCTTCTCTGGGACACTGGCATATGCATTTAGGTGGACTGTTACAGGTGGGTCAAGCTCTGTTTAAATGAGGTGTTTTCTGTGTGAAAATCATAGTGCAGGAATAACACAGGTTAAAATAACAAGTGTCCTTGCATATTTATATACATCATGATGTGTAAAAACATAAGCCACTGAATTCCCCAAGAAAGAATTCTTTCTTCTATAGCATAGCAAGTGCTGAGATTTTAACCAATTAAACAGTGCTCATTAAAACAGTTAAAGTATGGAGCAGTTATTAAATTCATTCAGAATAAACCGACATTGTTCAGTTAAATAAATGTACTGTGGTATTTTAACAAATAGAAAATACTTAACAAAGGGTACATAGACAAGGTGTGCAGACCTGAACTACGACTCCACAAGTTCATGTGGAGTCCTTTGACACATTGCACTTCTGCTTTATGTGTGTGTATTCATAATGCTGATATCACTTTTACTTTTAGCAGGATTATGGTCAGGAGTACCTAGCTGGAGGATTAATTTACTGCACAAGCATGATGAGGGATTGAGTTCTTGGAGTACCTTGTTGTTTGATAAGAGTGCTAACCACTCTGCCACCATGCTGTGGTGCCATTATTGTAAAGTACAGACCAACTTTGCAACAACTAATTATACACCTTCTAGTGGGAACATGCGGGTTAATTGGGTTAATTGCCTCATAGTAAAACAGTGAAAGAACTAGAATGAAAGTAATCCCCATAAAGACTTGTTACTGTGAACAGTTTAACCTTCTATAGTGGGAAATGACCTGAATCAATCACTTGAAATGAGATGAAGTCATTGTGAGATGAATCACTTGTACACTGAGGTCAGTGTAACTCCATAGAGCTGTCACAAACATCTCAGGCCTAATGCTCTAGTGTGGCGTGTGCTGGGAGAGTGTATAAACTGACCGACATTTGGTGTGGGGTGTGTGTGAGCGCTTTACACCTTGTATGAATTAGCTGGGCTTTGCCTGTGCGCCTGTAATTACTGCCCCCATCTGAATGGGCTTAGCAGACTAGTGTGGAGGAGTCCCTGTGGGCCCCAGCGTGGGTCCTTTCAGCCTTGTATATTTCTGCCCTGCCATTTCAAAAAAAGTGTATTACCTTCTGGCGGCGCTGCTAAATGTCATGCCATTCTCCGCGGCGTGGGAGGACCGGCACACATCGGGGTGGTCAAAAGAGACCCCAGCCCTCCAACACAACGGGACGCCAGACATTTGGAGCTATGGGAATAGATGAGCAAACAATACGTCTTGTGTATTTTTGCAGACTTCTCCCCTTTTTGAAAAATGGAAGGAGACTGAAAGAAGAGAGAGATATTAGCATAAAAATGATCAGGTGTAATGGAATTTGTGAACAGGCTGTTTTTGAATAATAGTTGGAATAGACTGTGAATGTCCCCACTTTAAATATATATCTATAATGACTGCTTATATCATGCACAATACTATTGTAAAAACCTTTTAAATTCATTTAAATACTGAGCAGAAAGCTAGAGAACTGTCACCACCAGGAAGAATGGTTTTCATAAATGGGGAAGGATGATGCAGCAAGATGTGCTTATGTTTTTAATGCAATCTGCTTGGATCTTTTTAACTAGTAATTGGGCTAGGCTGAACATGTTTTCCTTATTAGCTAAAACATTTAAATAAACAACAAAACTAATTGTTGGATAGAAAAGAAAAAGTTGCAAATCTGGCACTCAAATTCAGCAAAGTAAGTAAAAGCTCTGACAGAGGTAACTTAGAGCATGTTTGTGTTTCAATTTGAATAAAGAATTTGCATAATTTTGCGCATAAACTCACAGCCGAGTTGTATAAAATGCAGATAGCTTGTGGAATTCCTTAGGCTGAAAACCCCTCTCGACACATCTGAGTAACACATCAATATTGGTCAAACATCATTAAATATAAAGCAGAGTTTATTTAAAATGTGCTGCTTGAGATGTGCTCTGGTTTGGAAAAATAAATCTGAAAAAGATCAAATGAATCATCTTTATGTGCAGAGGCAATTAGGCGAGTACAGAGGTCTCCCATGTGGCACTGCATCTTCTCTGTGTGTTTTCAGTGTAAAATGTGCATCCATCATATCACTGTGTGCTCTCCTGATCAACCTAAAATGTCCCTCTGGTCACTCTTCTTTAAAAGCATTAATCATGAATACTTAGTACACCTGACCTGCTGATCCCAAGTTTCCTCCATTTATCTTGGCTCAAGGAAGACTCCCCTTGCGTGTGGTCGGAAAAATACCTTCACCCTGATCTCTGTGAACTGTAGTTAAGAGTCACCCATGAGTCCCAGCTACAGCAGAGGTTACCCATGGCAACAATAGGCTCATAATAAATGATATAACAGAGGGTAGCAGAAATGAAAGTGTTACTATATTACTTGACTTAATTGTCCACAAGGGGAGACTTGTCCTCTGCATTTGACCCCGATACCAGTGCTGTCAGGGGCAGGGGGCAAACGCAGGGCAGTGCCTTGGGACCCTTCTCCACATCGTGAGTGAGAATCTTGGTCAGGAAAACTGCAGCCTATTGTTCCTGTTTTAATTTGATACCGGTAACTAGACCCAAATGTAAATATCGATTAAAGGGTCTCTATTACACTATTTTCTGATCTGTGTTACGATGTTGTTTCCTCATCAAAAACATACCAGGAATTGTGGTTTGTTTCATTCACGCATGTTTAATAGACAAATACTGCATATATGCTGTTCTTCTCTCATACAGAAAACACTAGAATCATTTGGATGATTTCAGGCCTTGAATTTCTAATATCTCCTGAACTAAAGGTAAACGTTCTGTAAAACTACCTCTTCATGACAAGGTGGAACAGAGCATTTTGAGCTTTGGAGATGTTGACCAGGATTACTCACAATTCCAGGTATGTTTTTGATGAACTAACAACATTATAACATGGCTTTAAGCTCGCAAAAGTCAAATTCATGCAATATTGGACATTTTATTATATTAGTGATGCAACTGCCTTCCAAAAGTTATGCAACCTCTCATGTAAAAGTATAAGTAATGTTAGAATACAAGACAAGCCCTCATTTGTCCAGGAGTGGTTCAAGATAGAAAAGAGGTTAGAAAAACAAGGACAACATGAAAAAGTTGTAGTCCTAGTCAAAAATGTGTCATTCTAAGTTATAATCCACAGAATATCACTAATGAGAGAACTCTTTGTACTAGTTCCAAGCTGTGACAATTGGAAAAGAAGGTGTCAGGAATAGTATTCTCAAATTTATGCACAAATTACCTCACACTGCAGAAAATTAAAATATTGGGTTATGTTGATTCCATTATGAAAGTTATCAAATTTGGGATAGATTTCATATTCAATACAATACATTTGACCTTTAACAGTACAGTACTTAGAAATAGACTTGGACAAACTTAGTGATCCACAAGGGAAATTATTTGGACACAGTAACTCACTCATCACAATTTTAAAATAATAAAAAAGAGTAAAAATAGAAATGGTAATAATAAATTCCAAATAAATAGCAAAAATAGCAAGAGGCTTGTGTCAAATAAGGCATTTATATAAATGTGTATGTACAAGTAAAAATAAAATATAGAAATATAGTAATACAAATATATCTCTATATACAAGAGGTCGTAAAGAGAATATATGAACATTTGAACTACTTGTAAGTGCAGATCTGTGGGGTTGTTACCAGGCAGACTGCTACTCATGTCCCATGTTCCGGGGTGAAACAGAGGCTATGGAGGCTCGTAAATTTTTGATAGAGGAACAGCTCCATAATTAGGCAGATTACCTGTTAGCCATGCCTTGTGTGCACAGACCTGTTTAAAACACCTCTGTCCTCCAGGCAAATGGAGAGGAAAGTCAAAAGAAATTACACGCTGCCCTGACAACAGCTAACTCACTATTAACGGCAGGGCCACTGGGAAAATATACTAAAGCGTCTAATGTCGACTCATGCTTATTAATATTTTACAGATTTTTTGAACAAAAGGTGTGGTTAATTTTTAAAGAAAGTATGGCTGGCAGTGGCAGTCAAATGTCAAAGTGGTTCAGGTCTTGTATGTGAGTGGTCCTCTCTTCTGTGTCATACATAGTGCATTTTGGTGAAAGGGCTTTTGTGTGCTCACAGACTGTCTCCTGTGTTAAGACATCTCCAGCTGATGGACTGAAAATACACTGGAACTCATGAGATGTCATATTTTATCATTTACAGCTATTTGATATTTATTTACATTCAGATTGGGATACAGTAAAACTGCAGACTGACAAAAATATTTGACCTACTGTATTTTTTTTGTCCTGTTTTGGTGAAATAGCAAATGTATTATTATCACTTTATTATGACTTACTTTCCATTCAGACCACATAAAGTAATAATAATAATAAACAATACATTTGCTGCTGTGATATTTTAGAAATCAGAGTTCACTTTCTGTAAACACAAAAACAGCAAAAAATAAATACATTTATAAAGCGTTATTTATAAATGTATTTGGCTGTATGTTCAAATTTCAATAAGTGCAAGTCATGGGCACATTCAGGAGCAAGTGTATAGCAAGAGAATATCTGTTTCTAATAATAATAATATTTTGACGAATGATGAATAAATCTCCAGTGAGGTTCATTTGGTCTTCCAATGAACACTAGTGAGCAGTTGAAACTGTCAGGTATGAAAACAAACTGTTGGTCTGAAAAAAGAACCTAATAACATAGACAAATAAATCCATCTTCCAAAGTTAAATTATTTCTTCAATATCACAAACATACCTGGAGTTGTTGTGCGTTACGTTTTGTTTCATTCACACATGTGTAATATATGAAGTACTCCACTGTGTTTTTAAACTCTATACACCTTCACGAGAATCATTTGGACAATTTCAGCCCTGGAATTGCCAATCTCTACAGATCTAAAGGTAAAACGAGCTGTTAACATGAAAACTACTACTATATGACATCACAAGGTGGTACAGAGCACTCACTTTTGTGTAATATAGGACCATTATGCCCTGGCCATAGCTGCAGTCTATTTTGCCAATAATAAAATGGTGACATAATTACCATATTACTATATAATTTCCTGCTGTTCTTAAACTGTTCCACAAATGTCACACTATCTGTTCGGCTGGTGTAGTCCTGCAGTAATTAATGGCTCCTGTGTTTCCAATATAATCACCGTAGTGTTGGGCTATATATATCTGAGTACAGTGTGATGTTTCCCCAGTGGACATGGGACCATCTGTGTTGTCATGTTTTTACTGATGACACCAGTGCACAAGTTTCACATGTTTCTAAACTTGGACCATACTGAAGGGTCTGCCTGGTCTACTGTCAGGATTCAATCTGGTACTGGGTTATCAATTAGTAATTCTAAACAGGGTGACATTTTTTATAGTATGCATATTGTCAACTATCTTAACAAGAGGTAGAAATCGAACATGTCAGTAGGAATTTGTGTGCTGCGGTCTCAAGCAGGGACAAGTAAAAGAAATACTAATTTTGGAAATTACTGCCATAAATAAGTCTTAAAAATGAAATCCTTCAAACAACAAAAACTTGCTAAATATATGCATACATGGAAGAAAATGAAAAAAAACAACAAGTCAGCATTGGAATCAGAGACATCAAACCCATGACCTTCTTGCTTGCAGATAGGCCTGTCATGATGATTATTATATCGGCCTATCATTCAATACGTAATATGGAACATTACTTTTTTGGAAAAGTTTTGTAATTTTTCTGTTCTATAATAGTATTTGAGTTGTAGAAGGCTGAATTATGAACTTCTATGATTCATTATAGACTAGGGGTGTAAGAGAAATCTATTCAGTCATATATCGTGATGCTTCATTGCGCAATTCTCAAATCGATTCAAAATGCATCCGAATCAAATTTTAAAATAAAATTCATTAGTTACGTTCACTGTTCTGATGATTTAAACATTTTTATACATTATATTTCATACAATTGTGTTCTCATGAATTTGGAGTTGACTGTATTAATAGAAGTAATTATTGATAAATCGCAATATATCATCCTGTGTTTTAGTATTAAGATATCGAAATGTGCTTATCATGATATGTATTGCATCGTCAGACTCATGGCAATGCACACCCCAATTATAGTAATTACTGAAGTGTTGCATTCTGCTTATATTTAGTTTATATTTTTTAACAATATTGTGCATTAAGAATACTTTTTGGAGGATAATTCTGCTTTATGTCTTGGTTTCAATGTTATTGTTTATCATCTATATTTATTTCTGCAATATATCGCACTTCAAAACTTGTTACAGTGACAGGCCTATGTGTAAAGTTGACCAATATGCCTGTATTATCCATATGACTGTATTAGTCATCTAGTTTTTAATGTATATGTACAGCACACATTTTCTATTGAAACATTCACAAACAATTTTCAGTACATCCCTGCTATAAGTGTGCTCCATCTGTGTCAGAAAACATGATTCAAACACTTAAATCCTATTCATTTCAAGTTGATGTCTGTCAAAGCTTTACGTTATAATGAAATACATATGGAATGTACCAATTAATGTTTAGGACAAGTGACACAGCTTGTGTAAAGCCTGTTCCCATGTCAAATCAAAATCGTCAAATAAAAGCAAATAGAAGAGATGTAATTTGTGGTCATTTGGAACTTAGTTTGACACATAATTAAGCTCAGTCTACCTTATTACATATGTTCCACTTACAGACCACATTAGCCCATTCAGACCTACAGATAAGACTTTGCAGACATCATTGCGCTGACACCATGCAGTCTGCTATTTCTGTTACTGATTGAATTTTTATGGAGGTCATTGTAAACGTCGGGCGCTGGATTTCAAAATACAAGAAAGAGGGCAATCCTGACGCAACATTATATCTTTCAGAGCGCACATAAAGCCTAATGAAAAGCGAATACACCATGAGAGCTGCTTCCACTGCTACGCCAATCCACAATCTGTATGCAAAGACGAGAACCCAAATCTTGAGGGACTTCAACCAGGGTAGAGTTGAGGACACGCAACTGCTTTCTCAAACTAACTCAACAGCTCCCTTACGCAAACAGCAAAGACATGTCAATTCCGCGTCAAAGGAAGTTGGGTGTTGGCATCATCAGCAGGCTACCAAGGGGTCCACTGTCTTTTTAATCAAATTCGCTCATCATAATGTCCAGAAGCCTGATCACTTCTTCGTCGATTGTGCAAAAGAAGAAGTGCACTGAATGCCTCTCCCTGTTGCGATCCTCCGTAGATCATCTTTGATTGACCCAATTAGCCCAGTCCACCGGGTGATGCTTGCTTGCTGCTTGTTAGTGTTTCGCGTTGGCTTAATCATCGAGTGGAGGACGTGAATGAGGTGCAGAGCAGACCTGGGCTTTTAAGTGCAAATCAAACTGGAATTGTAACCTGTGGTAATTTCAACAGCTGGGAGAAGTTAGCAGGTCACTGTGCGGAGTAGTGTTGGAGAAATTCCCCAAGCAATTTCGTATTCCCCAGAGTGTTATCCTCAAGTGTGTGTCAGCAAATGTTGAAGGATCTTATACTGTACATGCTATACATACGCTGAGGCAATATGGTCCATCAAGGATTTAGTATTTCATTAGACTTTTTTTTGGTTCAATAAATACATTTTAATTTAACTGTTTTATTGCAACATGATCTGCTTGTCTCTATACAGATGTTATTGCTTTCTCTTGAATATTCCTCAGAATGAAATTGAACTAACTGTTTTGCATTTATTCAATTGCATGTGGTTTTATTGCTCAATAATACCTTGAAAAACCTACATTCTTTCTTTGGGTGGGTTCACCTCTTCACCCATAGATTTTTATCCGTGGATCTAGAAAAGTTTAATGCCTTACTGGGGAAAATTTTGGGCAAAGTAATAATGATCTCCATGGAGACAAGCAGGTGATGGGCCCTCCGCCTGAAAGAGTCAGTATGTCTTGCTGATGTGAGGGACACATTGCCAGTGTGCTTAGATAAGATTGAAATTGCCCAGTAAAGTAATATTTCACATGCACCATTGGCATACTTTCATGTTGCACTTTCTGTTGCATCATAATTTTGGTTTTTGCTTCACTCATTTGATATTCTTTGGATATTAGAGAAAGTGATTTTTTGAGATATTGCTTCAGAGTGTACTGCAACATACCGAGTATTTACCTTTCATGATATCATCAACAAAATGAAACACATCTCCATCGTTGTATGTTTTTTTTTTTTTTTAAGTGGGCAACATTTTTATGACTTTTTCTTCTGTGGTATAATGAAGCGTTTTAATGTGACGTAGAGTGGAGTGAGTGGAGCCAGCAGCAGTACACAGAGCTACAGCGCAGTCCCTGGTGTGGAGGCTGTGAGGGGAGCAGAGGCCTAGGCTGCCAACAAGATGAAGAGTGGCTCTTTGTTCATTCTGTCCCAGGCAGGAGCCATAAGAGAGCCCAGCTTATGCACTGACACCTTGACTGGCAATTGTGGGAGAAAGAGTCCATTCTCCAGACAATACGTGTGTTTAAAATAAAGAATATCATTATGTTTTGATTCTGTGTCATTGGTGCGAGTAATTCCTCTTCTCGCAGTGACACCGGTGCCTCTGGGCTTACTGTATGACACTGTTTATAAACAGAATAGGCTCCTGAAGCACTCCGCCAGGCATTTGCGAACGGAGACAACAGCAGCTAAATTAAGGAGAGAAGTTGAGGAGTAAAACAAAGATTATTTGTTGTGTCAAACTTTCATCACAAACGTCAATCACTTGGAATATTCACTTTATAGGCTGTCACCATTATTACGCTGCCATCAGCATCATATGCTCTGATATGCTGTTGATGTGCGTGTTCAACACTTGTTTCACCAAAACAGACTCAGACTTGACTAATCTTGTGTCTAAAATCCACTGTTTGTTTGACTGAATGCATTAGGGTCTTGACTCACCCTGAGAAAGACTACTGCCCGTGGCAGTTCTTACAATCACAACATGTTTTCAAAATTTAAGAATAGGCAGTTCTTAGGTTCTTTTTCCTGCAACCTGTGGTCTGTAGACCTGCTATTGCAGCTCTTTGGGCATCAGCTCTAACTATGTTTCAATAAACAATGCTCTATTTAACAGATCAATGTTACAGTTAGCAGTAATTAATGACACTGCATTGGGGTTTATGGGTGTTATGGTCTAATCAACTTCTGTGTACTAAAATTAATTTTGTACTCATAATAGATGCAACAACTAATGACTTGGATCATGAAGGTTGCAGACGTTAAACTGGCAACAAAAAGTGTGCCATAGATTGTAAAGGTTTAATTATGCCCGCAAGGGGTTTCTTTTTTGTGTATGTAGGAGTAGCAAACTGGAGGATTAGACTTCTGCATTTTTGGGTTCATAGGAGAAACCGGGTTGGCTGAAGGAAAGACAAGCAAATAAAAATTTATATCGCTGGTATATTTGTAGCAGTTTTAATTCATGTATAGTACACTATCCCTGTGAAACGGGACAGTAGGTTGAATTGGACCCTGGATTTTTTTTCATTATGAGAGAACAGTGCCACTATGCCATTTTTATTTCTCTGTAAATTATTGCAGAAAAATATAGATATGTGTTCTGCATAGTGTTTTAATAAGAAAGTGAATAGTTTTCATATCGCTGTGTCAGACCTGCTACTTGTTGGCCGGTGTCCAGTGTCCACCCTGCCTGAGGTGCATACATGGACTGGGCGTCAAGAGGAATAAATGAATATGTACATTTCTCACCTAATCTGAGATGCAGACAGGTGTTTTCAGAAGCAGCATGTGTCTATACGCTCGTCCCTGAAGTGTGAGACAGTGAGAGACAGTCAGGAACACATCAGGGCTCCCATCTGTCATAAAGAGATGAGGCCGGCCCATAGGAACTCACAGGTACATTCAAGAAAATCAATGGGACTGCTCCCTGGGCACTTAACCTGCTTGTAGAACTCCATAATGACTTGTTTCAAATCATATTTAATTTATGTTGTAGGACTCTTGAGGAATCCCTTATATTTTCACATTATATACACATTGTAAATGGGATGAGTCGGGTGATACAATGCATCATCACTGTTATTGGCATGTCTTGGTATTCAAGAATTTCAGCATGACATTTCAGAGACTTTTCACCATTCGAAAGATTCAAAAGACAGGGAGAGAGAGAGATAGAGAGAGACTTTATTGATCCTGAGGGAAATTCAAGATTTGCTGCAGCAACATTTACACTGCGTTTCTCTGTCACCTCAGTCAAAGGTCTCGGTGCAGTTTAACAGAAGGACTGGTCAGGTAGGGTCAGCAGATCTGTGTCTGGGCAGTTTGAGGAGAAGAAGAGCCAAAAGTGCCGCTCCTCTGTGCCCTGTAGCAGTGTCACAGCAGTGTCCGGGGGGAGCAAGGGGAAGCCTCGTTTTCACTCCACTCTGGTGTTTCGGTTGGTGATGAAATGCTTCATTCCCTCAAAGTATTTCCTCTAGAAGGTCTTCTGCCACATTTGCTGCCACATATGGTGTAAAAAGCCTGTAGCATCTCAGCTCGCCTTTTGCTTGGTCTCCATGGATATGGGAAAAACAAACAGCTATTTCACAAAGTGGTGCAACCCTGGCAGTGACCTCAACTGTTGGCTGAATGTCTCTCCCTTCTTTCTCCCCATTTCATGCTACAGCTGTCCTGTCCAATAAAGCCTTTGGGCCAGAAAAGAACTCTTTTAAAGAAACTATCATGCATTATTAATCTTTATCTTTATTTTGAACTGTCACGACAGAAGAAACATAAGGTGGTACAGAGATGAATACTGGCTGTACATTTGAGTCCCACAAATGAAAGTTTGATGCTCGAAATGGAGCGAGAAGTAAGACTTATTTTAACCCACTCCATTGGGTCCTTTACAAGGAAGAACATGCTATGCTAACTCAGGCCACTAGGGGTCAGTTGACTTTTTTTGTAACTTTTTGTGGAGCTCAAACCTGTGCAACAGACTGTGTTTAGATGGAAAGTCTGCATAAAACCACTTTCAAATTAATACAAACGACTGAGGAGATGGCAGTTCATTTGACGGTCTGGAAAACAAAAGGAGCAAGATCATCATTTTGAGTTATCCTCCATGTATTTCATTCTTTCCTTGAATAGTCCCAAATATTCACGCTGTCTTTCAGAGATGCACGGCCCTCTCACAGTTGTCACCGCTATCTCCCCCTGGACAGCATTAGTGTCAGCCCTCTCCCTCGAATCTTCATTGTGTGTAATCATTGCTTTGTCTCCAGTGCCCCCCGACACACACCTCACTGCATGCAACTTCCTCAGTCCCACCAGCACCCCCACTCTTCTCCATTTTTTTTTACCCCTCCCCTTCTCCCCCCTCTGTCCCCAGCGCCAATCAGCTGCACTTGTCCCGTACCTAAAGGGATTGCTGTCACGCTGAAAAGGCCGGGCCCGTTATGCCTGACAACTTGTGTGTTTGTATACGCCACTGCAAACGTGTCCCCGCTGATATCGCTTTGTCACTTAATACTGACCCCCACCAGAGTGCCATTAAGAGTCAGGCATTCCACCGCCGCACCGAAACAAGGCATTTTCTGCAAAACTCAGCCCCATAGGACGTTTTGAATACTCGTCCCTCCTGTCATCTGCGTACTATTGTTCACAACGCAAACCTATTTTCTGCTTTATTTATGTCCCACAGCAAGATGCTACTAGGGACCCACAGGGAGGAGTGACACTAGTCCTTCAGTGTGTTTGCACAAAGGTTTAACTCTTTATTTTTACTGTCATTGGGTTGACATTTGAGTATTGTCTGTAGTTTGTGAGTTTTTATTTTTATTGCATTGTAAAAACAGTGACAGCTTGTACAGTGTGTTTTAACTGGAGCCTGTGTTTGCCAGATATATGTAATTTTACAGTTTATACTTATAGAACTATGAAAACTATTAAAAGCCATATACTAATCAATACAAACTATTTAAACTAGATAGTAATGTACCAGAACTAACAAAACAAACAAAAACAGGACACAAATGACCTTGAGTGTCATCATACTTCAATATTGCTACTAATATTAGTATTATTTTGTGTTAGAAGAGCATTTTGAATGTCCAGTGTATATACTTCTTAATGTAACCTTAAAAATTAATGAAACAAAATAAACTAGATGTACATCCTATTATTAAGAAAAGCTCTACTCGTTGTTTAAACTTTTTAGTTTACATTGTGTGAACTGAGTCTAACTGTGTGTCTGTGACCCCAAAACACAGAATTTCTTATTACGTTTGAAATAATGAACATGGAATGAGAACACTAATAAATCATGTGAGCTGTTTCCCAATGCAGAGTATAACATATGAGCCATATGGTGCCATATTGTTCTGTGCCACAGAGGCCGCTGGCCTGTCTCTATGGCACACTCTTTACCCTCTTACCTGTCCCTCCGCCATCTTTGAGGGCCTTGGTGTCAGCAGTCACTGTCAACAATGAGCTGCTTCAAAGGCAAGTACTTTTATTCAAGGAAATGACTTTGTTGAAGGCTGCTCTCAGAGGCGCACTTTAGTAGAAGGAGGATAAACTTTTTCACCTTAGTCGCAAAGTGAATTGCAGACTTCCCTTGCAATCTGTTCTCCAAGGAGTTCTTGGTTCAAATTCATGCAAATAGATTTAAATGTGAACAATGTCACTTTTTATGATGGGAGGTCCACCACCAGCTCATCTCCATGCAGATGCTGTTGCTGGAATGTTCCACAGTATGGCATGAGATGATACATTAGTCCTTCTGTGAGAACATTTATGTATTTATTATTCTACTTGGGTAACTTAATTTAATTAATTTTAGAGCTATTTCTGCTATTTCAACGTTTTGCTCCTACTTCGTACATTGTTTTTTGATGAATCAGTACAAAAGTGTTCGTCAATCAACCACTTGAAACTGAAGAGGCTTAGGATGTCCTTGAAACTCAATAATTGTTACAAAGATACTTGTATGATAAAGATTTCCAATTGCACCTTTTTCTTTGACTGTGTCAAGTCTGATACTTAGCGAACCGGTTAGTGACGCTGCCTCATCGCCTTGTGCAACATTCGCCGAAGGTCAGAAAGATTAATTGAATGTATTCCACATCCCCTTCTGAGCGAGGCCTTGTTTCTGCTGGAGATATGTTGAGGATAAAAAGTGTTCGAACTGTTGCTTTCAAGGACATGCCATTGCTAACACCCAAAATACCTTGGGGGATATTTTTCCCCCTTAATAATACATCTTTTACTGTATGTAGCATCCCGTTTGCTCCCCATTTTAATTAATTGTGAAGACTGTGATACGCGCATACTTATCAGGATGCAGTTCTAAATGGGTAGAGTGGAGCGGGGAAGCCATATGGTGTTGTCTGACATGAAGAAATTAGGCCACCAATGCTGTCTGTTCATTGTCATCAACCTGGCCACCTGCTTTGGGTAGTGGAGATCACTCCCTCCCGCACATCCAAACTTTTTGTTATGTCTTTATTGTTCACATGCACTATTCAAATGCCAAGGGTTCACTGCAGATTGAGTTGAAAGAGCCAGTGGAGGTGCTTTGGCTACTTTCCAGGCTCTAGTTTTTGAAAGATTTCAGAAGAAGTTAAAAAAGATAAGTTTGAGATACAGATGGTTTAGACTGGCCATGTCCTCTCTGGTTGTGTCCTTGACGTAGCGTCCGTAGATACCAATGCCAAAAGCCCACGCGGCGTTTTAAACCAACATCCAACAAATATTTTTTACAGCTCTCTGCGGTCACATAAGTTATTATTAGACTATTTTATCAAGCCACCTTGTTGTTACTAAGCAATGCCTTCATTTGAAACCAATGGAGAGGACGTAGCTAGAGGAGGATACTTAGGTCACATTACAACTCAGAATAGACATGTTCAAAACAGTCCAGCACCTCCAGGGACACACACAGCCATCCCGAGGCACTTAATTTTTTTCTGTGTCCATATTAATTTTTCATTGGTGCACATCTTGACTTGAGCACGGTTTCCCCAGTTTCACTGATCTACAGTGAAGCAAACTGTCATATCCATTTGGCAACCACTCACAGGCTACACCCAACTGCTGTTTGTGGGTCCACAGCCACGATATGGAGTTATTTAGACTGCACTCTGTCATGTCGGCTTACACCGCGTCCTTCACTTTCGGAGAGTAGGAAACCAGCCAAAGATAACATAGCTCTGGGCTGCTTTTGTTTGAAATCTCTTCCAATTTGTTCTTTTACTTCTTTTTAATAGTCGACGAATACTTTGAGTTGAACTAATATGTGTCCCGAGGTTATAAAGTATACTTCTGGGAGATTTACAAGCCTTGACCTTAAAATTCAACATACCAGTGCTCAAACCTGACCCCTGAATGAAGTAAATGCTCTGTGAAAACAGGCATATCTCATAAGGATGAAGAATACACTTATACAAACATATTTTATTGGTCTCTTTACTGCAGTACTATGGGGTTAGCACTTTCCAAGGTCACGGGTTCGATTCCCAGACTTTGTGGGACCTTTGAGTAAAGTTTGATGAGTGTACCTATCTGGCTGGAATCTGGGTGGTCCAGTTTCCTCCAGCAATCTATACAAACATGATGGACTATTTTTCTAGCTATAGGTAATCCTGACCATAAATATAGGTCAAGATGTGTTTCTAACTGGTTTTCTAAACATCAGTGGTTGATGTGTTGAGATTTTTCTCTATGAACAACTGTACCCTTTACATTGTAGAAGCCTTCCTCCCAATGCAAATGCAAGAATATGTTTCAAATATTCTACTTTCACCAAAACCAACCAAAGTTATATGATGGTACCCTATACATTGATCAACTATCCATGTCAGGTTAAACCCTTGTAATGTACTGTTTTCTAAGTACCCAAAATGTACCTGTAGCACTTCAGATTTTAATTTGAAGTTTTCTAAATAGGAGGTGTTCATGGGGGAGCTCCAACTGACTACACTGTAAAATTGTCACCCTGTTGCTGCACTAAGCCTTGTCATTTTGGTCTTGAAATGTTTGTAATAACCACGCTGCATGATCGTGTTGTTTTTGTTCTGCCATATTGTACATATTGTAAATAAATTCCTATTCCTGATATGGACTTGACTCCAAATTCGTTCCTATAACCTCTAGCATTGTGAGCTTCAATTGCCTTGAGCTGAACACTATGGGTGACGTCACACTCCCTTAGTCCACTTCTTTATACAGTCTGAGTGGGACTCTCTCTAAATAAGTGGAACAAAGGAAAGGACCTAAATAGCTGTAGGACAACCAAAACAGTGGTTAGGTGGATGGCTCATGGGTCTGTGCTCTTTGTCAATGTCTTGGCCTGGAGCAGAAGGGGTTAAATACATCCCCTTTATTGACTCAGCCCCCGTCAACTGTCAACAGGTCATGGAGCCCTTTGCTTGAACCTTGAATGCACAGGATTCCGGCCTCATTCCGCTTTAGCCGCATTGGTTTTCCAGCTCAGAGCGGAGAAATATTAAAGATTGATGAGAGCTCTCAGAATCAGTTCATTGCTCCAGAGATCCACGCATGTGTTATAAGTGGGAAGATTGCTGTAGCTGCTTTGCCTCACTATATACTGATGCATGGGTAAAGACAAGGTTAGATTGTTTTGTTTTTTTTCTTCAGTAGCAGGAATGATGGCTTTGGGATTGCCAGAGTAGCCATAAGTATAGTTGAATGTGAAATGTGATGAAAAGCTGGTGCTATCCGGAAAACAGTAGCTTTCATATTTTCACAGACTCATACTTGGAAAAGCTGATTCTCGTAATACCAGGACTGTCTTGAATGAAATTGCACTTTAAAAGGTCTTTGCAGCAGTACATCTGTCTAAAACGATCAGTAGAGAATCAGGACTTAAAAGGTCTTACAAGAGAATCAGGAATCAAACGTATGCTTGGCTTAGAATATTGTTTTAGCGCTCAGCAAGTAACTGTTTTCCTATTAATATGTCTGTGTTATATCTGCCTTTTTGTGATGTAGGCCTACAAATTGTAAGAAAAAAAACGTCGAGCATTTTGATAATTTATCCTTGGAATGGTCCCAACTTTCAGATGTACTTAGATTGCAATTAAACAGGGTGGGTTGTGTCAGGAAGGGCATCTGACATAAATCTATTTCAAATTATCATCTTTAATCCTGTCATTGCGGACTAAGATGCATAATTTGCTGTAAACCATTATGTCTGAAGTCAACTAAAGAAATTCTTGGTTGATTAGACATGTCCTGCAGATTGATTTGGTCGACTAAAAAGGGGGCGTAGCAAAAGCTATTAGGTATCTCTGGTGTCTGACTCAAACTGCACTCTAACAAAAACAAAAAAATGTCTGCAGAAAGAAAAAGAAACAATCCATTATAAAAACAGATTCACCTTGTCAATCATGAGTGCCTTCTTACATATAAATAGCAAAAAATACCAAATCTTCAGTTAACTCTCACACTTCTTTTTCCTGTCCATACAAAACTTTATAATCTAAAAACAAATAGTCAAAAAATTAGTCGACTAATCCAGATTTTGGTCAACTAAGACACTATCTACCGAACTACAACCCATAGTTTAATTGGATAACCATGGCTAACAGTGAATATGAAGTTAAAAAAAAAACATCATCTTTGAGTAACACAGAATGGGCGTATTAAGATAATATTGACTTTCTTGGGGACTGAACGACTTTTATTTTTCATTCACAAAATATTAAACTCTTGTGGCATGTGCATTGTGTTTTAAATAACAATAAATCAAGTTAATTATTGCATATTTCCATCCTGCTGAGTTTTTTTGTCAGACAGTAGAATCTAATATTGAACCCTCTCGGCTGTGTGTGTTCATGACCAATCACTGTAACGGAGAAGTCTTCAGGGACACATACCGGCATGTTCGAACAACGCCTTCATTTTTCGGTCTTGAGTTTAATTTTTCGTGCATGAGCTATATACTCAGCATGGCTCCACACTTTAACTGTCATCTCCATTTGGCAACTCCTCACCAGCCTCGCCCAAACGCGCCCTGCACAACCATACAGCGTTATTACCTGGGAAATTAATGATCTGGGAGACTAAGACATACTAGAGGAACATCTGCAAGAAATCACATCTAAAACAGACCTCCCCCTTTGTGTTCTATAACCGTTTTATTTCAACTTTATTCTTCAGCAGCATTAATCAGGGCACTAATTCGCTCTGTTAGCAGATGACAGTACAGTTAGCAAACACCGCCTTATGATTGATTTCCTACTATTAAAATTGACTAGGGATGAGTTATGGTGCGGAATTAGGTTGTTGTCTCGTAATAAGAGATTTGACTTAAAACAGTGGATATTTGAATGGAAATGCTAAAACTTTTTGTGATAACTTTTTGATTTTTAATGTCTTTGTTGATGGGGTTGTCTTTCTACGGTTAGTGTTGGTGTATACGTCTACTTTGTCATTTGTGTCATTAGTAACCTGAAAAAAATAATAACTTCAGATTGACTTGCTTTGTTGGGCAATGAATGCGAGCAATTAAAATGCTAGAAATAATGTAGATGTAGAATTGTGTAAAACCTGTACTGCTAATAATTTTAGCAACAAAAAGTAAATGAAAACTTGAAAATTGTTTCCTGGTGCAAACTTTTTCTCAAAGTCATCACTCTTGACACTACTGTACGTGCACTGGGTGAACGAGGTAAAGGGCCAAAAGTGAACATTTTGAGCTGGTTGAAAAATGTTGAAACTTGAAAACTTAACTTTTGAATTTGTAATTTCAAGATTGTTTTTCTCCTTTTTGTCAGTGTCAGTTACTGAGGGAAGCTGGGACTTGAGGGTTCAGGCTAATGAATGCACTTGCTCTGAACCAAAAGTGTAGAGTGACGTTTAACTGGCTAACCATAATTTGGATGGGACCATTGGGGTACTGATGACAATTCTAAGCAGCATTTATTTAATTGTGTTCTATGATTAAAAGTTTGAAAATGTTCTGTTGAAACTATGGAAGACAAAAATAATTATTTGTGCAGGTTTATTATTATTATTACTGTTATTATTTTTCATATTTGGGAGCAATTGTGGCCACTAGCTCAGTCTTTCAAGCAGTTTCTGATAATACTTTGTATTTACTGCCTGTTCTGTGAAATTAAGCAACAAGGTCAAGTGATCATTTCTGGTAGTATAATTATTAGAAGAAAAAAAATTATTTTCTAAATATTAAAACGTTTTGTTTTCTATCCCAAGCTATTATTATTAGTTATTGTGGTATGACGGGGTGTCGCCACTGAACAAGCAGGCAAATGCTAAGGTTTTTTTGTGCTGATTGAAAACTTGAACCAAATTTGAACTTTGGAATTTGTGTTGTCTTTTTTTTTAGTTACTGGGGAAACAGGGTCTCAATGAAGTTGTCGTTCATGAGATTACGTGCGCTTCCAGTTTCTATGGGCAGAAAATTCTTACCTGTATGTGATTGGTTGACCGCATTTTGGAACCAACCAATGGAGTTTCTAGTTATACATGCAACGTACATGCACCAATAGTGTGCCGTGGAATTACCCCGTTGCACGCTTTCTGACGTGCAGTTTTGGCTGAATCTGATCTTACGCTACTGGGCTTCACTGCGCTCTACAGTTTTCAGATTAGCGACACAATCCTACGGCCTCGGCTGTATTCTCCTTCATTTTCCCCCATAAATCCTTGGCGTTCTGTTCGTGGATTTGTTACTGTAAGTGTTGAAACGCCCTTTGTGATTGGACAGCGGACAGAAAAGACTCGATGAAAATAATTTTGACAAAAGGCCGAAAGGGGAAGAATGGCTTGGCCTTTCATGGTGAAATGTGATAGGATTATTCACATGGTGGCACCACAGGACAAAGCTGGAACCACACGACTGTGTTTTCAAGACATTTTCATGATTTTTGGACAAATAGCACTAGAGAATAGGTGCGCTATATTTTAGTCCGAATAATTTGAACGAGCTATTGTATAAATGTGCATATGTACAACAATACAAGTCTATGTGCAAATCAAATATGCAAAAATAACATAAAAAGTGACAAAATTAGAGCATATTGAAAACTAACAGTAACTAACTAGACATTATCTAAATCATGAAACAAAATTTTATACTATTATACTATTACTATAAAAAAATGACAGCAGATTTTTTAATAAATTGAAACACATGGCCACATGGTTTAAAACAATCTACAGTGTTGATTATTTGACATGTCCCTGAATGCCCCTCACCTATTTAATTGAGCTGTTAGCCGCCCTGCTACAGTGCGTATATGCTAGCTAGTGTACCTCATCTCTCCCTGGTGCACACAACCAGGAGGCTCCCCGTATAGGCAAAAAGCTGTGACCTTTCCTTTGTGGTGCAATCAAATGGAGCTGCCGTGGTCCTTGGCTCTGAATAATTAATTCCTCCCTCAGTAGGAGTGTTTGCTAAACACTGGGGTCCTCTGCAGTTCACTTTTTCTGCACCGCTGCCACTGCACCCAAGGGGGACGCGGCCCACTCCACGCTTCCGTCAGGCTTCAGATGTGCTTTTCCAACGAACACACAGACAGTCAGAGAGACACTGGAACATGCTTTTTTAAACGTTTTTATTTCTTTATTTTCCTGTCCGTGGAGGAACGGTAACAATGTAAGGGAGCTAGCGAAATTAGCATAATTTCTCTTTTACGGATTGTGCCGTGTACAGCGGAGTGAGTATCTGGAGTCTGAATTGCATAAAAAGTGTTCAGTTTTTGAAAATGTACAGTAACAGTAAATAGATTATTGGGGCGCATTCAAGCATATATATATATATATATATATATATATATATATATATATTATTATTATTATTATATTTTTCCCAGTGTGGTGTAGGCTATATAATTATTAATCTGTTTTTTTTTTTTTATTTTTTTATTTTATTGTTAGTCAATTATAACTTACAGTTTGAGTTTTTAAATAGTTGTTGTTGTTATTGTTTAACACATGCTTTTTGCTTTGACTACCAAAAACTATCTCCATTTGACTCATTTAAACATACGTGTAGTGAATTTGGGAGTTAACACCGTCGTTTTGCATATTAAAGAAATGTTTGTGTCATTTTTAGTTCACCCAAAAATACCTGACACACACACACACACACACACACACACAAAAAAAAAGTTAATTCAAGTTTACGCTGAACGCCATCGCCATTCACACATCGGATTGGTTTGCGAGAACAGCCCTCACCTCAAACTACTTGTTCCGTCAGCCGTCCAACAAACCAATCCCCAGTGAGGAGGTCCTAACGCTACGCCCCCTGCTGCATTTGCCTCGTAACAGCGTCATCTCCTCTCTCCCCTCAGAGTACTACATCCTTTCATCATACCAGGGTGAGGAGTAGGGGATAGTCCTGGATATGGTACTGTATATGTGTGTGTGTGTGTGTGTGTGTGTTTGAGCACATGGGTGACAAGTGCTTTGATCTCCTGCTGAAAAGGGCCCTAGCTGCGCGAAAATTATCAATGAGATGCAGAGAGAGGTGGAAACTGAGTAGTGGAGTTGTGATGTGGCTAGGTACATGAGCCAATCAATCAGTAAGAGTTATATTTATTATTTACAAATGTACTGTTTATACTGGATTAGTGACATTATGAATGCTTCTATAGGCTCATTTCAGATTATATAAAGGGTTATGTGTGGTGTGTTTTAAAAATATGCTCCAAAAAAATCATGTTTCTTTGCTGTTTGAATGCATGTAAGCCTGCTACTTTAACGAATTTTGAGGTGTGATATATTTCAGAAGTAAATATAGATGATAGATGATAATATTGTAACTAATTCATGTCACTGTAGCAAAAAATAAAAATAAAAAGCTGATTTATACCACAAAAACTATTCCAAATTTACAATACTGTCAAAAACATCTGCAATAAATAAACAGCAGAATGAAACACTTATTTAGTTTTATTTGTAATGTTATTAATTCAACCGTTTATGGCTCAAATCTCATGATATAGTCAGAAAATAACCAAAAATGTCCCAGTTGTGCAAAGAAAAAGTACAGATGATAAATATTGACCCCAAAAAATATCATCCGGGCTATCATATACTGAATGAAGTCTATGTAGTAATAAACGTGACAGGCCTCAGTGCATATCAAGTTTGCACGTTGACATTTCCAAGCGTTATTTCTAAGGTGCAATAGAAGGGATACTAAAACCTCATCTGTATTCAATTTTATGAATGAAAACCAGTGCAGTTTTTTCCCCCCTCCTCATTATAAGACCACAGGACAAAGTAGAAAAAGCCAGTGGATTGGGCCTGACCTATTTTCACAATAGTAACTGCAATAGTAACTGACACCATTATATGTATATTCAGCCAACAACTGCTTCTATGCTTGAAATCACATGCTGAAATAATGATGCAATTCATGTTTATTTAATTATTGCAGTGTGCCGGGTTACTCTCACTGTGGCTCATTATTGTAAATTAAATCGATTTTAACAGTGTGCTTAAAGCCATGAGAAAAGTGCCTATGTGCAACTAGTGCAGGCAGTGTTTAGACAGGCAATAAAGAACTGCCTTCATTTTCACACGCAAGATTGTGGTTTTAACTAGCTATAAAATTACACATTTAGAAATTAGCAAGTTTCTGTTGTTAAAAAGTACAATTGATTCATTTGTTTTGTTCATCTCATCGCATTTGCTGTATTTTGTAGATTTGTTATTGCAATTTCTATATATGAAATGTCAAAACAACAACAGTGCTATTTAAGTCAAATGTACAATGGCATTTGAAGAGATGTAGTTGTAAGTGACCAATACTGATGACTTAAGTTACTCTGGTTTAGTTTTATGAATGAACCCAAAGCCTTGTATCTTGAATAAAGTGGATATTCTGCTACAATAATTATCTCCAATTGTTTCTCCAAGTTGGACTTTTTTTAAATAATACTTTGGAAGTTTGGAAATAATAGTTTGATTCTAAACTTAAATAAGTGATTCATATTTTGTAAATGAAACACGGAAGGAAGAAAAAAAAATCTCTGCATTTTAGGAAGAGTAAAAAAAATAAAAAAATCTAAAAAAAAAAATCCTTCTCTCTGTGGTGTATGTGAAAGTGTGTGTAATGAAGACGTATGCAGCCAGCGCAGTGTGTTGTAGTGTATTGTTGGAGGGCAGAGCTGAAGGGGGAGCTATGACTCTGCAGCAGGTTCAGCTCAGGGCTCCTCTCAGCTCGAGCAGCAGCACTCACACACACTCACACACACTCACACACACACACACACTCACACACACTCACACACACATGTACACACTTTCACAAATATTCACAAACATTCAAACACTTTCACACATTCACACTCATTCAGCCACTTTGACACACTTTCTCACACTCCTCTGGCTGCGCTGGGCCACATTGATTTCAGTGTATCTGTTGAAGGGAAATAATCAATGTAAATTCTCTGGCAAAGCAGCCCAAGAGTAACACATGTCTGATTCATGCACCGGACATTGTCAGAAAGACCACTGTTTGGGGACTTTCTCACCTGTATCATTATTATTTAATTTTTTCACATTTTGAAAAATTTCCATACAAATAAAAATTCACATTTTGAAAAATGTTTTAAAAATAAAAATTATGTGCTACATAAAAATACAGAATAAAATTTATACATTCCAAAATTTTAATAATTTGATTTAAAAACTGAAAAATAAAATAAATGTTTGTAAACGTAATAACAAACTTTAAACCTGGATCAGATAGAAATAATGGAGGGGGGGAAAAAAAGGAAATGGAATGAATATAATTTTTTTTTTTTTTTTTTTTTTTTCAAATAAGTTGGACATAAGCCAGTCAAAGTTTGCCAATTTGCACTTATTTATTTATTTATTTATTTATTTATTATTATTATTTTATATATATATTTTTTAATAACGATACAGTTATTTTTTGTGGTAGAAACCAAAGCAAAATCTTTGCGCAAAATATTTAATTTAGTATTAAACACTTACATTTCTAACTGCAGTACTTTATTTCATTATTTATCTAAGCATTAATTTGAACCATGCCCTGTTCCTCATATTCCTCAAGTAAGTCAGCGTCTTGGGCAGGAAGGAAGTCTGACACCTATAACCTTAACATTTTGTTTTTGCTCCAACTTGAACTTGGTCAAACGCTCGGGCTCCTAACAAGGCCAGAGTGCAGCCGCTTGTGGATATGTAAATGTACTACATGTGTGAGAGGCAGGGAGAGAGGCTCACAAAGAAAGGGACTGGTCTATTTGGAAATTCCTGCGTGATGAAAGGGAAAGAATATCCCTCCAAAAATGATTAATGTGGTGTTCAGGTACACAGAAGATTGAGTGATCCTGTCATCGCACCATATGGTACCAATTTATTCCGGCAAGAATAAGGCAAACTCACTGGAGGAACTGCAAAAACTGTGTCTCCTTCACCAGACTTCAGGAAGGAGCCATGCATGTATAAACCAAAAGGACTCAAAGCGTTCTGCTGTCCGTAACATGCACTGGTGTGGGAAAGCTCCTCTTACATGAGGCAATTAGTGTTAACTTTGGATTTATTTATTATTATTTATTTTTACAACCTTTTTCTATTGTTGGAAATTTGTCATATAAGAAATTGGTTTTATGCCCCTGAAATGTACGTTTCCAGTTAGCCAGGGTTTGGCTCACATTGGCTCACAAAAACTGCAGTATATTGCAACCTGTGTGGTTGGATCCTTCATTTATACACACATGTTGAAATTAATTTTAGCTTAAATCTTTAAAGCTTTAAAGCTTCAGCTTTAAATTTGATGTTGCAACACATCGCAAAAATTGTGTAGTAACAGACTTGGGTAGAAAGCATTTTGGCACATTTACATTTCACCTCTGAATTTATTTTGTTTTAAACTAGGATTATGCAGGCCTACAGTATCCAAATCTGTGGGGGTGTGGCATATTCTGACCCAAATAAAATTGATGAAGTCATGGGATATTTCCAGTCCAATCCTCCCTTGACAGCACCCCATTTGGTTAAATATACCCAGGTAGTAGTGGAATGTAGTGTGGATGTGACAAGCCTGTCAAATCAGGTTGAGGGCTGTAATTTGACGTGGTTTGTTCATCCACTCACACTTTAATGGGGTCTTTCCCCCAAAATAGACAGCTGTTCAAATCTACAGGACGTGCTCAGCTCCAACAGGCAAAATGTATACACCATCAATAGTTCATTTACATTTGTAAATAAACTGTTATAAAACTGTTACAATATTGTTACACCGTATTTACCATTTATTTATCATTTATTACAAAATGTAAATCTGTGGTTAACTGGGTTAACCACAGTGCCATAGTCCTATAATAAATGCTCTTTTTGTTTTGTTTGTTTCAGTTTGTGTCAGAGAATAAATGTATATATTTTTTGTGTGAAACCTGATAAGACTGAGACTGAAGATACTGTTGCACAAAGGAATATTTGACATAGGAACATGAGTATGAATGGTGTGTGTCGTGGTGGTTAGGGGGGCCAGCGGTGTTTATTGGCAGTCTTGCTTCCATTAGTGTACCCCAGGGCAGCTGTAGCATCAACAGTAGCTTACCACCACCAAGGGTTGTGGAGTGAAACATGCTATATAAATTCAGTGCATCATCATTATTATGAATTTTTTTGTTTATACCCCGTTTACATAGTATTGTATTGTTGTATAGTTTTACAGTGTGCAACAAGATTTAAATTAGCTGACCTTTAAATTAGCTATGGCAAAATGTGAATTATGGAATTGCCTTATTGGACTCCTACCTCACTGATGTCTTATCCAGAATGGCTTTTGGAGAGCATTTATATTTTGGAATGCATATGGCCGCTGAGTGAGGGGCTGGGGTGGGAGGGAGCGGGTGAGGGGGCTGGGAGCTAGTAGCACTTTTCTCCTCCAATAGTGTGTCATTTGTGGCCTTAGCCCTGCAGGGCACATGGACAGGAACTGATAACGCTCTGTGTAGCCTGGGCTGAATTGGGCTCTATTATCCGAGGTGTGGAGCTGTTCAGTGTGGAAATAAAGGAGTTTATCCACTGCCCATCGGACCACCGCTCACTCTGTTTGGACTGGTCTGAAGCATTCCACAAAGCCCAGCCCCCCTGGCACACAGGGGACTACATCTGGGAAACATATACACCTTATGCACATTTACTCCCCCAAAAAGCTTTATTCAGATGTAAATATATCTAAATAAATACAACAGTATACATAGTGAAAAATACATGCCTAAATATTAGCATTTCACTGACAACTCATATCTTAAAGACCCTGTACCCAATTTATTTCCATGTCTTTGAGCAAATCAAGATATATTGGATATATTGAATAAGCAGCACCTTGAGGTCAAAATAAGCCATCTCTGTATTGTCTAACTCAGCATCTAAAAAAAGTGTGTTATGGTTTAAGTATCAGGAAGAGTGTGGTTAGCAGTGGTAGTTGTTAGCCTTAGCTTGATGGCAAAACTCCTCTCTGAAGTCTGAAGGTTGTAATACATGCTTATAAACTCATTGTGGTGAATATTTAGGATACTCTGCATAAGGTAGATGAAGAACATTTTTTGACCACTGCAACTTGCTGCCTTAACTAGTTCTGTTTTTCAAATTTTTTAAGATAGTAAAAGTCAACCGGGAATGCTAGATTTGCCCTTTAAAACTGCATCTAATATGGATAAGATGGGAGAATATATAGAGAGCAAGAAAACATAACAAAAACATTTATTGCAAAGTTCAAAATCCCTTCTAAGTTGTCCTTTCAGTATGTTGGTGCCCGTGTCTCAGGTTCTATGATTTGTATTGCTTGCATTCTATCAGTTGTGCCAATTTTGTTTACTCCATTCAGAATTTGGAGCTGAGCCAGAGAGGGCATCTGGTGTAAAATATGTTTGCTTTGGTGATCCCTAACGAGAAATGCAGATCATTCCATCATATTATTATATTATTATGTCAAACTTTTCGACAACCTTGGTGGTACATTATTGGCTGCAGTTTTGGCCGTACAGATGAAATGAAAACAAATATCGCAGCTATAGAGGGTGTGACGACAGCGCAGTGCTCGTGTGTGTGCGTGTTTGGGCGGGACCGTACCAGGGAGCAGAGAAATGGATTTGCTTATACAGCCAGGGCTACGGCCAGATCTCAAATGTTTGACTTTTAATCAAGGAAGTTAAACCAAAGGGGGTTTTAAAAGTGACTCTTGTGGCTTTTGGTGCGCTGAAAGGGCTGTGCGTGATTCCACTGGCATTGGACAAATGTAACTGTTGAAAGGGCAGAAGGAAACTGCTCCGGTCCCATAGTGAGGAGTCAATGTGCTTTTTCTACTGAGTGCCTGACTAATGGGAGGGAGCCTGAACTATACGGCCATGAACCAGGAAATCTCACAGAATATAATCTGAATAAGTTACAAATGAGAGAGCTGTCGGGGCACATAGCTTCCAAATCAACTGAGCATTTACTGTTCTATTACTGCAGTGTGAGACCTCTTTAAAACACTCTTTTAATGTATTGGTTTAGTAATTATGGTTATTTTGGCATGGCAATGACATTGAAATAAATCATTAATTTCCTTGTGTTTTCAGTTGATTAAATATACAGCATGACGAAATAAGGTATGACCAAGTTTGTAATGGTCATTTTCAACAGGTTTGGTCAGGAAGGGCACCTACCAAAAGACGTCATGCTTGGAATGTGATGACCCTAAATTTCTGTAATTCTTAACAAGTTCTCAGTTATCAGAAATAATGTCCATAGACTAAATATACTGAAATGTGTTTTTAGATATAAAACAACCATGTTCTATATATTATTTACCACATATAGTTAGCCTTTGTCATGACTTTGTGTAGTCATAAGTCTATGTGAAAATTTAATAAGAAATTGCAGAAGTACAGAACCTCAGCAGATTTACTGTACTTTAAAACAGTTTTCTAATCTAATAAAAGCCAAATCCATAATGGTTTTCAGAAACTATTGAATCTTTAGTCCCTCCAACAAACTTTACGCTAACTCTGCAAAATAACAGTGTAATATAAAATCATATATATAATGAAAGTGCAAGCTTGAGGGCCTAAATGGAAAAAAAAAAAAAAAAAAAGATAAATTATCAATACCTAGATGTAGTAGAAATCATTTACCTTGGGCAATGTCTATGTATCTATGTAAAAGTTCTGTTCATTCCGTTGTTCTTGGCACATAGATTTGGAGGGTACTCATTCCAATCTGCTTTCACAAAAATACCTCCGAATACCACCTGGCCTGATAGATTTGTCTTGAGTCTCTGTGATTGAAAAGGTAGAGCTTTAATCCAGGTCAATAGTAGTAGGGGATACTTGTGTTGGATGATGTAAGGGCAGTTAATAAAACAACTGTGATTGGCTGTATGGGGCAGAGGGAGACAGCTGCTTGTGATTTGTGGGCACGTACATTATATTTGAAAAAGTCCAAATGCCTCAGAGCTGCAGGATTCACAGAGCTGCAGGATTCACGCGACACACATTTTCTCCACACTCACGGGATACAACATGACAGGCAAACAGTGCACTGGAAGCATATGCAAGCCTTTAGAATGTACTACCTGTTTTACTACTGCTTATGTGCATTGATCTATGATATATGATAGCGGTTCTCAAACAGTGGTGCACGTTTGTCTTGTGGTAGACTAGAGATTTGTTGTAGACCAGAGTAACAGTGATTTAAGTCTTTTAATATTATTTTACTTTTGGATGGATAATAAAAGTGGTAATTAAAAGACCTAGTATTACAGCATGTGGCCATCTGTGAAGAAATGTTGAAAAACGTTACAAGAAATTGAGCTGTGTTCTAGAAAGGAAGGAATCTCTTTATCTAAGTATGTCATCAATACACAAAATTCCTTGCAATATCCGCAGGAGCAAGGAACACATTTTTCTGGTAGTTTATGTGTTCATTTAACAAAACAAAGATGGCATGATACAGTTTTCCTTGTCAAAGAATGATAATAGTGTAAAGTACATGAGCTTTGGTCTTTGTTTACATTATGTAGCTTGGTAAAAGTCACGGAATCACCTCTGTGTGTCACCGCTGCTGTGTCCAACCAGGAAGTAAGATTATTAGGGCTGTTTTTTATTAAGAAGTTGCCGATATGATACATATCTGGATGCATAAGCCACGATACGATACATATCTCAGTACAGTGAGCTTTCGATTTGATACAAGTCAGTACGATATATTTCAAATTGATTCAATATGATTCAATAAAAATAATGGCTAAATCATGGCTGTGATACTAAACGATATGAAGTCTTTGTTAAACCACTTCCTTGTGCAAAGTGAATATGAAACACACATTTTACTCATCAAAACAGTAAAAATGTCAAATGTGTTGCATAAACGAGTTTCCTTCCTCTAAACAAGCAACAAAACTGTAGCTGTAACAAAATAATGTCAAAAAATACTCTTGCGAAATATCAATACAGCAGCTCATGATATTGATATTGTATCAGCACATTAAACAATATGATATATTGATATTTTTATATTTTTGCACACCCCTAAAGATTATACACTTGATCCAGCTATTCAAATTATACAATTAGTGACATTTTGAATATAATTATGTTACATTGTGCATTTTTATGAAATTATACTTCTGTCCTGTCATATGTGCTTTAAGTTCAGGTTAGGCTCAGTTATGACTTTTGCTCAGATCATAATTTCTCTGTTTCTGCTTTTGTCATAATTTTGACACAGTTAAGTCTATGTGTACAACATCCTTTTGAGATCTGCTTTAGACGATTCAGGTTTTCTTCCATCTATTGAAACACGTGGCTGACCCAAGGTTAGTTTTAATAGCAGCTGTGTGCATGTACTCAGAATCCTTTTCTTCAATACTGTTGAAGGCACATTTCCTGGTGTTTACTTCCACTACTTTATCAGTTTCGTATCACATTTGAGAAAATTGTTCTGAACATTTTTGTGCATCATTGAAAAGTACAGAATCCATTTCCGGGCCACCTGAAAGAGATTTCATTTTCAGAGATTGCAGACGTGGCTATAAGTCAGTGCATAAATGGGTTTTTTCAGTCATTTTTTAAAGTGTCGTTTTACAGCCCAGCATACTACTAATCAAATACTTGAGTCACCTTGAAGTGATGTATCCAATCCATCAAAAGTGCTTCAGATGTGTAATTGTTCTCGTCAAGTGAACGGTATTAGATTTAAGATGAATGTTATCTAAAGTCATCATTATAACTGCAAAGGAAGAAAAGTAGCCCCTGAAAAGAGCAAAACTGTAGAACTGCATTTTGAGTAATTAGTCTGGTCTCTTTCAAATAAGTCCTATGGGAAATCTCACTTCACTGTTTCATCTCCTGTAGCACTTCTCAACTCCAACTCAAGACAATTGATACTTTACAGCTGATGTCATCAACATTCCCTTGGGCTGTGATGCTAGCTTGAGGTTCTGCTCTGTCTGAATCTCTGTTATTCAAGTTAGACTTTAATAACACCGCCCAACTATAAAGAACTGACGTAATCTTAACAGATCTGATTGGTACTGTTGAGACTCTCTCGCATAACATTACAGTCACAAACTAGCTAGCATTAACCAAGGTTTTTTAATTAGTCACACTCATCTTTTCTATTGCAACTGAAATATTGTTTTAAAGTGTAAGCAGTACAAAATAAGATCACTGTGTGCAAATTCATAAGAAAGAGCCTCATGTGTCTCTAGGATTGGCTGTGCGTTTGTGGTCCAACCCCCTTCCCTTCCCATTCTGTACCCAAAGATTTCATGCACGTGAATACCAGTGATGTGCCAAAGGTTTGTGAGCAGGAACTGTAGACAAATTCAATTCCCCCTTATTTGGATATCAGGTACAACATGTTTCAAGCTCCTTTATGAGGCAAAATTAACTCATGTGAGCTTTAAGCCATGTTAGAATGCTGTTATGCCATCAAAAAAAAAATACCTGGAGTTGTGTTTGGTTTCATTCAGGGCATGTTTTGATAAGGAAACAATATTATAACATAGATTGTAAAATAGTGTAATATGGACCCTTTAAATACCATTCAGCATTCCACCTTACATACTACTGTATAACATTTGGTTGTGTATTTAAATGTATGTGTGCCATAGTACTGTATATTGCTGGTATTCAAGTCTGCTCCACATTTGTAAAAAGCAATAGCACTCATTTACTCACTGTCAGTTTTCCGAGCAGAGCCTTGTGAAATGGCTGCGTGCTGAAGGTGGCTGGGGCCAGTTCCGCTCACTTAATATTAGCATCAATGGAGTGGTTTAAGAAATACACATGTCACAGGTCCAAATGCACGCGCAGGGCTTGGGCTGTTTGACAGGGAATCTTTGCCCTAAGCCAAGTGTATAATGGCACTGTTTGCATGAGAGCGGCAGAAAATAAAGCCAAAAATGCTCTGTCTATGGAGCTATGAACTGCTTTAAGCCAGTTATCAAAGCCATCTGTTTAGGCCTATGGGGCAAGGCTGATTAATATAGCGATGGAAGATTGCCACATAGAAGCCAACGTCACTTAAACGGGCAATAGTTTTTTGCAGCAACATTCAATTAAAGCAAATTTATATGTCACTTATTTCCCAGGTATAGAACGAGCAGACATGGCTGCAGGTCATTCTGTCATGTATCATATTTGACATTGAAAACCATGCTTTAGAAATCTCCGCTAGATATTTTTGGGTCAGAATTGTGGAGAAAGCCCCAGGCCAAGCAGGAAAGCAAAAAGTTATTGAGTTTTTCTGCAAAACTAACTAGAGTGAATTTGGGGTGTGATGTCAAAATTCAGCTTGTGCAAAGTTACATGTAGTTAGCAATCAGCAAATTACTAAATCGGTTAAACTGAGCAATTTTCACACAGCTTTCGTCCTATTAGCATTTAGATGGGCATGCTAAATGGATATTGGTCAGGACACAGTGTAAAAGCAACCGATTCATTGACTGTGCGCTAACCACTCACAAATACATCAATAAAAACAATCACGGCCAGTCGTACGCCGCACATCCTTGCCATTTGAATTATTTCAATTCAATTTAACTCCGGGTCCCTCCCTCCACAACAGCACTCACAAGTCTTTCTATTTTGGCCTAATAATCCAGAAAACAGATTTCCCTTTCGGAGCAGTAAGCTAAGCGTCATTGATAGTTAAAGGAAGACATTAGCATGAGTCGCTGCTTAATGACATTGTTTAATGGTGTGTTCACTTTGTTAATATGGCTGACAACACAGACACATTATGCCCCCAACTTTGAGTTGTCGGGAGTTCAGAATCAAGAGACACTTTGAAAGATGAGGCCACTTTCAGACTACTTCATCACCCTCTTAAATCTACACTGTGTGGTTAACCCTATAGGCTTCCACTGCTGTTAACTCAAGAGTAACACTTTCAATCAGAGGTTAATAAAACTGTTTAGTATTCACAACGCATCAAAGACGCCATGACATATATTCATAGAACAGCATTTTCTAGCATATTTACAAAAGAACAAACAAGATAAAATACAAATTTTGACAAAGGAAAATGATTAATGGTTACTATGTACATTAAATATGGTTTGTGGTGACTGAACATTATCTATTGCAAAAATCTTTTCAAATGAACAAATATGCATTTCTTAGTCCCATTTTCTTTTTTCTTTTTTGTTTAATATTATTATATATCCTCTTTTTTTTAATTAAAGCCCCACTGTCTAACTATTTAGCCCAAAATATACTAATAAAACTATGACTCTGAAGTGGGCCTCCACCTTTTTTTCTCCATGGAAATGTTGTTCCTTTGACTATAATATTCCACAGTATGGCATTAAACATATCTGTCTCTAAGGAGAATTAAGTATGGTTTTAACTTTCCATTTCCATTGAGTCATGTAGGTGACGCGCTACCTCCAAAACAATATATATATTTTTGTCTGTTTTATATTGTCAATATGATTGCTTTTGTCCTCTAATCCAGGCCTGACATCACATACTCCAGACTTCATTATTCTTATGGGACTGTGTTTGATTTGTAATTGTAATTCTGAATTGAACATGTATTTGGATCTTCTTAGCTTTCAGCACCATAACTGCCTGCCAATATTTACATGAGTGCTACAAGCCAAGCCATATCATTGTTTCCACCATAGGAAGAACTGACATGTTCATAACATCTGACGCTGAGACACTTATGAAGAGCCCAATCCTCCACTGAAACCAGAAGATAGTGGGTAATTAGTGTAATCTCTATAGGCTTATTTCACTCTTCTTAGTTAATTATAACAAACTCCCTGTTCATGATCCGCAGCCTGTGTGGATCAAATACTCCAACTGTTAGCGCAAAGACACGAGCATCTGCCGCCGGTCTCATCCGTAATCCTGGTGAGGTCACAATCCTGAGTCTTTCAAACCTCTGTTATCTTTGTGTAGCTGGAGTGTACTTGTGTTTGTTTAATTGTCGAATTTCAAATTTGAATGCCTCCCCCTTTTCCTTCGCATCCCAAGTACCCCCTTTTAAAAACGCGCCGTGCACTCAACCTTGAGAATGTATCAATAATTCAGAGACATCATCCTCTCATGATGTAGCTGTCTAAAATTGGGGAGGTTCTGTCACATGACTGGCACCCACAGGTGATACATGCACAGTTAAGATAGCATACTCCCATGTTCTCAGAGCGGAGAATGGAAGCACACCTTTGGCAGCATCAAACCTAATGAGAGCACTACGAAATATGAAAGTTCACATCCTGCTATTATCAGATGTCATGAAAATACTTATAGAATGCATTTGCATATTGATTGATTTGTTAAAGTACCATCACTTACCTTTGTCAGGGGGTGCAGCTAACTGTTATAAGGGCCTTAAAGCTACCATCTGTAAGTTTATTTGTATCTCTGCTCTCTGGTCTTCTGTTCATATGTGAGAATACAACAGGGGTGGGTCAGCCATCTAATTACAGACAGTAGCTTTAAGGGGGCATACTGGAAAGTTAATGCAGGCTTCAGATTATCTTAAAATTTAAATTATGTAATAAAAATAAGCAAATACATTATCTCACTATACATTTCACTTTGACTTGAGCTTCTACATAGATTATATAAGCACATATGCTAAAGCAGATTTGGTGTTTGAAATAGTATACATATATCCGTCCTAGGATTGGTTCCTTTTCATTGTCAGTGTAAAATGAATCTATTATTAAGCGTAACCCCATAGTTTTTGCACAAGAATTTCTTGAGTTCATGATAATGCCAAGTTCTTTTCCAAAACTGCATGTAATTATCTCCACTCTTTAATCTGCTCTGCCACACCATTTCTAACAATACACTCAAATAAGCCATTAATTTTTTATCGCATCTGACGCGAGACTGCTGCTCTCTATACAACAGTAAAAGGTTATCAGAGCATTTCATTACTGTACAATTTAACTGTATTAAATGGCTTGAATGGAGGGGTCGACAAATCTCTGTATCTGTTGTCATTTTCATCACCAAACAAATTTGATTTTTCACCATCATTAGGGGGAAAATGAATACAAATGTTCGGGATTGATTTGGCATCCTCCCAGTTTGTTCCGTTTAGCGATAACCCGGCATAGTTAATTAGGAGACCTGAGAAATCATTACCCCCTGTTAATCACATTGTAAGTTTGTCTTGCTCATTGTTGTTCCAGTATCGGCGCAGTTGGAAGACAAGAATATTCCACTCATGTAATGTAATCAGAGATGCCAGAGAAGTTTTGGCTCAATTAGTCCTCCCTAACACTCGACAATGAGTACAGCCAATTCTGTCCCTCAATGAGCACCTGCAGGAAGTAGTCTCAGGCATCAAAGTTTTAGATAACTCAAGATGGGTTGGAAGTATCTGTGTGCATTTGCTAAGACGTTAATTCAAATTTACAGTTTCTTTCCAAAATGTTGTAAGAAAATCCACAACTCGCCCTAAGTACTTGTCCTATATTTTCAGCATGATCAGATATACCCAGAAAGTAATGTGCATCCAAAAAAGCTACACAAACAACTTTTAGAATGTTCATAGCCTGTATATACGTAAATGGACAAAACTAACCCACTAGCCGCCGTATTCCAATAGAAAATCAACGTGGGGGTGTTTCCAGCTCCACTGACGCTGTTTCCAACTGACTTTACGTACAAATATTGTCAGCACTCTCACTGTAACTGCTGCTTTGAGCCTCGTCATTTTGGCCTTAAAATGTTCATATTAACCAGGTCTACATGATCCTGGTGTTTTTATTTTGCAATTTTGTCCGTAAATTATTTCTTGATATGGAATTGACTCCAAATTCGCCCCTATAACCATGAGCTTCATTTGACTGGGGCTGAGTGCTATGGGTGACGTCACACTCCCTTAGTCCACTTCTTTATACAGTCTATGATGTTGTTTTGAGTCAGAACAAAACAGATGTATTGATAAAGAGTCCTCATCCAGGATATCTTCAAAAAAATAAGCTAAAACAATACTGTATTACCCAATTTTCAAACCGCAAAAGGTGCAAGTATGTATTTAAATCCATCTAAGTTCATATTTCATAAAACTTTTGGCATATCATTGTTATTCATATGCATTAATTTTCAGGGGTGTGCACAGCTTTTTAATTTTTTTCTTTTCCTTTTTTTGACAGTAAAGTGAAATTGGTTGGCCGCCAAATCGCAATCAATCCTAGAGCTGCTAACGGCTCTTTCAACTTTTTTTTTTGGTAAAATATTTATTAGATGCTAACTTTGTGCAGTAGTCAGATTTTTTTGGGGGGAAAACACCACATTTTACTCAATCAGTCAGAATAATAGCACAATGGTAGAGACCCCAATTTCTGACAATCTTAATTCCTGTAACTTTTATTCTTGAAAAAGTCCTTGAAATTAACATTAACTTAAGTCTTTCTGCTGATCGTAGAACTAACCAATGCAGAGATAACCAAAATGTCCTTGATGAAGGTAAAAAACATTTATTGTTTTGAAGGAAATTGAGTGTTCTGGGTTCATTAAATAAAAGCATCAAGTATAAACAATGAGCGCAGGAGGATTTAGGAGAAAGGTGCAACGCTTAGAACCGTCTTTCCGATAACCTTTCATCTTCTCAACAATAAAAACACCTCAAAAACAAAACATGACTGCCACATACGAGGTTGAGCGGGCACATCCACCACAGCTCCCCCAGGGCTGTAAGGATCTGTGGAGAGCTGGGTGAAAAATAGCCCTGAATTCTGACCAATGAATCGTTTTGCACATGCTTTAATGCTTTTCATAAATAATCACGGAGAGAAGGTAATTAGTGCAGGTGTTTACACATACTCCTGCCATCAGGGCGCACAGTCGGATCACAGTTGGCCGAGTGAGTTTCAGGTTATTAAATTATGGGCCCAAGGTAACAGATGAACAGAGAAGGATGAGCTGCAGCAAGAAGCCTATGAGCAACTACAGTTTAAGCGATTTATCAAAGAAACAACATATATGTGGATAGGTGTACAGGTTCAAGTTCATTCCATCATTATGTTTAACGTAGTCATTTGTGCTCATAGAAGAGAGAGAAATCCTTCAGGGTTTCTAAGACGAAGTAACCTTGCCCCTAAAATATGTGTTAAATGAATCCAGTTAACTTTGCAGAGGAAGATTATTAGATCAGAAGATTGATTTATTATTTTAGATCATATAACATGAATAATATAAATGTAGACAGACATTTTGCTGGTTTAAATGAACCAAATCTGATCTACTGTATGTTATAATGTTGTTTCCTGGAGTTGTGTTTGATGAGGAAACACGTGTTTAAGTTCTTTTGGAATTGCAATCCATCTCTACTGAATAAAAAGAAATGTAGACAGACGCAGAAAATAGGATTACTCGAACATGTGTGAATGAAACAAAACATACTGGGCCCTTAGTCTAATCTGCTTTTCAACTCATACTTTGTTGTAAATATCCTACAGATTTGATAAATAAATATATCAAATTAAAATACCATGTAATAGTTTGGGGCTCTACTGTAGCAGCATGTCTTCTGTCCATAATGTCTTGGTTGACAGCACATTTTATCAGATCTCTGCGTTGCCAACACAGAGCGTTGATTGACTGGCTTTTACAACACTCATCTGTCACTTTACTCTATACACATATATCAAGAACTCCAGCTTCTTTTGATGGGCCATAGTCGTAATGATTTTAATGATTTTTAATACAGATGAGGAGTAGCTGAAATTATTATTGTTAAAGGGCAGATTTTGGCTGTAATATAGTGGTTGTTCAAAATGTGTAGTTTGTACATTGTAGTTTGCCATGAAATATTCAAAAGCTAAATTCACAGATGTTGAACCTGTTGAATCATTTCTATTAATGACTAGAGCCAGGAACTCAGTGTGTTACAATAGATATCACCATTTTAACAATGTATTTAAATATGCTTTAAATCTGTGTGACTGTATTAAACAGGATTGACATATAAATGTTGTGATGTTATCAACAGTTGGTTCAAAAATTGTGGATTTTACTTTTAGATATTTTATGACAAAATGCTATAGGAAAACTGCCTCTTGACCCCTACCTATCTGGGATTAGCACATCGTCATTTTAGAATCTGAAAAACACCATTTCAGTATTTTATCATCATCATGAAATTGAGTCCAAAAATGGTTTGATTTTGGTATCAAAGAAGCTGCGTTGTGATTAGTTAGAGAGATTAAGTACTTTTTCTGTACATGATACCGTAAGAAACCTCATAAAACCTTTGTAATAAACCATCAACAATGAAAAATAATATCTGCTAATTAACTGTTATCTTCACTCAGTCTGGCACGGTTGTTTGAAGTGCTTTTACAGGCAGTATTATTCATATATCACATTGTTAACATGCCTTTTAATGAATGACAGGGCTGTCAGCACACGCCTCCTAACAGAGACACCAGGATGTACGTGTATGTGAGAGGAGGCATCACCCTCAGCTTTAAGACTTGTTCATTCAGCATTATTCTATCGGCACCCACTAATTAATAAGAAACATCGGAGAAAAACTGTCAAGTAAAAATGATGACGCTTCCATAATAGTTAAGTCAAATTACACTGTACTTCTAACAATAAGAAAGACTTGTAATTTGCATATAAACTTAATATGACTTTATGGTGACTTGTTAAAACTACTCAGCCAAAATCACTATCCAGAAATGTAAGATGGCTGATGAATCTTGTGAGAAGAGATAGCAATGACAATAACTGTTCCAATAACTGTTGTTGATATATGTAGGCCTGTCACCGTAATTGCTATATTGACTTCATTCAGTGCAGATAGAACAATATTTTTTGGGGGTCAGTATTTATCTTGGGGCCTATTTATCAGAATTTGTCATTTTGGTTATTTTTCTGATGACAAAATTTAAGCTGTAGAAGTTTGAATTGAAAGTTGAAGAACTCATTATAATTATAAACTAACTACTTAGTGTTTTATTCGGCTTTTTATTATTGCAGCCCATATTTTTAAAAATATTGCACATTTAGAATCACTCTTGGGGATCACTCTGCTTTATGGTTTGATTTAAATATCATTGTTTATCTTCTATATTTATTTTAGCCATATTTCTCACAAAATGTGTTATTGTGACAGTCTAGATGTAAGTTCCAGTAACTTGTGTTCTCAAAGGAGCACTGTGTAGTTTCCTGGTGGATGGTCTGAAAGCTCTTCTACATACAGACGTTATTGTTTTTCCTAGATTTGTCTACAAAATAGCATAAATCCTGCAGGGCAATCTCCATGGACATAAGCAGGTGCAAAGACCAAACCAAGTACTTTTTGAGCAATAAAAACTCATTTAAATGAGTAAATGAAGGATGGATGAATATTAGGCAATAACTGAATAACTAACGAGAGAATAACAGAATAATGTTATCAGGTCAAACTGTACACTGGTCAGAATGTTCTGTCAAACTGCAATATCATATAAATAGTGCAGTTTGACCCAGTAACATTAGTGATTATTCTGTCATTTACTCCCTAACAATTAGTTTATACCTCAATGTGGGCCCTTCCAGGCAAAGCATTTACTTGTTTATGAGTAAATCAGATGATGACCCTCCACAAGAAAGGTTACATTGTGCCCCTTTAAATGCTAATAACTTTAAAGGTTCTGGTCATTTCTGTTAGTGACCCAGAGCACACTGTATTAAAACAAAAATCTGTCTGGATTAAATGTTTTTTGGGCTACCTGGCTCACACACTGAGCACTTGAAGCCTTTTGTTTTTTTTGAGTTTTTAAACTTCATGTCATGGGATTTTAACCAACTAATAAGTACAGCATGTGCAGTTCAAAGGACACAAGCAAGGACTGTTTGATTGTGGGATTGTGTGAAATGAGCTGTTTATTTTTTCCCCAATATCCATGGAGACTGTGTAAGAGGCTAGTTAAGGAGCTGGCTGTGGACATTTCAGATGCTACAAGCTTTTTACTAGCCAGGCTGGCGCCACATACCGCCTCAACTCAATTTAATTTCGCTCCAGCGACTAGGTCAGGAATCAGAATACACTAGACGGTTTGCAAAAAACCCCAGAATTGTGAGTTCAGGCACCAGCCAATCAGCCAAGAGTCATAAATTCTGTGTTTGCAAGGATTCCTGAGATCGAGGATTTAAAGCCGGAACAAAGAGAATGTTTGGTGAATTTTATCAGGGGGAAAGATGTTATTGTTCTTCTTCCTACAGGATTTGGGAAAAGCTTAATATACCAGTTAACCCCGTTAGCGGTGCATTACATATGTCACGACCAAATAGCAGCGATTGGTTAAATTAAAAAAAGAACCCGCCTACCATCGAGCGAACAAATTGTAATGCTGCGAAGTCAGTCAGTTTCTATGAAATGAAAATGGCTAGCTTTTTACACCAGCTGTGGCAACAAATGTGGCAAAATCCCTTCCAGAGGAAATACTCAGAGACCTTCTAGAGGAAGTACTTTGAGCAAATGAAGAGAAGGGACTGTTAGATTGTGTAAAATGAACTGGTTTTCCCATGTCCATAGAGATTGTGCAAGAGGTAAACTAAGGAGCTAGCTATGGACATTTCAGATGCTACAGGCTTTTTAAACCATATGTGGCAGAAAATATGATCTTCCAGAGGAAATGCTCCGAGACCTTCCAAAGGAAACACTTTAAGGGAATGAACCATTTCACCACCATTCTGAAACAACAAAGCAGAGTAAGAACGAGGCCTTTCCTGTTGTGTTCACCTGGTTTCCCCCTGGACCCTGCTGTGACACTACAGAACACAGAGGCGAGGCACTTTTGGTTCTTCATCTTCTCAAACTGCCATGACAGAAGATCTGCTGACCCTACCTGACCAGCCCTCCTGTTAAACTGCACTGAGACCTTTGACTGAGACACAAAGGCAACTGAGAAGCACAGTGTAAATGTTGCTGCAGCAAAACTTGAAGTTCCCTCGGGATCAATAAAGTATCTCTCTCTCTGTTAGTGGCCTTTAGAATGCTGGGATGTCATCTGAAACCTAGCAGTTGGGGTGTGCTTGTCCACAGTGTTTTTGGGAGTAACAGCTTTGTTTCATATTAAGCCTTTGTCCCTTAGGTATGGTATGTAGCCATTTTCTTTTAAATTTCACAAACATGACCTATCTATGTCCCCAGATATGAGGCAAAACTATTCAAATCAAATATAAGCACAATAAAAACATTAATATAGTATGTTAGAGAGCGGATATCCCAACTCTGCACCACCTCAAAACATGACATTAGATTAGTCAGACCTTCCCACTCCCTTTGAACGTACATTTGTCATTGTATCGTGAATATGTAGGTGCGTGTATATATATGAACAGTATGAAAACAATACGAACCTATTGTGTGAACTTTAACCATGCAAATGTAAATATGAAATCAATTAAATCAATCTATATAAGAAACCCTGTTTATGTGAAGATGGATCAAATGTGTACTCACCTAAAGCTCGCAGTTGCTTCTGGAATAGACTCAGCTACACGACCTTGCACTAGAATAGGAAGGCGATGATTGTGTGATGTATAGACTGTCTGCAGAATGACCGCTGATATCATTTTCATTTGTTTTTGTGGTGATTATTAATGTTTTGATAGTTATATTTTTGTATCCAGAAGGCTTTTTGGAACACGGGGAGACATATACACTTGGGGAGATATAGCTCATCTCAGACAGGATTTGATGGATACCGTGTTTATTTTTATAATATTTAATATAAACCGCTGCATTTCCTCAACCTCAGCTATGTTATTGTAGCCTTAACCTAACCACACACAGGACACTGGATAGTTCCATTGTGTCTATGTACCTCTTTTCATGATGTCTTTTGGCTATAGCACACTCTACACAAACTCCACACAAACTCCCCAGTGAAAAGTGATGAAAGCCCACACTCTCCCTCTCCTCGTGGTGAGTCATTTTAACATGAATAAATCATACGATCTCCGTACAGCTCAACAGGCTTCATAATATCTGTAAGATCTTACTAAGTCAAAACCATTAATTTGATTTCCCCCAAACTGGTAACTAAAATCCAAGTTAAAAATGCAAGAGTGATCCAACTTTTCTGCTAATTTTTATCTCACTATTATGGCCTTGTATTTTTTTTTCTCTATTTGGAAAAATTTGAAGATTTATTTTCTCTTGAAATTAAATTGTCTGGAGTTAAGCACTGACATCGTAGACAGAATACGAGAAATCATGAAACTTTTTTGGATGAGAAGTGAAACAACAGTATATCATTATTATTGATTTGTTAAAGGCCCTATATTACACAAACTTGTGAGCTTTTAGCCATGTTATAGTGTTGTTAGCTCCTCAACAACATACCTAGAGTTGTGTTTTGTTTCATTCACAGTCTACATCTCCAAAGCTCAAAATGCCCAGTTCCACCTTGTGATGTCATGAAGCGGTAGTTTTCAAGTGAACAACTACAACTTACCTTTAGTTCAGTAGAAATTGACAATTCCAGGGCTGAAATTATCTAAATGATTCTAATGAAGGTGGGTGGAGTTTAAAAACACAGTGGAGCACTTGTATTACCACATGACATCACAAGGTGGAACAGTATTTTCTGTGTTTGAAAGAAAAATTCAAAAATATGCATGACTTGTATGTTAAACATGTGTGAATGAAACAAAGCAAAAAAGCAGGTATGTTTGCGATGAGAAAACAACATTATAACATACAAAACAGCATAATATGGGCTCAGCAGAGGAACAAAGCAATTCAATTTCAGTGGAAAATTTGAGACATTTTATTATTTTCCAACCAAATAATACATTTTAAATATAAACCATACTGTACCATTGCAAGGCAGTGCCAACATTTGTGCATCTTACCATAGCTTTACCATGATTGGACTTTAGCTCTATGGGACTTACCCCGTAACCATTTTATATGAAGACTCCAGTCCAGTTCTCATCACTAAAGTTTGTCAATTAAAGTCAGGGCCAACAGTCGCCTCTGCTGTGTGTCTGCTGTACGCTGACAAAAATATTTGTTTTGTTGGTCAACTCATATTGGGAAAGCGCCTGTGGCTTGGAGCTCTCTGTACTAGTTTATTTCTACGGTATTAGAGCCAATAAAAGGATTGTTTATTATCCCGTTATCACCATATTGTACTGTGGTGTGGCAAACATCTTTCAACGCGTTACGATGCTGCGTGAACCCTTTAGTGCTCATTTATACGAGTGTTTTGATAGCTTGTAGCTCGGGGTGACGACTGTGTAAACTAGAGAAAAATACTTCATGGTAATCGCTGCAAGGAGAAATATGTGTTTGTCCCAATCTTTAACCCCACCAGCTTGAGGGAGCAATGTGACGCCACAAAGATTTTTAATTTTAACTGTAAGCTTTTGGTGTTTGAAAAATGGAAAACAAAATGACTATATTGAGTAAACAACTGTGCTTATGAAACATGGATGCCTTCTTCAGATATTGAAATGTCAGACATATCACATGACCAAATAGAGGAATGCTGCGTGATTGACAGATCTTGAATTCTTCGCTAATCAAAGCCTTCTGTAATATAGCGTGCTTAATATGAATCCATGTGCTACATCAGATTGCTGCCTATGGAATGCACCGTGAACGCAGGAGCGAGATTTTAATTAGAAAAGAGGGTTTGAAGTCTGGACAGCAAATAACACAAAGACATATTTCAAATTGTTGCAGGAATACCGATACCGTTTTAAAGGTCTAAAGAGATATGGGTCAAATTGTTAAACAGAGGTGGTGAGAAAAGATTGAATGTCCGACTTGAAAAATGTAGTCAATTTTTACAGCTGCATGAGGGAGCGGCCTGCTGAAATGTGCCGGGAACTTAACTGTGTCAATGTGTCTTCCAAAATCACCACATAAAAGATTTAATAATGTTTTTAAGGTCAGGCAAAATTAGTAACAAGAAAAAAAGAAAACGTCTTATTTTAACCCAAATCCAAAAGTTGTAAGAAAAGTATTGCAAACGTAAATACATTGAAAAATACATTGAAAAATAAAAGATTATATGATAAATGATTCAACACAATCACTAAACCATAATTAGCGCAGTACAAAATGCTTAAAACTCACTCCCTCTGTGCTCCAAATGAGAGTACTGTGAGGATTAGCTTGATTTCTAAATACATTTCTCAGATCATTTTAAAATTAAGGCATCCTCTTGCGAACAACTTAAAAAAACTAAACAGAACACAACAGAATTTCAGAATTTTATTATTTTATTTAAGATATTAAATCAATCAAATGCAATAGCTAATTTTTACAGTCATTTATTTAGTTGTCAGTGGGACATTATGACAATATAAAAGAACCAAAAGGCCAGTTTTCATTGGCAGTCCCTTGGCTAGATGTTAATATAGTGTTTCCCGCGGGTTTAAGACTATGACTATGGTGACATTAATAAACAATATTTGAATAATTTAGTTTAATACAATATTTTTGTATATAAACATCACTTGTTGCCTCTACTGAACAACAAAAAAATAAAAATAAAAATCACTAATTACAGATTAAAAATGGTTACTTCTATACATTTCTTATAACTTTACAAGCATAAACTATCATTTGTTTTTCCATTTTTATGCTCAGCTTGTTTTTAGACTATGGGGGTGAAAATTAGACTGGCCACCATAGTCTCCTCTATTAATGGGAAACAGTGAAATATATAATAAGTGATAATTCATATATAGGTCACGTCACAGTATTCAACATTAAACTGATGTATGCAAAACATACAGGATTAAATACAAAATTATACATTTATATCACTATAAAAATAAATAAGTGCTCACATGTTTTGTAATTTCACATTTTTTGCATGTATTAAAACAGTGAATTGGTGGCTTGTCTCGCTGGTTGGAGACTGAATGCTTTCTCTCACTCATTTGGCCACACTTGCATATGGTACAACCTTTCCATTTATTTCCCTAAACCATGGTATATTTCCATCTCCAAGGACATTTGGTATTGGGCAGTTAGCAGCTTGTCTGCACAGGTCTATCTGGTGTTGAAGGAGTGAGGAAAGCCCCCTCAGGCCACTGCATCTTCAGCTGTGCTCCTTTAATTACCCCGCACACAATGGCCCAGTGTCCCAGTCTATACTCTGATAGTGGCATCTCAGAAAGCACCTGTCAGCGAGGATTTTGACATTTCTCTACCTATCTTTTTTCCTCCATATACATTTTATCTGCACAATGTTGCTAAGCGCCGGGGTGTTTGTGAATACATTTTAGTGAGGGAATCCATCCAGATATGTATTCCAGTGCGCACGACTGGATGTCACTTAGCATTTAGAATATAGAGCAGGTGCACAGGTGGGAGCACAAGGGAGGACAGACACGCTGTGCTCCTGACCGCAGCCGAGATGTGTCCAACCACATTACTGAGGCAACAGTATTCTGTGGGAATTAACATAAATACAAATAAATACACAGTATCTGCTTCTGGTATAAATCAATGTGGGCAGATAAAAAATGTTTGAATCAGTATGAATCAAAGCCCCTCACTTAAAAAAAAAACAGTGACTCGTTACGGTTCTCGAAGTAAATTTTCCATTCATTTTTCCCCATAGACTTTTCAAAAAATTATAATATTAAGAGTTCAAAGACATTGCAGAGGGTTAATCAGCTACATGGTAACTAATACCCATGACGCGGCCCAGTTTAAAACACAAGATTTTGTAAAATAATTTAATAAGTTGGCGATTTACAAAGTTTCAGAAACCGATTTAAAATAAATTATAGGCCTTGTGGTCATTTGTTAACACATAGCCGATTTTCCGAGAGCAAGTTTTTTAACATTAATATATTTTTTTTTTTGGAAAGTCTAAGAGAAAAATGACTGGGAATGGGAAATTTATTTCACTGCTGAGCTCCAGACTAGTGTAATTTAAGCATCCAAAATAAGATATCAATCCTAGACAAAGTGTTAGATATAATTTATGAAAAAATAACCCATGGAATATATATTATGTCATGTTAATTGGTAGTTTGCATTTTTATTTCTATTGTTAAGTATATGCAGGCATTAAAAGTGCACTGTGTAACTTTTCTGGTGGGGGTCTGCAACCTTCTGTTCTCCATTTCCCTGGAGTGTTCCACAATATGGCATTTAAGTTTCAACATTATTTTTTGTCATATGGGTGTTTATATACCTGATGTTGCTAATCCATATTATTGACCTGTAACTTTACTTGGCGCCTGCTTGTATAGATAAAGATAAGGTTATTACTATACTGGGGAACATCCCAGGCATCGCAGTTAACATCTCCAAATTACATCGTGTACCTTTAAAATTCTTTATATGGCAACAAATAGAGTGGTTACTGATCTAAGTATTCATTTCGAACTACATGTCTAAATATTTTATCATGCATCAAATTCAAATCACTTTAAAAACAATGAATACATGTCTTTGAAGGAGCACAATATGAATCAGTCTGATCTACAACACCGCAGGCTAGATGCAAACAGCCGCTATGTTATTTCTGTTGAGTTATAGACAGATACTGGATACTGCAAAACAATTTTTTTTCTTGTTGCGCATTGGCAGCAGTGAGTGTTTGATAAAAATGGTGGGATTTCCATAGAATACCAAGCTGCGCGCGAATACACAGCTCAGTGGGGGGTATAACAGCTCCACTTATAAGATGCACAAAGAAATGTATAAGCAGGTTTACATGTTTTGCTTAGGTTGCACTGCGGATTGAGAAGAACAAAGTAGTGTTTAAGCATGCCCCCCGCAGCTCTGAAATAATGACCCCTCTCTCAGTGTGGAATCTCACTCGCTTTTCTCCTCACAATCTCTCACTTTTTTTGCAATTGTGGATTTTTTTTCTGCACAAATTGTCAGATCTCCGCATGAAAAACTGTTGCATTCATTAGACAAAGCTAGACTGTGATGCTAATTAAATCAACTCAAATTAGGTGGTTTGGCTAGTCTAATTAATTAGTTATTAGCTCTGTCTTTTTTCAGTAATTCAGTCTTTTCGACGACATTCCATATTTGTTTGTTTTAGTCTTTGTCTGATTCTTTCTTGTAATAACTGCAAGATTGTTTCATTAAGTTATATAATGGGTACGTATTTTCAATAACATTGAGTCATGAAGCAATACCAACAACCTCTGTAATAGCTTTGGGATGTAAAATTGAAGCACTTACCCAAATTAGAGAAGAATCTTGGACACATTTCGCCAGTTACATAATGGATATCACATCGTAAGAGAAAATACACTGATTTACTTCGGCAAACAAGCGCCCTGTAGATCGCATTGTACCTAGTTTATTTATATTGACTAAGGAAGTGGTAGCTCATCTTCTTAAGATCCCACTCAGACATAATGCTGACTTCTGGATATCTGCCATCACTTAATATTATATTACAGCATCAACACCCCGCCCACCCCAACCCCTACCTCATTTATCTTTATTACTGGCCCTGTGACAGATAATCATGTTATAAGTTCTTTGGGTCACCTAGATACTTTGCAGCTGCAAGTGTTGTCTATTGTTTACAACTTCAAATATCTTGTCTGTTTTCAGAAGTGGTATTTTTAGGAATAACTTGTGTCTTGATAAGTTGAGTCACCCATTTTAAGTGTTTGCTGGTTAGCCTCGTTGTGATGAATGCATCCTTGGTGTGGTCAGAAGTGTCCATATCTGGGACAGCTGGGCCCATCTGTCATCTTTTGGCGGTGACACTCTTGAACGTAACTCAGGTCCTATCAGGGAGGCCATCCATCACACTGGTAAACAGAGACGTCTCACATTAACAGCCCCCAACACTTCTCATCATATACCATAACAGACAAGCAATCATCTGGTATTATGTAGCGCCACAGGCTAATGTGAAATATTAACGGAAATATACAGCGCGCCAGCTGCCCATCGGACGGGATGGCATCTGTGCTTTAGCGGAATGGGTGGGTTCATTTTGTTGAGACAGAAATTTGGGAGAATTTGGAAAGGGCTTTTCTTTTTTTTTTTGCCTTTTGTCAGTATAGTCTTATGTACGAGTAAATCAAAGCCCTGAAAAGACCAGAATATTGATCTGTGTTGTACTGTCAGCATTTAGCAACAGAGCTGCAGGGTGGACTACAGCATTTCTCTTGTAATTAAACCAGATCGTAAAAATGACTGATCTTGTGGAGAAACGTACATGGGAGAGGAACACAAAAACCAAACTCAAAAACTGCAAACTAGAAAAGATGTAATGGTCAACGAGATAAGTTCATGAGTAAAAGCTTAGGTATACCTATATTATGGATGGGTGATATTGACAAAGAATTATCTCATTTCTCTTTTTTGTATCCTGATTATTATGTCAATTCTATAGAAATGTGCTAAAACATGTATTAGCTAAGGTTATGTATTTGACAAATTTGCCACTAAAGTGAAGAAATATCACTTTTTACTAGTGGAAATAGTTTACCACACATCTGTGCTACGATCATTAGTACAACAAGTTGAGTACTTAACTACCAGCATTATGAAAGCGACACCAGCATTGCCTTTCCTTTTGTTATCCATCACATTGTCATTGATGTTAAACATTCTTATTTTAACATGTTACAAATTGCGAGAGTGTAACACAAGAAAAAAGATCTTCAAAAGTGTATTAAGATGTGCTCTGACTTGGTATTTTAGTTACTCGACACTGCCGCTCGAGAGAAACTGGAAATCCAATACAATGCATTTGGATGTTGCCTCTAGGGGGCAGAAGAATTAGAGAATTGTGCTCCATGAGATTGGTTACTGATCCGCCACTGCTGCTGCTCAGATACAGTAAGTGCTACAGGGGTTAAGACCACAGGACAGCTTACCACGGATCAACCTCATTGCCTCCTCCACCCACCCCCACACCCTCTCTTCCCTCACTCCACTATCCCCCCCACTCCATCCCACCCACTCATAAACTGTGTCATACTCACTCCTGGCAGGGATTATGCTGACATTGTAGCGAGTGGGGTACGCACTGTGAAGAGAAAAAAAAAAAAAAAAAAAAGAATCAAGATATGGTGCTTTTGTCGGCGGCTGTTGTCAAGTACTGGAGATAAATGTTCGCCGCAAAAATGGAACAAAACGCTAGTCCGCTTATTCCGAGTGGAGATAGTTTTTAAACGTAAAACTAGAAACAGCTCACCGGGAGAGTGGGTTTTTCTGGCTGATAAATCGGTTACAGCTGGAGATAGAGCGTAGCCGATGTCAGTGATAAAGAACTTTCTTAGCTTCGGCAGTGGCTGACCATCACGGCACACTGTTTGATTTACGCTACAGCAAACCACATGGCATTTGAGAGCAGGAAAACTCTATTAGATAAAGGGGGTCCAAATTAAGCACAGCTCCCCTGAAACCGAAGCAAGATAGTATTTCGGCAAACTCTTTTGAAATCCAAGCACGCATTTAGAAAAAGTGTGGCTAATTGCATCAGCACCTCTGCATAAAAACTCAGTCACTTATGAAGATGTAATGGGAAACAGGAGTCCTCCGCGACGCTTGATGTAAGGCGCAATTGTTTTAGTTCCGATTTTGCGTTTCTTCCGTGCTTTGTGGTCAAGAGCAGAGATGACCAAAAACACTGGCAATCGAAGTTCTTTAAAGGTAGTAATGATGTCGAAAATCAAATAGCGGACTTTCCATTGTTGTAAATAAATACTGTGTGTAGTAGTGGTTGGGATGGAGTTGTGGTAAACGGCTGCTATCACTCAACGGAACATTTTGGCCCCGAGCAAAACCCAATACTTCCTGAACTTAACAAAATCCACTTTGCAAGTCTCACAAGAATCATTCGACACTGATACATAAGCGTAAGTAAGTCCAAAAAACATAGATGCTCACAATGTGTGGTTAACATGATAAAAGATATGCGGACAACCACACTTTGTGAAAATAGTGGAGCTTTCTTTTATGATTTCATAACCAGGACGCAATCTGCTTCTGTGGGTAGTTGCTTGGCGAGAAAAGTTTCACAGTATGGCATGAAACATATCTATTTTGTATTTCTTCATTTACACATGTTTTTATTTCTCAAGAATGTATATTGAAAAAAAAAATGCATTCTTCTTATGAGCAGGTCACCTCTCCACAGATTTTAAGTATAACTTTCTCTGGAGGCATAACCTGCTTGTCTCCATAGTGATAGATTAATAATGTACTTTAATACCATACTGTGGAACATCTCCATGAAGACAAGCAGGTGGCAGGCCCTCCACCAGACATGATACGTTTTGGTAATAAACAGTATTTACAGTCACATTTCAGTAAGTACTTGTTGATTATGAGTATAAGTTGTAGTAGCATTTAGGATTTATAATAACAATAAACCCGCTAAATTGATAAAAATGTACATCAGTGCTGTGGAATACACATTGATGAGCATAGTAATTGGGAATTTTGTGAGTAAATCATGTACAAACTCCACTCCGCAAAAACAAAAATCTAGTCAAATTAAGATTACTTGAATTAAGAAAGTTTCATCACGATTTGAGTAAATTTCACTTGACAAGAAAAATGATCTACCAATGGAATAAGACTTTTTGTACTTAAAATATGAAAATACTTTTGCTACACTTAAGAAAGACAACAAGTCTTAAAATAAGAAACAAAATCTAATGTTGCTTGAATTAAGAAAAAAACACACTTATTCCATTGGTACATCATTTCACTTGTCAAATTGAATCTACTCAAATAAAGTAAAATGTTCTTAATTTCAGTCATTTTAACTTAGTGAGATGTTTCTTTTTGCAATGTATAATCGTTCCCACTCCTCTACATGATAGATCTGTTTAGCATATGTAATTGTCCGTGTATTGTCAGCTTCCTCATGCATTTCCGTTAATAGCAATTTGGCTCTGTCCCTGTACGTTGGTTCTATTCTCGCTGGTCAACCTTGTCTTTTTATTCACTTCCTCAGCGCTGATGCTGACTTTGCAAACGCACATAATTAATCACTGCTCATAGCCACGGCTCTGCGCAAATGTGGAGATTTATAGTGACACCAAGTGCACATAAGTGAGGAGAATTGAACACTCTGATAATTGCTCCAAGGGTGAAAGAATTTAAGAATACCTGTAAAACACTGTGACCTCATCATATCAAGATTGTAGAAACACATGTTAAAGCTAAGCTGCCTGAAAGCCCTATTAGCACTAGTAATATATGAAAGGATATCAAATGTATTACAAAATGTGCATTCTGTAACTTTTCTGTTGCTTATGTCCATGGAGATCTCATTGCTTTTCAGGGAATGTTCCACTGTATGGTATTAAATGTATGCATCTTGTATTTATTTAAAGGTAGTTTATTACACAAAATTTACTCTTGTGAGCTTTTACCTGCATTGTTACCATTGTTGGTATGTTGGTATGTTCAGACTGCAGCCTGATTTTTTCACCCCTATGCGACCTGTATCTGATCTGTTAATGACAGTCTGAACAACACAGGTCAGATTGTTTCAAATTTGATCCAGACCCGTGTGGTCCTAAAACCGTTACATATCCAATCTTTTGACATGCGACTTCAGTCTGAATGGCCAGGTCGCATTCATCCGACCTACACGTGTTTCCTCACGCGAGAGTGGTACAAGAAGGCACTCACAAATGTACTTCTCATCTTACGAAAATTGTATATGAACTCCGTGTCAGTGAAGCAGTGAAGCAGTACCAATCCCACCACTCTTGGCTGTGACTCTGCATCCACATGTTCCTTTCTATGGATGTTGCTGCCACTGCCCCACAAAACGCCATGGCCAAAAACCTAATTTTTCTCCTTCTCAATATTCTCCTTAAAACAAATAAGCTGTACATGTTCTGGCTCCAGTACGACAACAACTTTAAAACTGTTGGGTGCTCAATGCTAGCGTTCATGTTTAGGCAACTTCCGTAAACACTGAGCAAGCTCACCATCATCGTGTCTTCTTTTGCGCATGCGGGACACTTTTGGGGCGTTTAAAGTTCACACTGGAGATCACATACAAGTAGCATTTAATTGGAATTGTGAATGACCTCACAAAAAAATCTAAACTGAGCATTAAGCCCTGCAGTCTGAACATAGCCTAAAAAGCATTTCCTGTATTACCACATGGCATTACAAGGTGTAACAGCGTGTTTTCTGTTTGAGAGAAGAGCTCAGCCTGAATATGCCGGGTTTGTGTGTCAAACATGTGCGAATGAAAAAAAAACACAACTCTGGGTATGTTTGTGATGAGGAAACAACGGTATAACATAGACCTTGAAAATATGCATTCTTTTGTCTTTCTACAGATCTGACTTGATCAGTGTGTCTGACGAGAAAAGGAATTTAAAAAAAACTTGTAAAAAAACACATTTTCCACCATCTTTGTAAAGTGTTTGTAATTAGCACTTGTATACACATAGACTGATGTAACCTGCAGCCAGAGATGTACAATGAATGCTTCTATTCACCCAATCCCAACCCCTACAGGAGGTCCCTCTCCTTGTGCAGGTTGTGTGAATACCATTGCCACACGTTACCGAACAGCATGCTACACTAGACTTCAACTCTGTTTGTACAACCTAGCATAAAACACGCTAGCCATTTGTTTCACTCAAGTTGTAATGGCGCTTGACTTGCCGGCATGTCTCCCTTCATATCTTGGTAGCGAAGGTCCCGCTGAGAGGTGCTTGCAGGATAAATCATGCCACAGGTACAAAACCACGCGTGGCCTCTCCACATTACCACGCTCCCCATGTTGTCTGGCCGATGATACTCCTAATTAGAAGGTCCTTGGAATTTACGGTCCAAATTTGAATTTTACTGCCTGCATTAGTGACCAGAACCCATTGCAAACCCCTGCAGAAAATGCTAAAGCTAACCATATTTTATGAACATGCGGCATAATTGACAGGCTAACTTCATTGCTTTGTTTAGCGTCGTCACCGGTGATTAGCCCATTACTCACATGACTATTTCCTCCCCTGACAATGGCCTGTTTGCTGTCTGCGTGTGATGGGGTGCTCTGTAGACGCCAATGAGATAGCTGCCAATTAGAGAGGCTTACCAAGGTGCATTTTAACTCAGACACTAGCTAGACATCGCACCCCACGGAGAATCCTTATAGAGGCACTTTAAATCCTCTATAGACTCAGACCAAAACTTTGCAAAGTATTACAATTACGGCCAGAAACTGCAGACCTTTTTTCCATTGGGTCAAATTTCTGGGGAATGTACATTGTCATGACGACTCACTAAAGTCTCTAAGTGGGTAACACAGTATCACTTTGTCCAAACTGACTTTTAAATTCAGAGCTGGAAGTTAACAGTGAAAAAAATAATCCGTTTGCTTTGTTCTGGACAGATTCCAGTGTAAAAGCTTGGAAACAATGTGAGACCACACAGTTATTTGGACAGCCCCCACAATCCCAACGGGGACAATGGACTATTATGAGGCTTTGCAAGTAGCATGAAAGCTGAAAGAGAGATCAGACACTCTATTACTCAATGTACAGGTTAGACATGAAACAGATGGTGTGTGTTTTTTTTTAAGCGTTTTTCATTCATTTTATTCACTCATTCTTACGTTTAACGCCAAGCACAATATCGCAGAAAAATTGGAAGAGTGTGGGGAAATAGTACTGCATTAAAATGAGCCTTATTGATAAAACCAACACAACAAATAGACTAAAAAAATGAAATGAGAAAAACTAGTTGGAACCAAGGACAGAACCAAGGAGGCACTAACTAAATCAGCTCAGAATAAAGTTAAACTAATCGAGCAGAAAAGCAAGGGTACGTGAAAGAACTAAAACAAGACTTAAAGGGTCCTTATTATAATGTTGTTTCCTCATCATTATATATACAACATACCCGGAGCTGTGTTTTGTTTTATTTACAGATGTTTAACTCAGATCTATTTAGGCTGAGTTCTTCTCTCAGACAATAAACACTCTCTGGCTCTCCTCTGTGTTTTTAAACTCCATATACACCTTCACTAGAATCATCTGGATCATTTCAGCCCTGAAATTGACAATCTCTACTAGACTAAATGTATAAAGATAACTGTTAACTTGAAAACTAACTCTTCATGACATCACCAAGTGGAATTTTCTGGGATCCCATATTTTAAAAGTCACAAACCTTTGCGACCCAAGTCAATCGACATTATTCGTAAATCACAAAATAAAGGTGAATTTGACCATTACTGAACATTAATGAGGATATTTTATTGATGACTGAGTGATCGTGTCTCTGAACAGTTAGTATTACTCAAGTTTTAAACTCTGAAAAAACAGCAATAAAAGGATCCATAAGTCGCCTGTTCAGAACTGAAGAAGCAGTTTGGATGAGCTGCGAAACGTCTTCAACCAAACAAATCCACTTGACAAACTGAATTCTCTCCTCGCCATGGATTCTACCTTGATGACTGAGGGATTCTTCACACGCCTGTTTGGAACGTAAATGTGGCCCTTTTTTTTTTTTCAACATTCAACTTAACCGGCAATATTGGAACAAAATAGTCAATAAAATAATTACAAAAAGATTATAAATTATACAAAACATGTCTTAATATTTCAACCTACATGCAGATCGTGACAAGACAACCCCAAAAAAAATAAAATAAAATCTCTTGCGACCCACCTGAGGGTCACGACCCAGTCTTTGGGAAACAATGGAATACAGCATTTTAATATCTGGGAATGCAGATTAATAACCCAGGATTCCTTAAACAAAACACAACTCCAAGTATGTTTTTGATGAAGTAACAACATTCTAACATGATTTAAAGCTCACCACAATTCATTTTGAGTAATATAGGACCTTTAAAAAATCATGGCAAACCTTGAGCGAGGAACATACTTGTTAACTCTGCCCACAATAATGCCCTCTCACTCTTTCGTTGAACTATAACAACTGTGTGGGATAGTCGCAGGCAGTTGGTTTCTCATAGTTCTCATCCAAGTTTTGCCTACATGGACAAAACGGGGCTTCACATTTGAATGCCACTTTATGGTTCTCAGTCAGTTAAATGCCTATTAAAATGCATAGGTCATGTCATACGGGCTCAGTCATATATCTGCTTTTCCACTACTTGCTGCAAAGGAGGCATTTTTCTGAAGTAGATGAAATAAAAATCCATGTATACCAGAGCTACACCAGGGATTGCAAGAATACTCAACAAGGTTTATTCCCTACAGGACTAAAAGTGTAATTAATATAAATCTAACGCTAACAGAGTGCCACCAGGAAACATTCCAATTGGCATGCAGATTGAGTAGCTCTGGTTTACCCCTTTAAAGCTACACACTGGATTTTAAGCAGGACTGAAAAAACAGGAATAGCATTAACACAGGTCACAACTGAAAAGGAAGTGTGAGCCTGTGAGCTTCTTAATGCACAGCAATGCAACTCAAAAAGTGCCATTAATTTAGATCTAGATTTTTGGTGATTATTCAAATTAAATCCAGTCAGTCGAGAGAAGCGGCGAAAGAGAGAGAGCTCGGTGCTGTAAATCTTGCGGCACTACCTCTGTGATTGCTCAGGCCACCGTGGAATAAAGATTAGAAGAAAATCACTAATCACAGCGGATGTCATTAGCATATTACCAATAAGGGCTGCAAAAGGGAAAGAGAAATTGCCTTATAATGCTGGTTAAAGCACGAATCAATGCCATGTATGGATGCACACAGCTGCTTGACAAACAGATATATTCACTCCCAAACATGGGCGAAGGAAGTCTCTGATAATGATGTTTTTTTTGACTGTTTTTGTCTGAGTCTCTTTTGCCGAGGCACTTGATGCTAATATCACATTCCCCTCTTCTCTCTTTTGATCAGCTTTTGCAGCTGGCCTGCCCTGCCTCACTTGGATGCATCAACAAAGCCTGAAGTGGCCACTCTAATCTGGTTAAGTATTGCCTGGTTGGGGAGAAATTAGCCGGATTCTTTTAACTTTTCAAACAAACATAATGCTGTGAAACTTGCTGGATGGGAATCAATGACATGAACTGAAAATAGGTTCTGGTGGGGGGTGCGATCATTTCATTTCTGTAAATGATCTATTGAATTGGCGCACGCCTGTTCTGTCACATTGGAGACACGGAGAATGAATGAGATGTGATCTTTGGAAACATTGAGAACGCTCTTTCAGTCACTCATGCTCTCCCATTATCAACAATACTACAAACAGTTGTTTTTCATCGAAATCATTGTCAAACGCAGTATTGAGCAAATAACAGGAGGCTTTGGAGTAAATTACATATTCTGGTAAAATGTTTTCTACTAAATTAAAGCACCATAATTCGGCACATATACCCTTCTAAGAATGACGCATTTGCCACACACAGCTTTGTACAAAGAATCAGTTCATTTTTATCAGAAGTTGTATTTCTGATAAAGGAGATCTGTTATGCGATATTATATTATTTTGATGTGATTGTCACTTGTAGTTCCTCAAGACATTGGTTGGATGAAATCAGATCTTGCAATGTCAAACAGTGCGATGCATGCTAATTATATTGCATAAAGTAAAATGTCTACATATTTATACACGCTCTAATGAAGCAATCTAGGAAATAAGTCCTCAAGTGGTTGTCAGTCGTCATTGTTTGAGTTAATGCTAATTCCTCAATTTAAAATGTCTTATGATTTGTATAATTTATGTAGCACTATTGTCAGCTTAGTCTTTCCTGGTGACAAAAAGAGGGTCTGCAGAGCCTTATGTTCCTATTGTCATTCAATTAGACGCCATACACTGGTGTACATACACCTGTAGCTCTCCACACAATGCCTCTTGTTGTGCTTTAATAAATGAGTCTACCTCTGTCTGAAGTTGCATGTTTGCTTGTTTTCAGTTATTTATCCATGTACCTGTCACACAACATTGTCCCTGAACTAATCACTCTAATTAATGACACGATCTGGAATTGTACCAAAATTCACCCATACAACTTCGAAACTCCCCAAATCTCCAACTTTAAAGACTGCAGATGGTATCGGGGACCCGAAAAAATCAGATCACAATACAAACATTTTAGCATTGAAGATTTTCTCCTATTGGATCTTTTAGACCAGATTGTGCCCATTTTTCAAACTTGTCTGAAAGCCTTTGTCTGAGAGAGATCTGTTAAATCTGTCTTGCTTCTAATAAACTGCCATTATTCCTCACAACAAGGCAGCTCTCATTAATAATGCTTCTGTCACATGCGTATTCTCCCGGTAGAAAATAGAAAATATCATTAATTACAGTTTGTGTCAGCCCTCTTGACAGCTCGGCCGATTGTTCCCCATCAGTGCGTTCTGTGTCTTTGTGCGCGTATACCTATAGTGACCAAACTATTCTTTACAGTCTGAATGGGGATGTCCACACTGTGAGGAGCACAAAGGCCTCAGGGATCGGGGCGAGCATTGCCAGGGCTTCTGTTCATTAGTCATGAGCAGGGCAGATCCATCTCACTCTGTCTCAGTCACACGGCCAGGCTTGACTGGTGAGAGAGGGTTTGATACGACTACACACAAGGAAACAAAACCTGCCCACACAATAGCATTCGCACCATAGAACTAACCCTATAATAGAGTACTCCACGATAGATTTATACTAAAAGTGTGATTCATTGTGCCCAAAATTTTTAGAAGACACATTATGACCTTTATACTCAACATTTGTAGATAATTATTTAACTTTTTTTTTTTTAATGTAGACAGGAACAAAACCTCCCTAGACAATAGCATTCACACCATAGAAGTAACCATATAATCGAGCACTCCATGATAACTATCTACTACAGATTTCTAAAGGTTTCATTCATTGTACCCACTTGCTAATATATAATAATATTTTACATTTTATATCTAACATATGTAGATCATTATTTTACATGTTGTTAATGTACAGCGGGAGAAGAAGAAAAAAAAAAACTAAACAAAACTGCTAGAACCATAGCATTTACCCCATAGAAGTATAATAGTGCACTCCATGATAACTGTCTTTATGCTTTTTATATTCAACATTTGTAGATCATTATTTTGCATTTAGTTAATTGTAAATCATAAATATTTACCTAAAATTGGTTAATATTTGACACAGGTCCGTTGACTAACCCTAACCCTAACCCTGCAGAGCTGAGAGGCCGCAACTCCTCATAGTGGCCGTTCACCATAGCAAGCAACAGATTTTCATTCATTGTTTTTTTTTGTTTTGTTTTTTTTGTTATTGTTGTTGTTGCTGTAGTCTGTCTACATGCCATTTTTGCATTTCTAGATGTAAGATTCAGAGTCAGACCATTTTTTTAAATAATGGCAAATAGGTATGCTGAGCAGTTCATAGAAATATAGGGTAGGGGACCTTTTCTAAGTACCAATACCTGCAATACTCGCCAATGCATGAATGAATCAAAATACAATTCTGAGAATGACGGCTGTGTAAATCCTAAGTTGTCCAGGCAGGATCTATAGCAAAAGAAAAAATGTGATGGACAAAGGTTTTTTGAGTGAAGAGTTTTTGTCCAGTTGATCGAATTCTGATAGAATTTCTTTTGTTATAACTTTGTGTATGTAAATTATAGGGTACAAAGTAGATACATGTCCCCTTTAATTTATAACTACATGTGTTCTTTGGAGCCTTACTTCAAAGGATATTGCTGTATATGCAAACAGCATTCTCTTAGCATTCACAAAGTTGACATCCAGGAAACTGTGTCTGAATATTTCTAATTGCTAATCACAGTACTTCATTGTCCTGTCTGTACCAGTTTTTCCATTGCGTTGAGTGATCTCTGTGGGTAATGGAGTCTAAACATGCTGGTCTGATCTTGTGTGATCAGCTACATCACATTTAGAGGGTGTCAACAAGTATTCATATTGCACACAAACACTGATTAAATTAAATATAAAACATAAACTTCTTAGAAAAGTGTTTGCATAGAACACATTTCCTCTAAATGTTTACATTTGAGATAACCATTTTACTTTCTATTGCTAGAAAAATTTAGTTTCTTTTCCAATCCGTCAACAAGAGAGATGAATAAAAAGACTTTGGACCACAGCTGCTGAATTGAGAAACACATTTTTGTAAGAGTACCCATGGATCCCATTTCACGTGTAATGCATATGAATGAAAAATGACAAATCTGAGTTTGAGGAGGCCATAGCAGGACACGAGTTACACTGAGTTCAGTGTTTATATATTTTACACTCAAAGGGACAGGATTAATAACACCATATGCTAAATGAACCTTTTGCTACTTGGCCTTTAACATTAAAGAAAAGATGTAAAAATTATTTGATTAAACAATAATTTAATTAATTTAAGATGTAATATAATCATAAGACTGTAGTCAAAATAATTCTAATAATAATTCATTTTAGATACAGAAGTTGTTATCTGGCTGTTTATCAGTGGTGGAAGAAGTACTCAATTTTGTTACTTAAGTAACAGTAATAGTATCACATGCCCTAAAGGACACCTAAAATGTATACTTAAGTGCAGTATTTTACTACTTTTTCTTTGTTAGGTTCCACGACTGCTCACATTAACTTAATCATTCTCAAAGTTTGATTTCATAAAGCTGATCACACATGTATTAGATAATGTGAGTGAAAGTAAATGAAGGATTTCCTTGTTCTTTGGTCATGGTGTTAATCATCATAATCAAAACACTAACATTTGATATCCTCACGTCCCTTCTTTAAAGTTAGATCTAAGCTCCTTGAGAACACAGACGTACAAGTCCCTATATAGAGCTGTCTCAGAAGAACAAAGCAGGGCCAGTCAATAAACTGCTCCACAGTGGGTCATGGTCCTTTGTCTCCACTGACACGGACCTTATCACCCCAGTCTGAGGCACATCAGCTCTGACTGATGGAGAGACGATCAAATAAAAGCAACCAACTTACAGTCTATTTTTCCATAGTGATTCTTTGGTAACCTTTGGTAACTGACTCCTACTGTAATAATACTCCATCATATTTCAGTAAGTTTAGTAAGTAAGTCAATGCAATGAGGTGAAGAGTTGCAGTACATTTTAAAATTATGTTGTTGATTCCCAAAATTCAAAGATGCACTATGACACTATTCTGCCAGCTGTTTCTCTCTATAGCTATATTGCCTGATGCCACCTGCCATATTGATTTATCGCCAAAAATGTTCCACAGTATGACATTAATCTATCTTGGCAAACGAGAAATTCAGTTTGTCAAGTGGACAAAAGTTTATTTGGCCGAATATGTTTTCACAGCTCATCCAAGCTTCTTCTTCAGTTCTGAACTTGAACTTGAAGTCTTCTGAGTAGTTCGTCTGAGTTCTGAACAGAACTGCAGAAGCAGCTTGGATGAGCTGTGAAACGTATTCAACCAAATCAACTTTTGTCCACTTGACAAACTGAATTTCTCCTTTGCCATGGATTCTACCTGGATGACTGAAAGATTTTTCACATTAATGTATCTTGCATTTACTTACAGGTGTCTCTGTTGCTCAAAAACACCTTGAAAAACATGGATTCTGCGAGTGGACCCAAGCCTCAACACATCATCTGCTCACCTCCAGCTAGATAACTTCAATGCCACACTGCGGGACATCCCAAACAAAACAATGACATCTCCGTGAAGGTAAGCAGGTGGCGCACTCCTCCCTAAAACTTACATGATCCACCTTTACATTGCAGTATAAAGTTCTGTCTTCCTTGTACTTAGTCGCACTTTAAAATGTGTCTCTCTGTGCCAAGGTTTGGACACCCCTGGTCTAAATCATAACAGGAGCATCTCAGGGGAGCATTGAACGCTCTTAAATACAAATGAAATACACTTCCCACCACCATCTGCAGTACTGTGGACCAGATGGCACTCTTACCTCAGTCCAAACTTTCCTAACATTGTCCACAATTCAAACCTTATATAAATCATACATTGTTTTCTTCTAATGCTTCAACTTTCACAAACAAGTAATGGTTTTGTAACAGTATAATGGTGTAGGGCAGCTGCGTGGATTTTCAAAGCTGAAGCAGATCTCACGAAACATGAGTTTTAAATAATTAAATTATAATTAGGCAAAAAGTCCAGGCAGAATTAATATAAAAGTCCTATTATTTTTTTGTAAAATATTGGATTTTTTTTTATTATATTTTTTTTTTATTTGTGAGTTAATGTTTTACATGTCCTTGAGATTGATAATTCCCTTGTATCTGAAGGTGGACAAACAGAAATTAATTAAGGTACAAAATACAAAGGCCCACGCATGGTCCCTCAGAATGGTAAGGTGGTGCTAATGAAATACAAGTCACAGTTCCAAGCCAAACTGGTTTTGCAATAAGCTACACTCTGTAACTTTTCTAGTTGGGGTTGGAGATATGGAGATATTATTGGTTTCTTGGAATTGCTAAAAATACTTTGAAAACATGCATTCTTACTGTGAACTTGCTTGCCTTTCTAGAGATCTTACTTGTACTTTTACAAACAAAATTTGTTGTCTGGTTCTTTATCAGCGGTGGAGGAAGTACTCAAGTAAGTGTTACTTAAGTAAAAATACAGATACTGGAGCAAAAAATACTCAAGTAAATGTAAAAGTATCACATGAAAAATTGATTCATGTAAAAGTATTTAAGTAACATTAGAGTAACTTTTCTAGTTGGGCTTGTCTCCATGGAGATATTATTGGTTTGCTTGGAATTGCAAAAAATTGTTTGAAAGCATGCATTCTTGCTGTGAGCATGCTTGCCTTTCCACAGGTCTTACGTGTAACTTGACTTTTTTTGTTGTTGCTTTATTATTATTTCATTCATTTATTATTTCTCGTGAATGTGAACCTTACAACAGTATCTTTGTCTCCATTACCTGCCCTTTCTTTTAGACCCTCTGTCAAACACTGGATTAAGTGACACCCAGAACTTAAGTCTGACAAAGATAGATAGGTGTGGAGAGATGTGACAGTGGACCACATACACGGGTGTAATTAAACAAAGTCTGTGATAGAGAGTGTGTGGTGGCAGCAGGCTGAGGTTGTGGCTTCTTCCATAAGGAGACAAATGATCTACAGCAGTCGCCACCATCACTTGTAACACTGGAGCTGTGTCGGTGGGTATTTGTCACTGTGAGGGGACTCAAATCTGTGTATATACTGAATTTATGGGGACATGTCTCAATTATAGGGACAGAAATCAGGTCCCTGTGATGTAACATCGTAAATGTTTTATTATAGGATCAGCAGCATCATTTGGAAAGTAGGTTAAAGGTCCTATAGAATGCTAAATTATGCAAAAAATAAATAAATAAATAAATAAATGCAGCTTTTAGCCATGTTATAATGTTGCTACCTCCTCAAAAACATACCTGGACTGTCCACATGTTCAAAATGCTCTGTTCCACCTTATGATGTCACAAAGTGGTACTTTTCAAGATAACAGCTTCCTTTTGTCTTTAGTTCAGTAGAATTTGGCTAGCCAGGCTGGTGCCACCTAGTGCCTCCGCTCAATTTCATTTTTCTCCAGTGACTAGGTCAGGAATCAGAATACACTAGACGGTTCGCAAAAACCCCAGAAGTGCGAGTTCAGGCACCAACCAATCAGCGAAGAGTCATATATTCTGTGTTGGCTGTGATTCCTGAGATTGAGGAGTTAAAGCTGGAACAAGAGAATGTTCAGTGAATTTTATCAAGAGGAAAGACGTTATTGCCCTTCTTCCTACGGGATTTGGGAAAAGCTTAATATACCAGTTAGCCCCGTTAGTGACGCATTACATATGTCACGACCAAATTGCAGCTATTGGTTAAATAAAAAAGTACCTGCCTACCGTCGAATGAACAAATTCTAACTCTGCGAGGTCAGACAGTTTCTACAGGGTGAAACCGGCTGATGAATCAGGCTAGAATTTGGCAATTCCAAGTCTGAAATTATCCGAATAATTCTATTGAAGGTGAGTGGAGTATAAAAATACAGTGGAGCACTTCCTGTATTACCACATGACATCACAAGGTGGAACAAAGTGTGTTTTGTTTGAGAGAAACTCAGCCTAAACATGCAGTGTGTGTTAAATGTGAGAATAAAACAAAACACAACTCTACATATGTTTTTGATGAGGAAAGAACATTATAACATTGATTAGAAAATAGCATCATATATATAATATATAGTGTATTATGCTGTTGTCTACTATATACTTAATCTATGAAGCCCTTGGATCATTGTATCAGAATCATTGATCAAAAACAACTTTTTTACAGTATGCAGTCATAAACACCATCAAACAGCAACAGAGTGCCACATCTTGTTGAACCCTCCTTTGGATAAGTGCAGATCACGGGAGCGATCAGCAGATTTATTTTTGTTTCCTTTGTGCCAAAAGGGCTACGCAACACCCCCAAATCCTACGTGTATCACCGATTAAGAAAATATAATAGGAGAACAAAGTAAGCAAAGAGCAGTGGGCGTTTGGGGATTGGGGAAAATGAGGGCTGTTGGAAAAATGGCAACTTGAATGGAAGAGAATGAAGGTTGCTCAAACATGAATCACTCTAAATACAACTTGGAGAGGGTAAATGAGAATAGAAAACAATTATAACTCTTAAAAAGCTCTTAAAAGTTGATTGTGGATAATAGTTCCCCTTAAAGCTAGGATCAGTCTCCGGGAAAGAATGTAAGTCGACGTAATGTCCCCAAGAAGCGTAGAATCCCAACATCGCGTGTATGTATGAGTATGTGCGAGCATGTGTGTGGAACAGTGGTGGGCCCGGCCAAGACAAATGGGCCCTCATAATCTGCGCGCTGGTGGAGACAGTGGGCTGTATTACAATACCATACACTGCACATGAAGTATTTTTCGTGCAGGGGGTTCACTGTATCATATTCCTCCTCACACGACATAGTTTCTTTGCATTTGTTGAGTGTTTCGGTGTCTAGGAAACGTGGCTTCAAAGTGAGATAAGCTGTCTGTCATTACTCACAAGTGAATTCGGGTGAATGTACTGTAGACTTTATTGTCCCTGTTCGGAAATATGAAGTATAGCTAGTGGAGATATCTACTGTGCACATTTTAAGTTGAGTTGTTTTTACACTATTTTGACAGATTACTTTTGTTCTACATATTTCATTTAAAAGTCCTATATTGTGCAAAATGGATTCTTGTGAGCTTTAAGCCATGTTTCATTTTTATAAACCTGGAGTTGTGTTTTGTTTCATTCACACTTGTTTGAGTAATGTTGCATAATTAGTCTGTCTACATCTCCAAAGCTCTAAATGCTCTGTTCTACTTTGTTCTGTCATGTAGTGGTAATTTTCAGGTTAACAGCTACCTTTTAACTTCTGTTCAGTAGAGATTGGCAATTCCATGGCTGAAATTATCCAAATTATTCTAGTGAAGGTGTATGAAGTTTAAAAACACAGTCTCAGTACTCAATAAATGAGTTTTAGTTTTGATAGTAGTTTCAGTATTGATCAGTATCAATCAGTATCTTGGTACCGATTTTCTACCTCCATTTATTGAAATACACAGATAGTTTTTGTACATATGCTGCTTTTGCTTGCACAGATATTTGCCCTCATATCAGACTTGTTCTAATATTGTACACTGTTTATTTATTCAGCACTGAGATGTTCTGATTTGAGCATTCCTGCCAGAAACGCTGACACCGACTGATCCCGACATTAATGCATATGATTACATGAATAAAATATGGGGATGATTACACGCAAAAGTTTGTTAAACAATTCTCCAATTTCACTTTGTTTGGGTTAGATGAGGAAGGGCTGGGCCCAAGCTTCTGTCAATACAATCACAAGTAATAACCTGTATTTATAATTCATCATGCACTTGTCTTTTTAAACAAAAGAGGGTCAAATACAGCTATCAATGTTTTTCTGTATTTAATCATGTATTACAATAGCATTCTCTATAAATATTTTGAAATCTTTGATTCATCTATCTTAAATTTAAAGTAAACACACAAGTTAAGGCATAATATGTCCTTGATAATTTATGTACTGTTTGTTTATAGAAGTATTTTTCTGCTTACAACAATGCATTGGATTTATACTTTGGGTGTCTTTCAAGACACCCAAAGTATATAATGCATTATTCATTCTCTCCACACTTGGTGGTGGTAAGCCACTACTGTAGCCACAGCTGGGGCAGAGTGACTGAAGCAGGGCTGTCAATCTGTGCCATCAGTCCCTCTCACCAACACTCACACACATCACTTTTCATAGGTAAGTGTCTTGCCTAAGGACACAATGACAGAAGTTGGTTCAAACAGTAATCCATCCTCTGACCTTCGGGTTGGTGGATGAGCGCTATAACCACTGAGCTCTGTCGTCCACTCTTATGTATTTACTTCTGAGCACCGGCAGTGGAGCATCTGTGATATATTCACATACAACCCTTAAGACAAATGACTGATAATCTTCTGAACGTGCCAGATGGCTTCAGCACATATTCAGAAATCATCAGGATTAACAAAGATTATATTTGTGTTAAAACAATAATATTTAGAAAGTTTTATAGATTAGCCTTTAATGTTATCATGAAAACTCATATCCAATCATGCACAAGAGATATTCCTAGTTTATGTTGCCAGTTTGAGATGCCAAGGCCAAGTTTGATATAAAACCTGAGAGTTTAATTTAACTATGCGGATAAAGATCTAATTATATTCAGAACTGGCATGTGTTCAATAATCATATTTTTCTACTTTTTCTGTTGGGATAATTTTCATTTGACAATAAATACTAATAAAAAATAATATTGTTTCATATTTGTGCTACTGAGGCTTTGACATTCAATTACTCAGTAAGTAAATATAAACAACCAAATCTTCGTGGTTAAACTGTTCTCCATTGTAACTGACTGGCATCATGTCCAGCCCTGCTTACATCGAACCTGATCCAACCTCTTTTGCAGTCCTACACCCTCCCTCCAGCCCAGTATTTGCAGTGTGTCCCAGAGGATACTAGCTAGCACCATGGATTGTGCTCGGGGTTAGCGTTTAGCCGCTGAGTCTAGCTAACATGACTCATAAGCTGTAAAGAGCTGGCATATGTCTGCATCATAAGTCCATTTATGATCGGACAACATGACCTTTGTATCTGCGCCCATCTGTCCTGTCCATGTTTACAAAGGCCCAGTGAGTGCCACCGCTGATCCATGAATATAAAAATAAAATGCTGCTTTTAAAGTCAACCATTTTCTCTGGAATAAAAGTTTGTTTTTCATTGTAATGGGAAAATAAATGCTAGGATTTTTCTTTCCCTTTCGGTAAAGTCTGACATTCAAAGTTATAATCACTGTAAAACAAGGCTGGTAAAATCACTAAATCCTTTATCCTTGTGTGCGTTGTTTACTTCAACAAAGGGTTTCCAAAAATGTTCAATGTTACTTTAGTTTGTTTAATTTAAATCAGGCAAAGCTAGCATCCTGTGTTAACTTTGTGAAGATTTCAGTTCACAAAAGGGTCATCGATTGCCAAAAGCCTTAAGTATTTAGTCTAACTATTAGCTATAGGCAATTTTATTTCTCATGATCAATCACAATGTTCAGTTTGATTTTATTTTCTTACTACAAACAGAAAATGGTGTTCAGTATCAATTTTTTAAACATAAACAATACAGATGTTTAATCTTTGCCATTGAAGCAAAAATAATCACAGTTCTTCTTCTCAAGTCTGAACTCGACTCCAAACCACATGCTTTTCCTGTCGAAGGATTGGACAGATGTTTTGAAGTTTTGATTAAAAATGTATATTTTGACAATGGAATTATAGGAAATCTTGAAACATACTTTTGGTGGAAAATACATTTTATTTCTTAACCACAACGGAGAAGTTTTTTTTTGTTTATCGCTTGTCTCCATGGTGATGCTGCTTTGCTGAAATGTTGCCTATTATGACATCAAAATTGAATACATGCCTTTAATGCCATACTGTGGAAAAATGGGTCCATAACGCAGCTTTAAATGTCTTATAGTTCTCAAAATTGACTTGTAAGCTTTAAGCCATGTTATAATGTTGTTACCCTAGTTGTGTTTTGTTTCATTCACACATTTGAGTAACCCTTTATCATCAGTCTGTCTTCATCTCCAAATCTCAAAATGCTCTGTTCCACCTTTTACGTTTTGTTCAGTGGCATTTTCAGGGTTGAAATTGATTCTACTGAACGTGTAAAAACACAGTGGAGCACGTCCTGTATTACCACATGACATCACAAGGTGGAACAAGGTGTTTTCTGTTTGAGAGAAGAACACGTGTGAATGAAACAAAACCAAACTCATATTTTTGATGAGGAAACATTATGATGTAGCTCAGAATATAGCGTGATATGGGCACTTTAAATATAATATACGTGTAACTGTACAATGTGACATTCTGATGTATTTCAAAAGTCAACTGACCAACTGACCAACAACCAGCAAATTCTTAGATAGGTTCTAAAGCACGACTAAAATTAACAAATGTTGAGTAACAGTACCCACTGCACACTTGTTATAATTGTCTTCCTTTTGCGCTCACACGTCCACTAAACCCCATGTGCTTTCCACACCGCACGGACCAGGCAATGACAAAACACAGGAGCCGCTATTTTAAATGAGGACTCCAGTCTCTGTGGACCAAGTGTAAAATTGCTTTCACCTCATGTGTGTGGAATTGTTAGCAACACTATTACTGCGATTCTGCCATTCATTGTATTCCACTGTGAAATGAGGAAATTACAAAGAGAAAAAAAAAAAAAAAGTGAAAAATACAATTCCAAAAAAAGTTAAGGGCACACTGAAATTTTTCAGTCTGAAAATAAATCCAATATTAAAACTGCAAGCAGCACTGTAGTCACGGCATAGAGCATAGTTTTCCTATTTGTCTACCAACTTCTATTTTTTTCTCTCAAAACTACTGTCTTCCAGTGTTAAATGTTTGGTTATTGGTCATTACTTGTTTGCATGATCCTAAATATTTGAACTAACAGTTTATTAAGAATGACTCAGGCTTAGTAACTTAAAGGTGCATTGTATAACTTTTCTGGTGGTCTTTTTTCTCTGTATATTTTTTCTGGGAACTATGAAGCCACATTGAGCGGTTTAATGTTAGTCTGATTCATCAGCCAGTTTCACTTCATGGAAACCGTCTGACCTCGCTGCATTAGGATTCGTTCATTCGACGGTAGGCAGGTACTTCTTTTATTTAACCAACTGCTGCTATTTGGTCGTGACGTATGTAATGTGCCGCTAAAGGGGCTAACTAGTATATTAAGCTTTTCCCAAATCCTGTAGGAAGAAGGCCAATAACATCTTTCCCCTTCATGAAATTCACCAAACATTCTCTTTGTTCCGGCTTTAAATCCTCGATCTTGGGAACTGTTGCCAACACAGAATGTATGGCTTCTTCTCCATCCATCTCGACCACTTTGTTTACTGTTGTGCTGTACCAGGAAAAGGGAGCCAGTCATGACTTCACAGCTCTTTGCTGATTGATTGGTGTGCAGTCTACAACTTCCGGGGTTCTTGCAAACCGTCTAGTGTATTCTGATTCCTGAGTTGCTTGAGAGAAATGAAATTGAGTGGAGGCACTAGGTCGTGCCAGCTTGGCTAGTTTAATGTCATACTGTGAAACATTCCAGCCAGAGCAATGACATATCCATAAAAACAAGCAGGTGATGAAGCCCCAACCAAAAAGTTACACAGTGTACCTTTAAAGAGTTAGGGTTAGCAGTCAGGCTACTAGTTACTGAGCCAAAATCATTCTTAATAAACAATTTGTTAATTGTAAAATACATAATTCTTTAAACTGTATGTAACTTTCTGGTGGCATGTCACTTGTATGATTCCATGGAAATAGAAAGTTAAAACAATTTGGAATATTCTCCATGGAGATAGATATGGTTTATATCATACTGTAATATTATAGCCAAAGGAACAACATGAAGGAACATTTCCATGAAGACAAGCAATAGGATGCCAAATAAGAGTCAGGTTTGTGGAGACGCAAGCCCTCTCAGTACTCACAGTAAGGATGAATGATTTTTACAATAAACACAACCAAAATGAAACAAAATAATATTTTATTTTAGTCATTTTTTGGCTAAAAAGTTTCCAACTGTGGCTCTATGGATAATTAGTGTATAGATCATATAAAATGTTATCGATAAATATAGTTTTTGGAAATCCCATTTTATTTGAATGTTCATTATTTTACACATACTTTCATACTGATTTGTGTACAGTGGCGTATAACTGAATTGACAAGATCATTCTTCAAGGGCCATTGTTCCACTTCCCCAGATGTGCGGTGCTCTGTGTATCTTCATTGTTTTGACGTAGGAAATAAAGACTGCACAAATTAAACTCAGCTCCGTCACTCATTAAGACCATCCATCACGCGTGTTAAAGGGGTTTTAAATATACAACGCCGCTGACATGTGAAACTAGCTGTTGACATAGCTCAGATACATTAGGCCCCTAAACAAACCATTCTCGGGGAAATGATCTGTTAACGTCACGCTCTCCTGAAAAACCTGTTTGGCTTCGGTTGGCCAGAAAGTGCTCCACTGTTAAATCAATTGATGACCGCCATCAGTCTTGGCCGTGCGAGAAGAGGGAGATATTACACTGTTAGATTGCTTCTGTTTTGAGATCATAACATCGTTTTTCCACCACAAGACTAGAGCTGTTGGCGGACTTTAAATATGAGCAGACAATAAACATTATTTTGATAGGATGACAAGAACAGCTAACATTTACCTTTCTAAAAGTGTAGTCAGTTTAGACCTTACAAATGCCAAGAGATTCTCCACACATTTTGGACATGTCTTAAGAGTTAAATGAATGAAAATGACAATTAATGCAGGAATCAATTACCTGGTCGATAAAATAAATGTCTCCCAAAGTCTGATAATCACATTTTAGTTATAGACATTACAAATGTTTAATCATTGCCATTTAACACAAAAATGATCACATTTCTTCCCACGTCTCAACACAGCTGCAAACCACATGCTTTTCTGATTGGCTAGATCTCTCAAATAAAAATTTATCTTTTGACAATGAGATTGTAGGAAACCTTGGAACTTACTTTTTGTAGAAAATGTGTTTTATTTCTTAGACAATACACATTATTTTGATAGGATGACAAGAAGAGTTAACATTTACATTTCTCAAAGAGTAATCAGTTTAAACCAGGGGTCTCCAACCTATAGCTCCAGAGCTACTGGTAGCTCTCCACCCCCTTCCAAGTGACTCGCCAAAGGATTTCTGAATTATATAATGTTCTGAATAAGTAAAAATCATTGTAAATGTATAAGTTTGATGCCTAACTTTATATACTAATAAATGGACACTCAATTTCTTGTGACTGCTAAAACTAGTTGCTCTTTGGCATTTTAGTTTTGTAAAAGTAGCTTACCGGAAGAAAAATTTGGAGACCCCTGGTGTAGACCTTACGGATACCAAGAAATTCTCCACACATTTTGGATTTGTCATAAGAGTTAAATGAATGAAGTTGCATGACAATTAATGCAGGAATCAATTACCTGGTCTATAAAATAAATGTCTCCCAAAGTCTGATCATCACACTTTAGTTATAGACATTGCCAAATGTTTAATCATTGCCATTTAACACAAAAATAATCACATTTCTTCCCACGCCACAGCTGCAAACCACATGCTTTTCTGATTGGCTAGATCTCTCAAATAAAAAATAATCTCTCGACAATGAAATTCTAGGAAACCATAAGAATACTTTTTGTAGAAAATGTGTTTTATTTCTTAACCTGAACAGAGAAGTTTGTATTTTTGCTTTTTTTTTTTTTTTTTTTTTTTTCATTTGTTTTTAATAAAGGTGCACTATGTCACTTTTATGATAGTTGATGCTTGTTTCCATGGAGATGTTGCTTTGCTGGAATGTTCCATATTATGGCACTTATGGCATTTAATACATGCCTTTAATGCCATACCAAACCAATAACATCTGCAAGGAGACAAGCAAGTACCAAACAATGCACCTTTACATGTCTTATATTGCGCTTAATGGATTCTTGTCATCTTTAAGCCATGTTATAATGTTGTTATCTCCTCAAAAACATACTTGGAGTTGTGTTTTGTTTCATTCACACATGCCTGAGTAATCATTTATTATTAGTCTGTCTACATCTCCAAAGCTCAAAATACTGTGGTAGTTTTCAAATTAACAGCTACCTTTTACCATCAGTCTTGGCTGTACGAGAAGAACAAGACATTAAACTGTTATATTGCTTCTGTTTTGAGATCATAACATCGTTTTTCCACCACAAGACCAGAGCTGTTGGCGGACTTTAAATATGAGCGGACAATACACATTATTTTGATAGGATGACAAGAACAGCTAACATTTATGCCTCTAAATGTGATGTATACTCAGTTTAGACCTTACAAATGCCAAGAAATTCGACACACTTTTTGGACTTGTCTTAAGCATTAAATTACTGAAGGTAAATGACAAATAATACAAGAATCCATGATCTGGTCGATAAAATAAATGTCCCCAAAGTCTGATCACCACATTTTAGTTATACATTCCATGAAAGTAAACCAGTGTATCTTGTTACTCCTTTTCTTATATAGCCTTGATATATTTGATAGTTTCATCTGTATATTTGTATCTTGTCTGACATTAAAATTTGTATATTTGCTACTTAAATTATTTGGAATTTTACTACATTTTTTATTATTTGTTTTTCATTGTAATGTGTGAGCTATTGTGTCCAAGTAATTACCCATGCGGCTCAATGAAGTTGGTGTGAAAATCTTAGCCCAGTACTACCAAAATGTTTAATTCCATGCTTCAAAAAAGACTGAAAAACGATTTGATTTTTCCACATTGAGAAGAAAGCCCTTTTTACATAACCCTGGTATCTCTCTTAGAAAGACATTTCCGTGCACAAACTCCGAGGTGTAAGAGTCCCTTCCTGCCTTGTCAGCTTAGTCCATCACAGTTTGTCTTACTTAAGAAGCTGATAACTTAATGATCCCCAGGGAGCCTCCACTCTAATAACGTAAAGCATCTGATTCCTCATTGGACGGTTTGTTTTGGGCCAGCCAGGAAGTGCCCCCCCCCCCTCTCCTTCTTCCTTGTGGCGAAATCTGACCAGGCCACATAGGTCACCATCTTGTCACAATTATCCCTCAGGTCCTTGTTGCTTCCACTTAAAGCAGAGGTAGAATAGCCCTGGTGTCTGCTCAAATGCTGGCTTTTTGTGCCTGGGGCCAATCAGGAGTGACACAGGAAGTGAAGACTCCGGTTGGCAGAGGCGTTATCGGGCCATCACGGCGGGCGCACGGGAAGACAGGCAGACATTCTTCTCACACAGGAGAGCTTAGGTTTAAGTGGACTCCTCTGCCACTCCACCGCAGCTGATAGGAGCTCATTTGGCAGAGATAGTGGGGTAGGAAGAGCCAGGCTGTGGCCATAGAAGGAGAGACAGGCTGGCCCACCCCAAGGTGTAAGGTGTGAGCACAGTTATAGTATAAGACAAGGCATCAACAATAAAATGTACTTCAGAGAGCAAATACCAGTTAAACGGGAACAATTATAGAAGGGCTGATGGTCTTTTAAACAGGATTTTGCTTTGGTTGTGTATCCTATATGTAGGCCAATAGCTGAGAGGTAAATGTTTTTTTTTTAAAATATGCACTATGTAACTTTTCTGGTGCAGAGTATGCTGCCCGCTTGTCTCTTATTGCAATGCCATGAATGTATCTCAGTGTGACATTAAACTTCTTTGTCATTTATTCCATTTCAGGTGTTTTCATAACTAAATATTTCCGTAAAAACATTCATCCCTATTGTGAGTGGGCTCGCTTCTCCATAGATGTGACCTCTAATCTGGCATAGTGGTATCACCTGCTTGTCTCCGTGACAATGGACAAGATTAATGCCATACTGTGGAACATTTGAGGCAAAGCATTAACATTTCCTTTGAGACAAGCAGGAATCCTCCACCAGGAAAGTTACATAGTGTACCTTTAACTGAACCAGAAGGCTAAATGCGTGAGTGAAGTCTGCACTGTCTCATCATGAATTTTAACAAAACAAAGTTTTTAAGGCTTTTAGGCTTTTAAGAAACACTGTCGTTAATAGTATTTTGATGCTAAACCTTTTGAGCAGTTTTCAATAAAGGCAGAAAATAAACTTTAAATAAATGGATGGGGGGATGTGAAGAGAAGTTTGTGGTCAATTGAAAGCTTCCAAACCAAAAGCTCAACAACTTCCTGAAGCTGGCAGTAATTTTGTTTGAATAAAAACATTTGAACTTCAACAAAAGTCTGATTCAACCACTTTTCAAAACATGATGTACTTATTTTAACTGTTTTGTAACAAAGTATCTATCACTCTGAGGTAAAATTAACAGCTAATTTTATTGAATAATTGCTTTGGAAGTACTTGATATACTTGGAAAGTACAAGACCTCCGCCAAAGCCAAAGTCCCAGTGCCATTCCGCAATAAACCCAAACCACAAACCTCCAAATAATGACATATGTTTTCCACTTGTATGTCTGTCAAGTTCATTTAATGCTTTTGCTAACAAGGCCCAAGTACCGTGAAATCATACAGATTTACATGGCTCAAGCATGTACTGACCCTCGGCCAGAGCCTGGCTCTACAGTAGTATGGTTTGTTCAGTAGGAGGTTGTCTAATTTGCCAACAGTGCTCAAATATCATTTACAGACACATAATGTTAAGTGCAGGGCCAGTGTTACACATGAGGACGACAAGTAGAAGCAACAAGAACACTGATAAACTGGTACAGTGGATTTTATAAAACTGAATTAGTTGTACAAAACTTTTTGAAACATTTTGGTAGATGGGAGCTTTAAACCTATTTAATAAAGTGATACCGATTCCCAAGATATGTACTTATGCAAATGTTTCCGTACTTATAAATGTGTTTATATTTATGGTAAACACTCACATATATAACATTCTGAACTTTGCTAAAATATTGCTGAGTCAGTCGTTTAATACAAGAGCTGAAATTTAGTGTTTTGTTAGTTTGTTTATTTCCCTCACAACATCTTATTGTTATTTACAGACTTCTAATCAATAGCCTCACTCAATTTTCATGGGAGTGAACACCATGCTCTTTGAGGTTTCAGTCGGAGCATTCACCAAATCAACTCTGTGTTTGTTTTACAATTTGTGGGTGCCTCATGTTTATGTTTTCCTGTGTGAGTAATGCAGCTGTTTACCACTCTGATTGGTCCAGATCTGATTCAGAGGCCCTGTCTACGAGAAGGCTCTGCTGCAATGATAAATACGCCAGTCACATTCACCACAACATACAAATAGTTCCCATTAATGAGCAGTGCTAGTATTTGGGGTGATTTATACACAGGATATTAGCAGGGCATGATTGAGGCTAACTGCCCGCCCCCTCTCTGTCACATTCTGTCTGCTCCATTGACACTGCTCCAGCCCCAGTCTCATCCTTCACATGGCCCCTCTCCTCTGTCAGGTTAGAGATTATAACCAGAGCACTGGGGGAGAGCTGGGGTCTCTATTGTGTTATCCATGTGCAAAGGCTGTTGTGTCGGCTCAGATTTTTCCTTGTGAAATGATTCTCTCAACACTTATGGACGCAACTACAAAGTGTTACGTGACTGTTGTTGACATGAAATACACTTCATTTCAACATGCATTAATGGCACACTGTGTAACCTTTCTGGTGGGGGGGTCTGCCACCTACTTTATGTTCCAGTTTATGGCATTAAAGGGACAGTCGAGAATTTTGGACATAGGACCTCATTTTCTAGTTAGCCATTTGCAGAGGTCACTGGTGCTAGACTAGTGCATGTCAATGGCCATAGTTAGCCTGCCACTAAAAACAGTCTTACTCACTCCACAAAACACCTGAGGCAAATCTGTTATTACACCAGACTGTTGATGTGAATGTCTGTGTTGATAGAATAATGTTTGAAATAAAACTAACCTTGAATCGCATGAATCGTCGCATGTTGAGGGACTATTTTCTCAGCAGCAGCGGAATTTTACTTTGACCGTAAGGTAGGTGCTCGGTGATATTAGTCCGCCACTGCCAAGCTTTCTATCAGGAAGTACAACTCGCTGCTGCTGCTCAGACATAAATCCTTCAAATGCAATACTGGTTTTACTTAATACTTAATAAAAGATTTGTTTAGGGTGCTTTGTGGAGTGGGTAAGACTGTTTTTAGTGCCAGGCTAACTATGGCTATTGACATGCACTAGCCTAGCACCAGCGACCTCTGCAAATACAAGGACTTGATAGAATATTTTAAAAAGTGTCTCATCGTGTCTCCAACACTCTGGCTAACTAGGAAATGAGGTCCTATGTCCAAAATTCTGGACTGTTCCTTTAAACTTACTGCCTGACCAGCCAGTCCCATCTACATTTTGTTCAAATCCAAAAGGGTCTGGAACTGGACAATAGAAGGTAAACCACAACCACAACCACTAATTTGTAGCACATGTTTCTCAAATGCGGAAGACATCTCCTTTCCAAAATTAATTTAGAACAAAATATAACTTCTTTTACCTGAGATAAGTAATAGTTTGGTGCTTCGATTGCTGCAAAAATTTCCACTATTTCTCAGTCCTTTATGTTTTTTTTGTTTTTTTTTATGCAAACAGACCGTGCGTCTCTAATTGGTCATCAGGGAGACAAAATATGGTTCCAGATCCACTCATTTTTGTAAAGTTTTGTCAGAGTGTGTGGTTCTGGATGGCTTGCTTATTAAATGTGTATATTTCCAGGGAAACAAGCATGTACACCACTAGGCCAACTTACATAATGTGTAGAGATATGACCCTTCTGTATAAGAATATATTATTTTAAAGTTGTTTTTAGAGCAGTAAAAATACAATTGAATAAGTGCAAGTAGATATGTTTAATAATTACATAGCAAAGCAAAACTACAGTATATGAAAACCTCCCTCTAGAAAAATGACAGTGCTTCTTTAACTCATTGGTTTTATGGTTCACTGGTCTCCTCTAGCAAGATTATTTTAACATGAAATTGTGTGTGTGTGTTGTACTTTACATGTGAGACGTTTTACAGTCTTTTGATGCCAAATACAGATAGTTTGGGTTGAAATTTTGTCTATTCCCAGAGATGATGTGTGGCCGCCACTGAAGCCCTGATGTGTTTAACAGGAAACTGGGCGTATAAATATAAGGTAAAGACAGAGGGAGATTGAGCTCCTGACCATGAATCAGATTTCTTGACAGATAGTGTGGCCTATAAATAGACTGGAATTTGACCTGTTCACTGGAATGCAATATGTGCACTACTCAATTTAATGCTATACTTTCTTTAACTGGCGCCAGGTTACTACTAGTGATGTCAATGTACAGAAAATATACAACTCATATAATATATTATACATTTTTGAAAGAATTTGTTTGGTTGACGAAAATACTGGTAAAATGTGGTAAATAGTGCAGATGTAAAAATGGATTCAAAATGGTTTTGCTGTGATGATAAAATATAAAAGTAATAATTTTTGTATGTACAAATAGTAGTGGAAGTTGTAACACTAGTTCTGGTATACTTTTAGCTGACCAAAATTTTCAGGACTACTAAATTTGGAATCCTACTACTTATAGGCATCTTTATATTTATATTTTCAAAATTCAAAAATAACTGTTCCCTCTGGTGCATCTTAAATCTCAGCAAATATTATGTAAGTGTGTATATGGCTGTATATGCAATATTAATAAGCTACATTGCAGGTTATATTTTCTACTGTGTCATCTTAAAAACACCATGCTGCATTCAAAGCCATGTCGTAAATAGTAGATGTTTACCCATTCACTTGAAGTCAATTCCATTACTTTGCCTCCCAACAGGCTCTATCTGTGTGCATTCCTCAGGTTTAAAGCCCAGGTTTCTACATCTTAAACCAACACATTGCTTATTAATAGAATTTATGTGGTGTATATCTTATTCTCAGGGATGCCATGTCTAATTATCCCATGAGCCACATGATATTGGTGCGCTATATTAATGTTGCTAGGGACAACTATATATACAGCGTGGGGGAATCTGCCCAATGAAATGGCAATCTTTCAGTCTTATAACAAAGCCACTTCATGTAGAAACTTTATTTAAACATGCTCACCTTTCTACAAAAGTGTATTATACAAAGAAAATGATGGCTGCTGACTGGCTTTTTACAAGCATAGAGCTGCTTTGTGCTGCCCAAGGTCCTTCCTCATAAGCAAAACAAGCGTAGTGCATATAGATAGGATTCACTACATGATAATATTGTTCCTTTGGTGTACTTAATGAGCACCCAGAGGCCTCGTGCATATCTTAAGCATCTTTCCGTGCGTCTAATCATGCCACAATAAATAGCAAAAGTTATATCGCCGTCTTAGCAACAATGGGGTCCGGCTATCCGAGTGCCCAGCCTCCTCTCACCTTTTATTTGAACATAATGGAAAATCAAACATCATTATCAGTACTCGGAGCTGTAAAAGACAAATGTGTGTGTGTTGTGGCACGCAAACACACGCAAACTCACACACACACCCACACACACCTACGCATGCGCACACACACACACATATACACACACACACCCTGTTTTCTTCAGTGTTTTATGCTTTCCCTGAGGACGTTTTCATGCCTGTTGCAGACTGGACATAAATTCCAAACAGGGCTTAACGTTGTACAAAGAGGAGGCCACAGAATGAATGGGCAGTGCAGGACAAGAAACAGCCACACAGTTTAAATACAGTATACAGTATAGTAGGTGGATCCACTAAGAAACACATGACATGCTTCAGGTTAGGTACTGCCAACACAGGGATTTCAGCCAGTGAAAATGTGTGAATAAGTTTAAATATAACTGGAATATTCTTAGCCAATATACAAACAAAACATGTCAGGTTGCACATACATACCCGTCATAAGACCTGCAATGATTAGAAGATCGAGTCATGTCTTATAATCATGTGTATGTTGTACGCAATGATATGAAGTTTGATATAAATATTTCAACTTCACAAATATACCATAATATAACCCATAATGAAAATGAGTTTCATGTAGTTTTCCTTAATGCAGAATCAAATTCTTGAGAAGGGTTTTTCAACTGAAAAGAGGTGACCCTAAATGCATCCTTTGGCAGAACACATAGCTGGGGATCCAAATTGTCCTTCAGAGTGTTATTATTTCAGAGAGCTATTGCCATGCACAGTGCACACTGAGGCTGGAACCGGCCTGCATTTGCTGTACACTCCACTGCAAAATGAGACTAGTCAAGCCCTAATGTAACCAGCAAAAGCTGGATAAAATCTATACAAACCCAATTATGAATCAATTTGAGTTTGTGTCAGACTGTCTGGTGCCAACAGAGTGGATTTTTTATTAACTTATGGTCTGGGAAGAATGAAACACTTTTCATTTGTGTACTTCACTATGTAGCTCCGTGATTCAGGGGATGGGTGTTCACACTGCCTTTGTCTCTCTTGGTGTTCGTGAGAAGATTTGGAAAAATTGAGATTATGATTTGAACATTTCACTGCTATAATATTGTTTTATACATTACAAGGATTAGACGAACACTAGGAGGTCTATGTCTTAAAGCAGAGCAGAAGGTAGTTCAACAGTTGATTGAATCGCTCAGATCTCTCACACAATGATTCCTATTACAATGTTTCTGTGGCACATTTGAGCTGAGGCGGATCTTACCCTGCACCCCACTGTCCTGCTCTGGCGTATCAAACTGGGTCACATGCTTGAATATTCATGATTTTCTATGACAACTCCCTGCTATTCCATGTCAAGACCTATGTTAATTCTGAGTTTTGCACATTGAGCTCACTTGAAACTCAAACTACCTTACCTCCGGATGTGAGTAGAGATGCACTTTGATGAGTGCACGGCCCGCTTCAAAGACAATAACGTTGCTGCTCCAAATTATTAAATAACTCTTATGTTTTCTGTGTTTACTAGACATATGGCAGCCATTTCTCCAGGGTCACTGAGGCTACAGCTGTGATACACTCATACAGTATTGATCTGAACAAGATAGCCAGGTGGCCAATGGGATTTCTTGGAAAGTGGTCCTCAGACTTGGTGCTTTAATGCCCCTGTGTCTTGATGAAATGTTGGTTCCATATTCTGAAATGCATCGGTCAGCTGGGCTCAGAGCTCATCACCATCACAATCCACGTGTCAATGCTTTTCTGTCAATATCTTTAGCCACACTCTGCCCCTATAGGGTCCAGGAGCCAGGTGTCATCAGCATTATAGGGCTGTGGAGTACAACAAACTCAGACCATTTACAATAGTCATCATCAACTATGATTTGGCACTCTTGTATACATTGGTGTCAAGATGAGAAAAAACATGTCTGAACATTTTAAATAAATAAATAAATAAATAAGAAAATGTGCTAAATAAATCAATTCACAAGCAAGGAAACATACCTAACTTGAACTAAATAAAAATGTTTATCAAACGTGTACATGTTTTAGGGGCTGTGATGGGGCTTTGGCTCCTGGACCTTGTATCTCCTTATCTGAAAGATAAAGCAGAGAATAGAGTTAGGAGAGGGTGGGACACTGAGATATGAGTAAAGAGGTATTTGGTCAGGTGGTTAAATAACATAGAGACCAACCAGAAAGGACGTGGATGAGGTGTGGTCCTGCTCCTGAACTTAAGATAACAAAATTTATCTTTATTAAATAAGCATCATGAGTCTTTCTAACACGTGTTGTCTAAGTACCAGATGTTCTCTGTGTTGTATGTTCTGTTTAACTTTACAAATACCTGTGTAGCTTGTAGAGATCATTCCTTATTTATTTTCTCTGATCTTAAGTTTATTTCAGTGTAAGTGAAATATGACGTAGTAAGCCCATATTTTGTCATGATCTCTTCTCCTCACCTCTATAGGTTTACCAATGCTGAACACACATAAAGATCCCATAGGTTCCATTAAATGCTGCCCTACGGTACTTCATCTCTGTGCTCCCGAAGTCATTCAGCTGCCACCTACAGCGAACACCTGCAACATCCCTACAGGTCAATAAAGGCTAAAGGACTGGGCAGCAGCAATGACAGCACCCTCCCCAGACGCTTCCCTCAACGTGCGATGACCTCTCATTAGTCCAAAAGTAGGTCATATATACGATGTGGTGCTAATCGGCTGTGGAGTGAGCGGAGTGCACTTCATCGAGGGATATTAAACAAGACTCTTGGTAATCATTTACTCCTTCACTGCCAAGAGCGCCATCATTAATTGGAAATGGTGCGGATTGCTTGGCATGTTTTTTAACAAGTTTGACTGAGAAACACTGAAGGGAGCCAAGCTGTGGGAGTGTTCGAGACAGTAGAGGCATTAGTGGTAAAAGCAAAAGTGCGAGGAATGTGTTGTGTTAGAGAAGAATACAAGTGGCATGGTGGCAGCCTGTGCACTATTCCTATTTCATCCTCGATTCTTTTTAATCCTGGAAAATGTGCACTGTGACAACACCATAATTTAATGTAACACAACAGCCCAAAGTCCATGGAATGTCTGGGACTGGCTGTGAATGTGGTTAAACATCACATTCTCAGGAAGCTAAGGACTACACACGAGTCATACTATGTGTTTCCATGAGGGACCATCAAAACACACAAAACTATGAGGAAAGATGAAATCAAAACACCGGTTGCAGTGCAGACATTGGCAGCTTAGAAATGTAGTTTTCCTTAAACAACAAAATGTGTCCCCCACCTGAATGAATCAATCATTTTTAAGTGGACATATGCAAAAAGCATATGCTCAAACAAAGTTGTATTTTGAGTAATTAATTCTGAGGTTTTTCTTCATTGGATGCTTGAGTGCTCAAAGAATTCACATTTTCATATACCCCCTATCCAGTTTCACAGCTTTGTAATTACTCTGCACTTCAATTTGGTTGATTTTTTTTTTTTCATCATAAAATTGAACAAAGTTGTTAAACCATTTAGAAACGAAGAAGCAGGCAGGAATCAGATCTGTGGTTTTGAACTAGAAGTCACGAGACCATTTTGTTTTATGAAATTTGCGACGTTAAAGCTGATCTATTATCCCAAATGGACTTTTCAGAGTTGTATTTAGAATTATTCATGCATGTTTGGGCAATCTTTAATCGCTTTTCAAGGTGCCATTTCGGGGATCAACTCACGTTTTCACCGCCACCGGCATGTCTCCAATTTTATTTTCTTAATCAGTGATTCTCATAGAATTCAGGAACATCACATAGTCATTTTAGTACAAATAGTAAAAATTCACTACTCAGTGGTGTGATCTGCGACTAACTTCATGGCTGATGCTCTTTGTTGTGATGACGTGTATGCCGATGTCAGCTCCCATTGGGCACCACAGTTTTCTAACACAGCAGTCAGTTTTCTTTTATTAAGTTGTTTTAGATTAAAATTGCGATTTAAAGTGTGCAAAATTTAACATAACGATACATGGGTGTCATAGATTATAAGATTATACGATTATAAGTATATAGCAGACACAAGCAGAATGTCTTAGATTATAAATAAATATCAGAAAAAGCGTAATAGCTTTAAATATGAATAAAATATGATTTTTCTTCTTATCATAAATACAAAATTTTACCTTTTTGTTTCTGTGGCAGAAAACCTGTCTATATAAAATACTTTCCTATTTCCTCTTGCAATTTCACATATTTTCTCAGCTCCATTTGCTCGAAATGACAACTCCTCTTTGAAAGATTAGCCCTCTATATCTGAATCTATATCACTTTGCAGTAATAGTCAGGAACAAAGAATCAGACAAGTAAGTGAAGAGTGGCAATTCCACCGAGCTCCAACAAAGCCCAGATTCAAGAGTACCCCTCCCCCTCTGCCCGCATACTCTCTAGCAGCACCCAGGAGTCAAATATACCAAAGCTTATTGATCATCGTCTGCTTACAGCTGTCATTCACGCAGACAACTCCAGAGCCTAATAAGAAGCGCTATTTCCGTCTGGACTCGGAGCCTCTGTATCTTCCCCTACCAACGCTGCCCCATACCTCTTTACCACCCTCCCTCGCCTTCCACCAAATCCAACATTTAAAGATTTATCTCCTAAATGAGAACCTGTAGTAAACAGGCTAATCTGTTTGGCAGCACTCTCGGCCATGGCTGAATAAAACATTTGACAACGCTAAGCTCCCTGAATCTTCCTATCTCTCCCTGGCAAAAGACATCTCCGTGGCCAGCTCACTTCATTGTTAATCCCTGTACAGATCGTGTTCTTCCAAGCTCCTTCTTTTTGTTGCATTGCTGCAGGGGTGTGGCCGCACTTTTGTCTCGCCTGACAGAGAGTTCATTATGCGATTGGAGAAGAAGAGCTAATGCAATAACGGTGCTCACGTGCTAGCAAATCGAGGGCCAAGTCGGACAATTCATGCGGCACAGTCCCCAGTCCCCCTGCACGCTTGTATCGTACGGGCAGTCTGCCATCTTGGTCTGTGGTGACAAGTCCCCTCTGAGGCGTTTACCCACTCATCGCTTAAAACCCCTTTTAATTGAAATTACACATTGGTTGATCAACTTGTGGAGGCTTATCGAGGAGGATAGTGGTGGCTCAAGTCTTTCATGCCTTTGTTCTTTATTATTATTTATGTCTCCAAAGACCATGCCACAAGTGACGACTTTGGAAGATGTCATTTGCATTCTATTTACATTTAGTTTTATGCACCATCAAATTAAATCCAATATATCGAATCTTTAAATAATGGTTGGTCTATTGTGTTTTGCAAAATGAGTTTAGTTCAGTTCCATTTAAGTTGACATGTTACAGATTGTTTTTATTGATATATCAAACATGGACCAATACATTAGTTTCAAGACCACTACTGCCAGTGTAAGCTGTTGTTTTGTCCTTGGGCCAGACACTTCGCTCACCTTGTTTGTAGTAGTGGTAGTTTGCATCTCATATGTGCCACTACCAGTGATATTAAATCTCATCAGAGATCATTTTCAATTGCTTTTTAAATTTTGCAGTATGAACAATGGTGTTCCTCCTCATAGTGTGATAAAACTGCATAACGCATTGTTTCCCAAAGACTGGGTTGTGGTACTTTTTTTTTTTGCGTCGCCTTGTCACGATCTGCAATATACAGTTCTGAGCTGTGAACTAATCAGCTTGTCAGAATATCTTGTCCTCTGTAGAGCCAGTATTTCTATGCTTACTCCTTTCACTACTACATACATGTGTGAAGTTGGATTTTCTGTGCTCATAAAAATTAAGACAAAGCACAGAAACAGACTGAATGCTGTGCCTCATATGCGTGTTGTGCTCTCCACCTGCACCTGGAACACGCTACAAAAACATAGACAAGCCCACCTATCTCATTAGAAATGTTGAAATGTTAAGACATGTTTTGTATCATTTCTAATCTTTTTGTAATTATTTTATTGACTATTTTGTTCCAATATTACTGGTTCAATTGAATGCAGAAAAGGAAAAGAAGTGGGCTACATTTAATATCCAAATAGGCGACTTATGGATACCTTTTATTGCTGGTTCAATGACTGTTTTTCATTGTTTAAAACTTGAGTAATAGTAAATGTTCAGAGAGACACGATCACTGAGTCATCAATAAAATATCCTCATTAATGTTCAATAATGGTCAAATCCACCTTTATTTTGTGATTTACGAATAATGTCTGTTGACTTGGGTCGCGAAGGTTTGTGGCTTTTAAAATAAAGTTTGGGGATCACTGGCATACCGTCTATGGTCGTGTCACGGTGATGGTAGCAGAGCAGTGATATAGAATGTGATCTAATGTGTTGCCGTACTAATTGTGCATTATGCAGTATTAGCACACAGTAGTCAGCCATTGGAATTTGTCACTAACTACGATGTAATGCCCAATATTCACTTGGTCTTCCTACTTTTTTTCGCAGTCAGTATTTTGTTGTTTAGGACCTGCACCATACAATATAGTGTCTCTGTAAGCGCTTCCGTCCTTATCTGACATCCCGGGGCCGGTGAGCTACAGCGGCACTCCTCCTCTCTGCTGGAAGCCGTCAGCAGGCCCAGATGGATCAGCCTTCTCCTGCCCATGTCACCCATTTGTGTCGGAACTAAAGAGCTTTGTACCTTTGTCATCCATCAGCTCACAAACTCCTCATTTTTCACCCAGGCACTTTACACGCTAATGCACAAGCCCCATAATTAGGTCAGAGACAGTCTTGTCACTTGATGTTATTTAAAGCCAGTTATAAGCTCGTCCACTCACCTCCTACACTCTTTTTACTGAATGAACAGATAAAATCAAGGCAATGCCATCATTTTGTAATAAACATCTCAGTCACTCTCACTTCAGCCCTGCTTCAAGTCGTCTCTACAGAAGCATTGTGTTGGATTGGGAACTTCGGAGCGTGCCGAGCCCTTTTGTGTGAAGAACAATGTTATCAAGTCAGACTTCTACACTACGCTGCTTTGCCAATAGAAAAGCACATTAGCTCGGTTCAATATCCCTCCTTCCTACTCACAGAAAACCACAGTGCACTTTTGAATGGGATCCAGCACAGCAGGCCTAATTCAATATGAAAATACAATAAGCGTAGGACCAGGTAAACAAGCTCAGAATCTAAAACACTCTCTTCTGATATACATGTTCAGCAAAGGCTCTGTGCTAGAGCCTTCCACCACAGCCTAGTACCAGCAGTGGCAGATATGGAAGTCATTGTTGCATAACAGGTGTAGTTGTAATAGTGGCTGGATTGTTGTAGTCATAGCAACTTTACACTGGTGTTGCCCACTTAAATGAATGAATGAGATTATATTCTAAAGTAATAAAAACAAAAAAAAAAAAAAAAAACTCTGTATAGAGAGGATTAGTGCATTCTATATGCATGCTGTATACATTGTGTCCTTGGGCAATGCACATTTCAGTCAGGCCCCGGGCCCTGTTGCTATATCCGCAATGTGGAGAGTGAATAAAAAATAGCCAACTGCACTTTGCTATGAACCAATGCTTTCTTTCTTATTTTATTAAAATGGAATTGTCAACGGTGTTTTCAACTATGTGCAACTTCTGTGCATCACGTACACTCAATACAGCGCTATATTTTATAGGGAGTTGAATACAGATGGAGAACATGGGAACTTGTAGGATGAGGTGCAGATGGAATGTACTACAGAAAGTGACCTCTCCAACAGCATGTGGACGCAGAGAGCTTCAGAGAGCCACCTGAACCCTGAAACAGGAGCCTCTCACTGACAAGACTTCACCAGGGACCCCCCCCTCCCTATCGCCCAACACATGCTCAAACCCTACACCATGTATGTCAGCACGGTCATTAGTCTAATTGCTGATTACATGCACAATTGTCCCACACAGTTTGGCCAGATGCGCACAAGTATAAACTACATCACCAGAACATTTGGCCCCGAATCTGAAAATGAATCCACCCTAAGAACTTGTCCTGTGGAAATGTAGATGCATGAATTGCTAATGCATAACTGTTCAATGTGTCACAGATTATAAAGTACACTTATGGCCAGTTCAAGTATCTGTGGAATTCAAGGCAGTGGTAATTCTTGCGGGCTCCATTATTTTATGCACGGCAGCTTTGACAGTGTGTCAGAGAGAGTGAATGTAATGTTTTTACAAGGTCTTATAGAAGTTTAAATACCTACTGCATATTTCATATGTTGGGTCATTTTTTGAGACATTTCAAAGATAAGCTGTTGAAATATATATACTGCTTTCAGCTCAAACTTATTAAGTCGTGTTACTAACTACATGACTAACTAAGTCATGTTAATTTCCTTTGTGGTTAAAAAAGTTTAAATAATATGCACTTACATTGAAAATCTTTTCCAATATACTTTGCCAAGTGTCCCTGACTGTCAGTGCTTAAACTGGAGAGACCACTGGATCTTCCATTTGGACTCCTCATGAGAGATCAGATTTTGCCTCACTCACAAAGCAACAGCTGTGTGCACTCTGCATCCAACAACACCCGTTTGATCACATCATTTTAAACCTGGCACCGTCTCTCTGATGAATATTTCACATTGCATTTGGTGCAAAATCAGGTCTCCTTGTTAAAAATGCAATGCATTTCCTAACAGAATAATAACCAATTCAAACAAAGGCTCACCTTTGCAATTACACTATCAGGAGTCAATATTGGGGCAAGCCATGTCTGACCTCCAACAGGAAATTCCCCAATGTCTTGACTTTTGTGCACTCACTGGGTCAATAGGCTTTCTAGGAGACAGCACTAGAGGGGAGCGGCTCCTGTTTGCTGGATTGTGTTGTGTGATTGAAATGGGATCTTTCCCCTCATAACTCATCTATTCTGGGCTATTTTCCTCTCTGGAGCTCACTTATCATTAGACCACTCTGCCGCGATCTCTACAAATGAAGCCAGTGCAATGAAGCTATCATTGTTTGTATTTGCCATTTACTTATCTGTATGTATAGTTGATATTTTGATATTATAGCTATTTAACTGCAAAAACAATTCATTTGCAGCAATGCCAGATTTGCCCCTTCATCTAGTTCACCCAAAGAAGTGAGTGAAATCATGAAACACTGGAGTTTTTGTGCATTGTTTTTTGTACTCGCTCCAAACCAGTGAAGGTGTGGGTGTCTCTGGGAGGTAGAAGCTGCTAAAATCTCTCTCTCATCAGTACAATGTGATGAGTGTATGCATTGTCACTCCCCTGGGTCTCCGAAGCCTTGACCCTTATCCATCCCCCTCTCTCTCATTTCACTGGTATACATGCGCAACAGTAATGAAGCGCAGAGATCCAGCGAAACACTTGTTGTGGAGAAATGGCATTGCTCTTCAGGTGTATGACTATAACTAAGGTCAAGGGGGACATTTTCTCAATCATTTCTTACCTTTCCATGAGTAAACATCGCCAGGGCCCTCAAATGGACTGACACTCAAAGATGGATAGGCCTTGTGTACACTGGGGTTGATGGAGCCATGGCTGTGTGCATTATAATATGCTTGGGAGCCTGTACCGGGATTAGCGGCTCATTTCGGTGGCAGCACAGTTGGCCTTGGTGGAGTCCCAGAGGAGGGGGACAGCTGAGGTTGGGTGTTTAGATAGGGACTAGCACTGTGCAAAGGAGGAAGAGGAGGAAGAGTGGGCACGGCTCAGGCTTATCTGACACCAAAGGCCAAATTTGAGATGGTCCGCCACCAGCTTAACCAATACACGGCACCGGGCTTAACCACAGCAGCTGACGGGAGAGCTCTCCAGAGATGTCTTATCTTATCCAGACTCACTCTAAATAAACTACAACTTTAGCAGGATTTACATAGGGTTTTAGCACAGAGCGTGAACATGAGTGGAAGAAGTAACAGATTTGCAATAATTAAAATCGAGCTATTGATATCACGCTATAGTCAGTTTAGCTACAGTGTTTTCTACAATAATGAAATGGTGGGTTTGGATACTTTCTGGTCCCAATTTCAGCCTCTTTGTTCTTTGTAGACATTTTGGAATTTGTGCAGAGTGTTATCACAATACTAGAAAGGTACACTGTGTAACTTCTCTCGGGTGTCTGTCCATCAAATGTTTTTTCTCTAGTTTTTTTTTGTATTTTTTTTTTTTTATATTTAGAATATCCCATAGTATATGGTATTAAACCTTTCTATCTTCATGGAGACCAAACCAGGCCAAGTTACAGGTCAGGTCTGTGGAAGTGCAACCCAACTCACAGTCAGAATCAGTGGCCAAGTTAGCAATTTGGGGGCCCTAGGTGAGCTTGTGTGTGGGGCCCTCACTATAATGCATTTATATATATATATATATATATATATATATATATATATATATATATATATATATATATATATATATATATATATATATATATATATATATGTCTGTTTGTCTGTTTTCCTCATTGTTCTTGAGACATGCACATCTTTATTTGAATTAGGCTGGATTGGGAACTTGTCTTATTAGTTACTGTTGGTAGCCTACTAGATAATCAGAGCTGAAAGTAGTGTTAATTTTTTTTGCTAGTACAATTACATTTTTGTTTACATCCATTACATATGATTATGATTATGATTACACTATGATTATGTTCAAATCAGGGTCAAGCTGACACGTCCATTCTAATGTGAAAGGAGTGAACGCTTTGACAGTTAACATAGATTTGATGCTCAGATTCTATTTTGGTGGTGTTTTCTTGTTTTAAAGAAAACCACTCTCATTTAATGTCATCTTGAGAGAAAATCTAATTGCTCTGAGGCCTCGGCCATTAGTGGCACTGAGGGCAATTGTTTAGGGGCCCCTTCAGGTTTGGGGGCCCTAGGTGGCCGCCTAATGTTGCCTAATGGTAGCGCCGCCTCTGGTCAGAATGCCTGTTTTTCTATTTTTTCTACCTGTATTTGAATAAATGTAAGGTAGAGCAGTTTAATGTCATACTGTGGAACATTCCAGGCAGAGCAATGACATAAAAAAACAAGTTGGTGAGGGATTCCCAATCAAAAAGTTACACAGTGCACCTTTAAACTTTTTTTGAAGATGATTTTGAAGTGTAAGACTTGATACTTGATACTAGCGTCATCACCACAATCATACATTACAACAGAGAGTAATTTTTTTTACATTTTTCCCATTTTTTCCCCTTTTTTCAGTATCTTTTGTAATATAATTCAGTCTGGTATCCTCCTGATTGTTGGACTTTGGCTATTTTATATCTTTTTTTTTAATTATTATTAATTTTAAATTAGAAAAAGCATGATGGCAGTATTGTACTGTGGATTCATTCTTTGTGCTGATGAATGTCTGAGAGAAACCTGCCTGTATGCAAACTCTCACTGTTACTTTTCTTTTAAACAGAAAGACTTTTCCAATGACTGCAGAGTGTTTTTGATAATATTCAGTGCAAAACATTTAAACCCCAAAATAAATATTTGCCTCATTTGCCGATATCAGGACAATGTCAATTCAAATGAGCAGCAAAAGGCCAAACAAAAACCCACTCAGAGAGGACGAGGGCCAGACTTCGGAGCGATAATTACACATGACACCGCTAAGTTGAAGTCGCTCTGGCTCCCACAGACCATGGGGGTGAGTGGGGCAGATAGGATCCAGGTGGGGCTTATTACGCACAGGCTGTGGAGCTCCGGAGTGATGCGGGTCATGTGAAGATGGGCACGAGCCATGAACTTTCACTCGCTCATTTGTAAAGCAGCACAGGGCTCGTTTTATTTAGACGCTTGTGACATCTGAACTTATAGGAAATGACAAGTGGATGGGAACTGTGCAGTCTTGTGGTTTTATTGCTTTGTATTTGAATATGACAAAATTGCTGAGAACTGTTATATAGATTTTTTTATTATTTTTTTTACTAAATATAACAGCAATTTTCTAATTATTTATATGAAAAAATACAATAAATTACAATAAATAAATACATATACAATCACCTTTTACCACTGAAATATTTGATTGTTAAATATACACTACCAGTCAAAAATCTGGACATTTATTTATTTATTTATTTAACTACTTTCTACATTTTGTATACATAAAGAAGACATTAAATATATGACATAAGATTTATGGAATTATATAGAAAAGGAAAATAGCAAATTCTGCGTTTTTTTGTTTGTTTGTTTGTTTGTTTTTTGTTTTTTATCAAATTCTCAAAGTAGCAATTATTTTCTTTGTCAAAAAAAAAAAAAAATATATATATATATATATATATATATATATATATATTATTTTTTTTTTTTTTTTACTTTACTACTTAATTCTTATATCTTGTTTTTTCATATATTTGATGTCTTCTGTATGTGTATAAAAATGTATAAAATTGTAAAAAATAATAATAATAATTAAATAAAATAAAATAAAATACTGAATAAGATGGTGTGTCCAAACATTTGACTGGTAGTGTGTATATTTTAAATAGATTGCAAAATTGAAATAATTTATTTCATATCTAATTAAATGGACTTTGAAACAGTCTCTTTTTGGTTGTTTGCTTTTAATTAATTGAGAAAAAAATGTTAGAATTTTATTTTCAGAACCCGGAAGGTGGAAAAAGTTCCATTATTTTATATTTTCCTCTCTAGGGAAACATGTGAAAATATAGACATTTTCTCACTTACTACAACCATAAAATCCTGTGCCAGTTGGAAGATTTCCCTGTTAAAACATTAAATAAAGCCTTGATAATAAGGTGCTTTATAACATGTTATCAAATGATTAAATGGCTTTCCCCAAATATCTCAAGAAAATATGAAGTCACTGTTTTGTCTTAGCTCCTCTTACATATGAACATCGAGCTGTGCATTTTTTGGCATTGAGCAAAGTGAATAGTTGGCTGCCTTTCCAAACTCACTTAACACCTTATTATTAATGCAATATTAATGAGAATTTTCACTTCACTCACAGCTGGCTTTGAGCAGTCCTGGTCAGGCTGTCTTAGTGCCACTAACACAAATGTACAGCTTGTTGTTACAGTTTAGGATTTCATGACGGCCGGTGGGCTCTTTTCCGGAATCCTACATTGTGAACTCCAAAGCAAATAGCAAAGACTTTGGGACAGATCAAATCCACACAAAGCCGAGCACTCCAGGAACACCGAGCGCTATGTCATGACCTCAGTATTTCCCATGCATTTTTGGGCAAAGTGTGTGGAATTCTTCTTTGATTTCAGCGTTTACATAAGAGAGTCCTGGTCTATGAAGGAAAGTTAAATTGTTTATATGGTTATTACTTAAATTAAAGGTCCTATATTTTGCAGAGTTGACCTTTGTGAGCTTTAAGCCATGTTATAAAATACTTGGAGTTGTGTTTTGTTTTATTCACATGCTAAATGATTAGTTTATTCAATATAAAAATCAAATCTTACAGAAATACCTAGATGACAAGATACATTGTCTTGGGCTCATGCTTTTCTTTGACATTGCCTTTTGTTTTGGTGCGATTCTGGATGATGAATTTTGTGCCTTCCTTGTCATTATTTGTGACCATAAACAAAAACAAAATTGGCATCTTCAAAAAATTTAAGATAAGAACAAAAAAGAAAAAAAAAAAAAGTGATTGTATTTCTGTTGGAGGGGTTAGTATAAGGAACATATGTAACAATCTGTGTGATTTTTTAAAAGTCTAACACTGCAGAAGCCTTTAATAAAGAGTATAAAGCATTGCACGCACATGTTTTGAAAAGATATAGAGCTCTGGAATGAATGAATTATGCATTAGATTTTGTTTGTTTTAATTTATATTTTGTCTCTTACATATACGTCATAAGTGAAAAGTGGAAAAGTAAACTTGCTCTTCGTACGATACCTTTCTTTCTTGGTATTCTGTCATTGTTGAATAGGGTTTGGCATTGTAAGTACTTTTTAACTTCAGCTTAAACACTTTCGGTCATGAAACAGTATTTTTCAAGTTTCCATCTGCCTTTTACCTTTAGTTTAGTGGAGATTGGAAATTCCAGGGCTGAAATTATCCAAATGATTTTAGTGAAGGTGTATGGAGTTTAAAAACACAGTTGAGCACTTCTTGTATTACCACATGATATCACAAGGTGGAATGGACAGTTTTTCTGTTTAGCTTAAAAATTCTGGGTGTGTGAATGAAACAAACGCACAATTCCAGATATGTTTTTGTTGAGGAAACCGCATTATAATATGTATCGGGTAATAGTGTAATGTAGGCCGTTTAATAAAGAGTAAATTATGTAATATTTGCTTTTCTTGAAGGCACCTTTGACTGTTTTGTTTGTCCATAGGAAATCCATTATACTATTATGCTTAACCTAAATTATACTGCTACTACTGCTACTTGAAATACTGCATTATATATCCACCGCTTTTGGCAGCTACCACCACTGCTACTTGTTGCCAACTATAAATACTTAAAATACATTGGCGTTTGGACATAAAAGGGCTCTCCAACCAAAGCCGACATGAGCATTTTAATTTGCACACAAAGCAAACTTTAAGCACATTGTATCTCTTCCATTGTGGAGTATTTAGGCATTTACATGAGAAATGGATGCAGTGGTGTGCCTAGGCTTCACCTCACAGTTAGATGCCTCTCTAATCCAATCTAGTTCCATAGTGTTTTGTGTGTAGTAGCAGGACTGCACCAGCGGGGTCCGGCTGTGTGCACAAAGGCTGGGGTTATCGTCCAGAGATCCAGAGCCCTCCGAGGGGTCAGTGGATCGGGGGAGCGGCCTCTCTCACACTGGGCAGACATGATACGAGGGATTGAGTGGATTTGCACAGCTCTGACATCACAGTAGGAGACAGGACCACTGGTTTATGGTGAAAGGTTCACACTGGATTTCACAAGTCTATTGCACATGGGACTTGGCTTTAATGAGGTCATGCCAAGTTAGGGCAATATTGTAAAGCATATTCAGGATATAAACAATTTCAGGAATAACATAGTTCAGGTTAGGGTTTACAAATTAGCCATTTCATCAGAAAGCGTGTCTTCATATAAAAGGAGGATTAGCAGAGACTATAATATGATAATATAGTCAAGTTAATGGCCTAAAAAGTAAGTGGTGGGCTTGTTGCAAATTTCCATTCAGTTTGGATTAATGATTCTCAAAAAGTGGGTCAGAACTTTAGCTTACACATGTGAAAAGTTAATTACTTTTTAGGAGGATAGTTAGGAAATTATGACATTGGACATAGCAGTGTACAGCTTTTTTGAGAGGGTGTGAAAGCAATAAATCCAGCTTTATCTTTACTTAAACAGCAACAACTAGTTTTAAGTTGAGTTTTATCAGAATGTTTTTTTTTCCTATATGCATATAGCTAGAACAATATATCACAAAAGTATTGGTATTGCAAAATTGGCTGATGCAATAAAATATTACAACAACACAGTCTCCACTTTACAGAATTGTACTAGTTTATGAAAGAAAAACAAAAACAAAAGGCAGATTTTATTCATGATTTTCCTTATTCGTTCTTAGTTTACTTACTGTTCATCTTGACACAGTTTGACTAGTAAATAAAGCACTATTTTATTTTAACGACATATGTTATAATGTCATTTCCTCATCAGAAACATACCTGGAGTGGTGCTTTGTTACATTCACACATGTTTAACGCAAAAACTCTGCATATTTAGATTTTAAAGAGTTCTTATCTCAAAATGAAAACACTGTTCCACCTTGAGATGGCGTCTGATAATATAGGTACTGTTTTAAACTCTATGCACCTTCACTAGAATGATTTGGATAATTTCAGACTTGGGATTGCCAATCTCTCTTAAACAGGAGGTAAAAGGTAGCTGTTAACTTGGAAACTACTATTTCATCAAGGTGGAACAGAACATTTTGAGCTTTGGAGATGTAGACAGACTAATAATAAAGGGTTATTCAAACACAACTCCAGGTATATTTTTGATAACAGCTGTCTTGGCTTAAGGCTCACAACAGTACTTTGAGTAATATAAGACCTTTAACATGTTCAAATAACGCAATTATACCTTTAGTGCAATACAAAAGCTACAGTCAGCGAATAATACATGTTTTTCCTCGTCCCGTACAGCCCTCCCCATAGCACATATAAACTCAATATGCATATTCTAAACAGGATAAAGTTTCGAATACATCTCTTATCTTCTTATCTCAAAACTATTACAAGTCGCCACACAATTATATGCTCGCTCAAATTAGGAGTGAACTTTGAATATTGGGGTTTGGGAAGGGCACGCAGCCATTGTCCCTGCTCCGACAGCTGTGATTTAATGAGTCCGTCCCAGACCTCCTCCTCATTGACCACATGACCACAGCGTCGCCAAGGTATTCTCTGGGACTTAATGGTAAGACACACAAGAATGTATTAGGCTTCAGCTCTTGGTACTCTGCCCAAGTTTGTGGGAAAGCTGCTGAACTCAATTTCCAAAGGCTTATGTTTACCATTAGAAACCAGTGACCTATCGGATCACACTGATAATTTAGGGAGGACACCCCACACACAGCAGGGGGTCTATTCAGCAAACTCATATATATGCTTCTTCTGGACTAATTGTGACTGGATTTAAGCAGGCCATGAGCAGGGCTAGATGAAGTAAAACCGTCTTGCATAAGAGAAAAAAAACAAAAGTAGAAGGAAAAGTAATTTGCTATATAGATACAAATACAAAAGGTAGAATGCCATAGTCAATATTTGCGGTACAAATATTAGTACAAAGCACGGATGCTCAGTGATATTGTTGGCCCCTGTCTGGTTGCCATGGCCATACAGATGAAATGCACAATTGTAATTTAAATTGTAATTTAAATCAGAAGTTGTTAGCATACTCCTAACAAACTACAATTCGTTAGCCTAATAGCATAGCTGCCCAAGTCATATTTTAACGTTTTCAGAAAACAAGAAAAAAATTATTTTTTAGCAAGCACATTGGTATTTTTTTATTGATATTGTATAGAGATGACTAAAGCAGACAGTGATTTTAGACTCTAACAAGCGTTCTGATGAGCTGAGGACATATAAGGCAGGGTGATGCAGCAGTGGTAGGAAACTAAAGTTAGGCAGATGTTACAATTTGGTCAAAAAAACTAAACAAAACCATAAGCAATTATGCTATTAGGCTAACGATTTGACAAAAAATAAAAAACAAACAAATAAATTGCTCGACACAGATAATTTGCAAACTCCCCAGTTAGTCAAATTTGTTCTTAAAGCCCATTTTCGTAATATTTCAGCCAAAAAAGTAAACTGAAATAAAGATATTTATTTCATAATGGACATTTATGAAACTATCATAACTATATCTTAAAGAACAACAACAACAACAACAACAAAAAACTCTCTCCACAGACCTGACTTGTAACTTTTCTGCTGCTTACTTTGCCTCAAATATTCCAACCTTTTGCTGTGCTGTGTTTTATCATAGCAGAAGTGCAGCAGTGTTATTCTTGTCTAACTAGGTAATTATTTGCTTGTTTATACAGCAGGTTTTGGCAAGATACCTTTATATTGGTCCCAGGCCCTGGTTAATTGAGCTCCAGTTTTCACAACATTAGAACAATATTTAAAGATCCTACTGTATATTCCACAAAATAAACTCTTGTGAGTTTTAAGTCCTATTATAATATTGTTACCTCTTCAAAAACATACCTGGAGTTGGGTTTAATTTCATGCACACATGTCTGAGTAATCCTGCATTGTAAGTCTGTCTACATCTCCAAAGCTCAAAATGGTCTGTTCCACCTTGTGATGTCATGAAGCGGTAGTTTTCATGTTAAGAGCTACTTTTATCTTTTGTTCAGTAGAGTTTGGCAATTCCAGAGCAAAAATTATCCCAATGACTCTAGTAAAGGTGTACTGAGTTTAAAAACAAAGTGGAGGACTTCCTGTATTACCACATGGCATCACAAGATGGTGTTTTCTTCTTAAATATTCAGGGGATGCATATTAAACATGTATGAATGAAACAAAACACAACTCTAGGTATGTTTGCGTTGAGGAAACACATTATAATATAGATCAGAAAATAGTGTAATATGGGCCTTTTAAATATTCCCCATTGCTCCATTCTAATTTCAGCTCAGAGACTTCCTCCCATCACTACTCTATGACACGTTATCTTGCAGTACAATTGAACATAAATCTTGCAGAGTCTCTCACAGTTACAGTGCATCCCAGGGCTAATCATGTCAAGTGCTCCATGCCTGCTGAAGTGGGGAGGCGTCGGGCGGTACATATGCATACAAAGTGGTGCTCCTTTATTAACAACTATACAAACATGAATGCATTAAAACGCCTGGAGCAGAGATGACGCTAAAGAGCCCACAGTCACAGCCCCTTAACCCCAGGTATGACCCAGCATGTGGCTGTCATTTAAGTCAGACGCCATTATCCCCGCGGGTCGGAGCTCCACTCAACACTGACACACACACACGTACACACATACACACGTACACACGTACACGGTGATTTGATGTTCTGGAGTAATGAAGCAATTTCAAAAGCAGATAGAGGCTCGGATTATGTTTGACTGTGAATATCGCGTCTGGATTTTGGATGGTTTAAAAGAAAGAGATATAGCTGAGGAGTTTTGATCTAAGGTGTTATGGACTGTAGTGCAGCTGGGTACGTGCTCTTGTTTGGCCCTGTTTGAGCTCAGTTTAGTCCTGATGTAGACTTGGTTTGGTTTAGTTTAATCCTGGTTTAGTCCTGATTTAGCCAGGTTTTGTTCCAGGTGTAGTCCCAGTAAACGTATACTCAGTTTTGATGTATGTGAGTATGAGTAGATGCACCATAAAAATGACAGGTTCTATAAAGATGTGCTGACATGAGATGTAATAATAATTTATATTCTCGTATGTGAAGCCATGAAACAAAAGTTTTTTATGGGTGATTTGTGGTTGCATAATATTGGGTTCATGTGATAATAATAATAATGTCTTACACTTGTAATACACTTTATAGGCTTGTCAAAGCCTCTCAAAGCTCTGCACTATTGTCATTAATCATTCAGTCCACACTCTGTGGTGGTAAGTTACCATTGTAACCACAGCTGCCCTGGGGTAGATGGATAGAAGTGAGGCTCCTAGTCAGCGCCATCGGCCCCTCTGACCACTACAACTTTCATCACATCCATACTCAGCAAAGTGTCTTGCCTAAAGACACAACAGCAGAACTTGCACTGAACAGGATGGGGCTACTGCTCTAACTGAGCCACTGTCTCCCATGTGCATTCCTTGAGACTAGCACTTATGCATTCAGCATACATTTAATACAATATTTGCTCCATGGCTTGTGCTTAATAGTCTGTGATAAGAAAAAGCCAGTTAGCAGCTCCTGCTCTAGATAACATGTGCAGGTTGTATGAAGTGCCAGTTATCATCTCTCATCTGGTGGACATGCCATGCAAAGTGAATGACATCATATTAAAACAGTTCCTCATGGTGATTGAAGGGCGCAGCAGCCTCTTTTTTGCCTGCAAGCAGTCAATTATTAGACAAGTACACATGATGAACAATGCAAGACTAGTTGGAATTTAATCAAAAGGCAGACATGGGCACAGTGCAGATGGGAAATGATTAAGACAGTTAATCAAACATCCCTGTGTTAGGTTAAATGTGGCAGCCCTATCGCTCTCATCTGAAATATGGATCAGCTGCTGCATGCTGCTGCGTTCCATTTACTATAGCCTCTGGAACATTCGCGGTCTTTACCTCCTGTTTGTATGGCTTTTACAGAAATCCACTCACAAAGCCAATTTTTTGAAAAGTCAGGAAACGGTGTGAGATGTAAATAAAATCAGAATGCAATCATCTCCCTGTCTGGATTTTCCTCACACTAGAATACTAACCACAAAACCTGTAGGCATTATAATAGAGTCTGCAAACATATTTTCCTATATGCTAAAGATCCACTATGTAACTTTTGTGGTGGAGGGTCAGCCAGCTTCTTGTCTCGTGGAAATTTTATTATATTTTATCTCCGAGGAGAAAAGCAAGTTAGGCCAAGTTACAGGTCAGGTCTGTGGAATCACAGAATGTGTGAAAGTATTTCTGACCAATAAAAACTGTATTTGGAAAAAGAAAACGGGAAAAAAAGAGATCAGGTTAATGCCAAACTTTGTAACATTCTAGGCAAAGCATTAACATTTCCATGGAGACAAACCAGTGGCTTTTGTGCCACCCACTTGTTTGTCATTTCTTTACTTAAAATGTTCCACAATATGGCATTAAGCTAATCTTTCTTGCATTTATTCAATTACAGGTGTTTTATTGCTTAAATAAAACAGTCTTTGGTTAACCCAGCTGAAAATATGGGGGATTTGTCTGTCTCATGCAGGTGGTATTATTTATGTAAAGAATATTACATTTTTCTTGTCTGAGCGTTGCTATTCAGGAAATTTGCACAAAACACCCACACAGTAAACTGAGGGCTCTGGCAGGAGTCCAATGTGAGCAGGTCAAAGTATAATAGTTGGAAACTCAATAGACAGGCACACATGTAGTTTTCAGCCCTTTAGTTTTCATTAGTCTGACACGAACGCTTAATAAATGCCAAAGGCCAACATTGATGGAGCAGTTACTACATTTTACCAAAGCTTTGCTTTGTCAGTTATAATTAACCACCAGCCTGTCAAATTATTCACTAACAAGTGTGCTTAGGGATTTCAGTTGTTGTTGTGTATCTAGTGCTAACCAGCAACTTGATGCTTACTGTAGGCTATTGGCAAAAAGTTAGTTTAGAAATTAAATATACTTATTTATATATTTACTTTCAATAAAATTATACCTTACCCATGTTTATTTATTTTCCATGTATTTTCTTCTCATGTTCTGTTATTCTCTCATGCATGTTCTAAACTCAGGAACAACAATATTGCTATCCTCACTTTGCCATGCAACAGTAATTATCCGTGATTATAAAGGGTCTCTTGAGAAATTGGGGCACCATGTTTCTGTTTGTTATTCACATAAATAAGACTTACTCTACATTCTCCATTTTTTCTTTACAATCTAATTCATTCATTTTGAAGAGGCCTGAACAAACATGTATGAACAAGTATGAACTACTCAAACAGAAACTACTGTTAGTGTAAATTTACTGATGCAGATCGAGAAATGAAGAAATGCAATTAGTTGAAAAAAGGTTAAAGTAATAACAAAACTATAAATAAATACATTCAATCAAAGGATAATACTAATAAGTCTATTTAAATATTACATTTGACCAACGCTTCCAAAATGGACGCTGACCTATAATGGCTTTAAGCATCTTCGGCCATGACAATTTGGAGTGTTTTTATGCCCTGGTGAGCAGCTTGTTTTTTCCAAATGTTTTATGGAAATAGGCTATATGTATTTAAAACTTATAATTGTGTTCTTTTATACTTGCACAAAGCAGTTACTTTTAAATGACTTGAATTAATCGCAAGTGGAGGGGAGGTACGTCTGTCCGTAATGGTGAATGCCTAAGTGAGATTTTGCTTCAATTAAAATTTGAGTCAATTATTGTGACAGATTATTGACCTCTGTGGGCCTGTGGAGGTCGTGTGTTTGCTGCTCATTATGGAGAACAATTGGAAGTACCTGGCTCTCGCACAGCAGGGCATTAGCACAGCCCCATAATCCAGCCACACTTCACTAATAAAGTTGATTTCTATTATTGTCTGTCCAGGTGGGGCTTTCTACCACTGTCTGTTTGGACCCATGTGGTTTGCCTTTTGTTCATTACATTCACTCTGGAATTTGATTTTTTTTTTTTTTTTTTGCTTTTGGTTTTATTAACTGTAACCTGATTCAGTGTTGTTTCCTAATATAATACGATAATACAAAGTGTTTCACCAGATACAGGAAGTGCTTTTGTTCCCAATCAAACATCGAATCAATAAGAGGTAGGTTGAGTAGCCAAAATTATGTTCAAACAAAAGCACTGCTTCAAGTGGAAGAGTGTACAAAGTAGTGGTCAAAGAAATTACTCAGGCATGAAAAAGATATTTGGAGAAACTACTACTCAAGAAAGAGTAATTGTATGGACTTAACATTTGATTTATAATGTGAAATTAATGCATTTGGAAGGAGAAACATAAACATTTCAAAAAATAAATAAAAAAAAAGAGAAAAATTAATTAGATCTTAAAGAGGAGTAAAATTAATGCAAATGTTAGACTCACAGTGGGAAAAGTAACCAAATTGTAGTAACCAAATTGTATTCAAGTAAAAGTATTGTTACTAGGGATGTAAAAATAACCGAAATATTGTGATATTGTATCGTCAAAGTTCTCACAATAATATTGTGGACCATCACAATATATAGAATTACAAGTCTCTTTGCTTAAATGAAGAGTTATGGTGCAGAAATAGCTAAAAAAAAAAAGACAGAGGGTATTACATAAACCATGATCCTTTGTTCCATTTAAGTGTCGACTACAAGAAGAAATAACAGTTCTAACACTTTTAAGTCTTAGTTCTTTGGATTAAGTCTTGTCAAGGCGTTTTAAGAGGAAGAAGTAGCATACTGACAGTTTTGTTCGCCTCCACAAAATATCGCACTAAATATCGTACCGTGAGATGTATATCGTGAAAATATCGTACCGAAAGATTTGGATATTGTTACATCCCTAATCATGAGCTTCCCCACCATATCGTGAGCTTTCCCATGATATCGCAATAAATATTGTACCGTGAGGTTCATACGGTGACGATATCGTATCGTGAGACTTGGATATCATTACACCCGTAACTGTTACCCTGTCAAATCTATTACGTACGCACGTATAAGTAAAAACAAGGGGTCTAGGAATGATTCTGGGAAGTAAAGCTGTATGTCACTCAAGTAAATGTGCTGAGTATATAACCGTACTACACACATCTGCAAACAATCAAATCAAATCCAATCATTTATATGTAAACCTCCAATGAAGCAAACCACTGAACCACAAAATATTGTTGAACTACCTACTACTACTGATTCAGCACAAAGTGATCAAGTACCTATGGAGTATCTACAGAAAGACCGACCAGAGCATTTATCAGGGAAGTATATTGTTACTATTTTCGCAAAGAGATATTTAAATGACCTCCTATAGTAAATTATGTTCCAACTTATTCTGCGACCTCCCAGGAGGACTATTTGTAAATGTTTTATATTTAATAACATTTTAAAGCAAATATTTAAGCCCCGTATAAAGCAATTATTTACAGTTATTAGTAATTTATTCAAAGTCATGCGCGTCCATAAATCATAATAGAGGCAGTTGCAGGAACACGGCCGAACATGTAAACTGACTCCCTGTGCAGGGGAAAGTTTGTGGATATGATATACTTGTGTGAGACAGCACACGAATAACAACACAGTCTCAAAATGAATGAGTTTATTATTTCGGAGTTTCCTTGAAAGCCTCAGAAAGCCTCCCAGATGTGCTGCGCTGCTGAGGAACTTTGTTGTTTCTATAAATTATAATGAATCATTGTGATAGATGATAGCGGGGGTAAGTGTGCGGTTGACAGAGAACCTTTAGTTTCCAGTGTGCAGCCATCATAAATGACTTAGGCTCTCCATCTGCTCATTCCAATGTCTTCTGTGCATTCCCAAACAATGTATGGTCTCTGCACTGGGGAGAAATATGTCTACATTAAAAACTTTTTTAGGAATGGAAATGTTGTGGAAATGTTGTGAAAATGTGATGATTAAAATGTGCCATCAGAACTTAATTCAGAACTTGCAAAGTATACAAGTCTGTCCCTGTGCCAATCCCATGCCTGCATAAATGAAGGGTTGCATTAGGATGAGCATCTGGCATAAAACTTTACCAAAACAGCAACCAGCATGAGTACTTTTAATGTTGTGTACTGTCAGTGGATTCACCTCTCAACTGATCTGATCTATAACTTAGCCTATGTTATTGGGTTCTTTTTTCAGACCAAGAGTTTGTTTTCATATCTGACAGTTTCGACTGCTCACTGCGTTCTTCCTCAGAGTAGTCACGTGATGTTGCTGTGACGTGTCTAGTCAGCTGACTTATACAGGTTTTGGCACTGTCTTCCTCTGTATAAAACAGAACAAGGGGATTTTTTACTCTGACACACCTGGGATACTGTCCTAAGGAAGTCAGACTGCAGATATACAGGTTTTGGCGCTTTCTTCCTACCTATAAACTACCTGACATCCTACCTCCTCCGGTAGGAAGACAGCGCCAAAACCTGCATAAATCAGCTGACTGGACATGTCACAGCAACATCACGTGACTCTGAAGAAGACCGCAGTGAGCAGTCGAAACTGTCAGGTATAAAAACAAACAAAAGAACCTGATAACATAAATTATTGGAAGACCACATGAACCTCATTAGACTGTAACTTAGCCTGTTGGGATCTCAGTGAAGATAGATAAGTTTAATGCTACTTTGGAACATTATAAGCAAAGCAATAACATCTCCATGGAGACAAGCAGGTAGCCGATATTCTACCAAAAAATTACATAGAGCAACTTTAACGCCTTTGTTCTTTTTCGGTTGTATAGAGTTTCACATTCTCACGTTCATGGAAGCATTTAGACAAAACTCTTTGTGTTTGAGAAATATGTCCACATTTATAGTGAGGCTACAGAACAGCAAAGTGAAGCAAATTGGAAGTGCTGGCCTCTGCTGAACCATATTACTGGAGAGCATATATCATTTTTTATAGGTCACCAGTGAGACACATCTGTTTCCACTTGGCTAAGTTTCCATAGCAAACATGTGAATGAGCCTCCTCACCTCTGTCTGCTGCTTGTCTCACTTGTTAGAGGTGACACATGTGTCATACAGCACAGGGCAGAGACAGAGCAGAGACAGAGCTGGAGCCGCAGCATCACAAAACTCAGGTCATCTTCAGAGTTTACTCACTCACAGGGCTCCCTCCAAATGACTTGTTTACTCTATGTGGTCTTTTCACAGTCAACTTATTTGACAGTTGTGCAGCCACAGCCCGGCGTGCCCACAGCGGAGTAGACCTGCCTCTTTTTTTCAGTTCTGATCTGCGAGCCCCTCATGTGTTTGACTTCTTTTTAATTGCTTCCTGTCTGCTGGGTCAATTATGAGTCCTGGCCCTCTCTCTTAAAGGGGCCTGAGGAGGGCAGTCTTTGGGCAGACGAAGGATTAAATAACAGAAATGTGAGAGCACACTGATTTGATCATATTTGACTGGGTGACACTGTGCTGAATATTAAGGGTCTATGTGAGTGTGGCTTTCAGTACTAGGGCTGTAGTCAAAGAAAAGGAACTGAGACAAAGAGGAGACTATTGATCTGAAGAGGCTTAAGACTGTATTTGCTCATATTGATTTTAGGTCAGGTGCAGCCTGGTGAAATCCCCACTAGTATTACTATATTTAACACTAAAAACCAGCTTAAGAGTCGTCAAACACAACAAAGACAAAATCTTAAGGTGGTTTAAAGGCAAGTCATGTCTGTCTAGTGAAGTGGAAATGGAATTCAGCGAAAAGGAATAAGTATAAAATGTGTTACATAGTTATAGCAAGTTATAAAGTATGGCAAAACTGTTTTTAGAACCTCCATTGAATATTTATTAGAAAAAAGGTTTTATAGACAGCAACTTTACGTAATTGTTTCACTATAGTATTGTATTTTTATGTGAAACGTGGTTTAACAGCTCAAAAATACCTCGAAAAACAGGCATTCTGACAGTGAGAGGGCTCACCTCTCCACAGATCTGGTCTGTAACTTGGTTTGGTTATGAAGATAGAAAGGTTTAATACTGTACTGTGACATTCCAGACAAAGCAATAACATTTCCATGGAGAAAAGCATTTGACCGATCCTCCTCCAGAAAAGTTACACAATGCACCTTTAATGATGTCTTTTAATATGAATAGAAATAACTACTGCCTGATCTGAAAAAACAAAACAAAACAAAAAAACATCATCAATAATGTGTGCAATCTCTGAGCCCATAGTTGGACTGGCCCTCAGATTGTCTCATGCTGCAGCATTGAGGTCAGAGCAGCCTAGTTGCCCTTAGCTACATAAATATTAACTTGAGTCTTGGCTGTATGGAGAAGAGCTGCTTTGATTATGACTGTGCTCCGAGTCTGATATCCAAGGAGACGGCAGTGACTAAACTGAGGAGCGAATGGACAGACGGACAGATAGGAGCTGTACAGAGTTCAAGGATTTTAAAACTAAAGATGTCGATCCAATGCAAATGCAACATGGGACATACTTGCTTCATTATAAATATATGGAGTACGTGAGCTCATTAATTTATGTGTTCACAGTCACATCATGCAGTGTACTTTTTGTGCTCAATCTATCAGCAGAAGTTGCACCAGGAAGGGCATCTGACATAAAACACTGTATATTCATACTTTGCAGCAGATGCCATCAATATTCCCTGGGGTTGTGATGCTAACTGTAGGCACAGCTCTGTCTGAGGCTTTATTAGACTTTAATCTAAGGTTTATTTTAACACATTACTGTTATAAAGAATTGACTTAGTTGGAACTACAACAGGTGAGCTGCTTTGTGCTGTTAAACAAGCCTCTCACACATAAAATTTCAGTCACAAAATAGTTTTTCAGTTGCCTGATTTATCAGATGGTTTCACTTCGTGGAAACTGTCTGACCTTGTAGCATGAGAATTTGTTCATTCAACGGTAAGCGGGTACTTTTTTATATAACCAATCCCTGCTATTTGGTCGCTACGTATGTAATGCACCAAATCCCGTAGGAAGAAGGACAATAACATCTTTCCCCTTGTTAAAATTCACCAAACATTCTCTTTATTCTGGCTTTAAATCCTCAATCTTGAGAATCGTTGCCAACACAGAATGTATGGCTCTTCATCTACATCCATCTTGACCGCTTTGTTTACTGTTGTGCTATACCACAAAAGGGACCCAGACAGGCGCTTGAGTTTGATGTCATGGCTTCACAGCTCTTCTCTGATTGACCGGTGCGTGGTCCACAACTTCTGAGGTTCTTGCAAACCATCTTGTGTATTCCAATTCCTGACCTTGTCACTGGAGAGAAATGAAATTGAGTGGAGGCACTAGGTGGCCCCAGCCTGGATAGTTTTTCAGTAGTCACTCTCACCTTTTTATTGAAAATCAAACTGCTAAACAGGACCGTGGACACTTGTTTTGATCACAGGCTCCTGAGAATGTGTTATTTAAAACCATTTTATATTTTTTGTGTTTCTTGAATCTTTTGCTGATTTGTGCATTGTGTCACCATGGTAACGTTCTACCATTAGAGATACATGTAGAACACCCCCAACATGATGTAACTGCAAACTATTAATTCTGCAGTGTTGCTTCAGAAAAGCTCTAAAGGGAAAAAAGTTTGATTAAATACTTTGTGAATTGTGCTCACTTGTTAAAATGAATAAATCAATAAATGTGAGGACAAATATTTTATTAAAGTTCAGTGATCCTTAAATCCATTCGCAGCCTCGTTGTGGGGGGCAGAGGGCTGGGACAGGGTCAGCCTCAGCCCTGTGACTTGTCATGTGAGCTGGAAATGTCAATCATGTGCAAATATTTTGGGAGAGAACCAAAAAGCTGAGAACTTTTCAAAATTTGAGCTCATTTAGTTCAGATCAAAAACTAAACCCAGTGGATTCAAATCAATGACAGACTGATACTTTATTCATCTTTGGTAGGGAAAGTTAAGTGTTCAGTTTTCCGGATTTCCACCACACAAAGCACATTCAATAAATAAAATAAAGCTGATGAAGAATAATGAGTTTTACCATTTTTCCCCCACATTAAAACACAAATAAGAATCTTACTGTGCTGATGTATTAGTAATATCTGAAAAGAACAGAAACATTTACAAATATAACTGTGAGATATAATGGTTTATTATCTAGAATTGAATTATTCTTAGGGATTGGTTTGTTTATTGATATGTCTTCCTTTAATCCTCTGTCAGTGCCATTTATTTTCATGTTTTTTGGCTTTTTTTGCTGTTTTTTTGTTTTTTTAACTTAACAAAATTGCGTGTGTTTATGCATCTCCCCATTCACACTTTTTCTATACACCCTGAAATTGTCGGCATGCACAGGTCAAGGTCATTCTTGTAGAGCTCACATTAGTATAAAGGAACTGTTTATTCTCCATTCACACATACTTGTCTGTACCTATCTGTCCAATTATATCCATTCAGAAATTCAATAAAAGTCTGATGCCCTCTGTTGACAATGTGGAGAGGAAGCAGGCTCCAATCTATTCGTGCACTCCGGGCTGCATGTGTTTTTCTTTGGGGCTTATAAATAAACATTTCCCCAGATATGGATGCCTGCCACCGGGTGACCTTTTTATTACATCTGTTTTCTCTTTTTTGTCCCGTACATGGGAAAAGATGGCTGTATTATTATGTAAAATTATGCTTATGAAAACATAAGTTTGCCCCCTCTCCGTTGTTCACCTTCACCTGGTAAGCATGATTCAACTTTACTTTTTTCCTCACTGCAAAAGCACTTCTTATTGGAGCCAGGTGCGCAGCCACGTCCTTTCTTATAATGGCTCTAGTCAAACTTCTCAGAGCAGATCATAACATGTTCCCCAACTCTACAAAAAGGATGTAAACATAAAGTGTAGAATCATTTTCCGATGCAAAGATAGAGCACCTAATGAAAATAGAAAAAGGCAGCTGTTTCTCTGGCTCTGTTGAATATGAAAGGACTTGCATTCCACTCTCTTACACACACATGCGCATTGGATCTTTTGACAAGCCTATAGCAATACAAAAGAGCCGTATCAAAGCCTGAATACTGAGTGTGCATGGCTGCGGAGTAATGCGCCCAAACTGTAGCGAGTGCAGGGGTCAACGTGGAAAAGCAGCCCAAAAAGTGCCCTTGAATGTGGAATGGTGTCATGAATCATGTAGGAGACGGGGGCTGGAGAGAAAGAGAGAAAATCTACACTGGCTCTCACAATGGAGATACTTAGAAAAAACACAGCCAGCTCTGGTCAAGTTGCTGTGGCTGGTAGCAGAGTGTTATCCTGTGGGGCCAGTCGCTGTGAGGGTTAAAAAGAATGTCTGTCTGTAGATTCTGTTTGATGCATGGTAGTATTACAGTAGAATAAGTCCTCTGTCATTGGCTGAATGGGCTGGACTTCCTGTGACAAAGCCAAAGTATGAATAAACAGAGCTGTGTAAAAAGATAGCCCAATATCCAGACTACAGCATTACTTGTACAAAGTCTGGAGTGACTTTCTTTAACTGAATGTGATAATGTACTGATGTAGTGCACTGACGCACATGCACGCGCGCGCACGCCGTCTCAGTCCAGGTGATGCCTACCGCTCCATGCCGGGTTTTCATGCGTCCCTACGCTCAGACGGCTCGTGCAGACGGCAGCCTGTTCTCCGCTCGCTGCTCTGGCGCTGTTTACTGGAAGCCCCTCACCGCCGCTGCTTCCACCAAGTGTCTCAACCAGACTGTCTGCGAGCGGGATCTTCACTGAGCAACACGCGAGAATGAAACAAACTTTACGCACGCACACGTAGGGACAGAAGAAGGCATCGGCGCACGGGGAAGGGAGAACTGACCATTTTTCATTGACCAGAACAAAAATCTCCTCTCTTGTCCACATCCAGTCACTGTTTTTGGTCACTACTCTGCCGCTCCTCCGGAGCTGAAGGCACATTGCACTTGTACGGGAGAGTGTGTGGATGGAACGCCGCTAAGGTGCTCAGTTAACACGGACTTCTATCTTTTGAGTCTTGCCATGGAAGTGTTGGTCAGACGCGGGGAAACGTGTGGACTGCAAGGAGGACAAGACGACTAAGTACCCCCAAATTCTCAGACCGGTGTCCCACATCCGAGCAGGGATCATGCCTGATTCATACGCTCTCCGCTGCACTGGACTTCCCAACTGACTGTTTCTCTCTGAAATGTGCACTATTTCTTCAATTACATCTGAACTCGCTTTGGTTTCTCAACTTTCTTATACGGTAAGTTAAATTAACTTTTACTGATTACCACACACAAGTGACCTGTAACTTTTTGGTAGTCTATAATAACGGGATCAGTTGCAAATTAACAGTAGTAGCCCACATTGCATTGTAAACGACCACATTCTCACTAAATGCAATTAAATCCAGATTTAAGTTGATCTTAGGCGTGTTTGTAGTCTTTTAAAATTACCCGACCGGCAGCGTAGCTAATTGAAAAATGGTTAATCAAAACATAACCAGATGTGGATTGATATGTGCGGCTGCCGACTTTGGATGAATGGAAACTATTAAAAATCGTGTGTATGTGGGTAGCGAGGGAGAAAGCTACAGCGTATTGACGTGATGTGAACCAGAACATGTAAAGGGGCCAATTAACTGTTCTTTTTAAAGAATTTACAAGGCGCTCGAAGTTTTAAATGCACTGCTCGCTCTCCAAATGGAATTTTCTTCGGATCCATGCAGCGAAATCATTGAGACTCGAAAGCATTTTTGTTCTTTATTAAAGTAGCTCTCGGCGTATCGTGTTTAAGTAAAATCTAGTGCTCAGTATGCAATAATAAGTTTGTGCCATGGACTCATGTCCATCTTTACGCGGCACTGTAGAAATAGCCTGAATGAAACAGAACGATTGCGAAGAGTTAAAGTGCTAGCAAAATTAGATCCTTTTACCGGACATTTATTATTTAAGTCTAGCAATTCTGAAAGCATCTTGTCGAGAATGTGTTAAAGCGAGCAGCAATAGCAGCACTACCAGAAGTAGAGGCTTTACGCACAAGCCGCTTTACGGTATATGGTGTGCGTCCTCGTCTCCCTCTGACCCCGACGGTACAACACATGGCAAAGCAGCGGTGTTCGGTGATCGATCAGGGCGGCTAATGTAAATGTAGAACGTACTTTGGTATCTTATTTTAGAGCAGACACTCCCCAGGTTTTCATTGCGCTAAATCCTCTGATGCTTTTGTTACATTAGAAAGATTATTCTTCATTAAAGTGAAGAGTTATAGACACAACTGGGTGTCTATATCACATATACTAAGAAGACTATTAATCCAAGAGCAACGAGAAGCTTTTATCTCCCCTCACTATACATAACAAAGCATGCATTCACCTAAAACCCCATTGAAAAGCCCCTCTTGAAATTTAAAGCATGTAGTCAGTGTAAGCATTATGGTACCAGGACCCAAAAGCTAAATGAAACTACCATTTTATTTTGGGATAATCTGAGTTTTATTTGAACATGGTAGACATTTTGAAAGAGAGAAAAAATCCTGTTGCAGAGATGTATTAGCATATGAAAGTGGCCACAGGACTTCTTCAATAGGAGTCAGTGTATTTGCGACTTGATTTAAGCCCTGAGTAAAGGTTGTGTGAGCTTTGCCTCCCCTGTGACATCTTGTTTGTAAGATACAGGGCTACGCAGAAAATCTCTTATCTCCTAGTATGAAAGACCCCACACTGAAAACATGCACCTCCAGTATAACCAGAGGTCCAATTGTTATAACAGGTGTGCGTGCATTGTTTGTTAATTCTCACTTTTGAATGAAGTATCAAAGGACATTTTTTGTGAAGTTTGTCTATTGAAGTCTCTAAAAAGCCATTACAATTGTGACTGTACTTTTTTTTCGGGGTGGACTCATTTCGCTGGAAGTGCGTCCGGTTTCAAAGCGAACTGCAAGCTTCTTGATCTGCCAGAGTACTGAATTTCTTCTCTTTGCTTCATCTCAACAAGCAAATCAATACAGCACTATTCTATACAGCGTGTGGAATAGGGGAGATAGAGTGGGGCACTGCGTACATGTATCACTCCATTCTCAACTCTTGATATCACACTCTGGCAGCACATGGGACTCTTAAGATAGTGAGTGTGAATGACTGAGAAGGTGTGAACACATCAAAATTTGTGATATTACTGACTGTTGCTTCATATTTTCCTCCTTCTCCAGCAGTGAGCCCAGGCACAGACTAGACAACACAGCGGGATTGTTAATTAGCCTATTTTAAATAATACAAAAAGTGCTGCTACATTTTCTTTTGTGTGAAGGTGCCATAGCGGCGTACTGCCATGTTGCTCTGTGTATGGCGGGGTCTGGGGCGCTGATAGCAGTCTGTTGTCTTTGTGTTGAGCTGCGATTCCATATGACTGGTGTAAAGGTTGTGATGTGACTCAAAGGATTGTATTGTTTGAGCCTGTACTAAACCAAAAAGGGGCTGTGCTGGGCTTTCTTCTCTGAGTACTACTGTCTTTGTAGGATCAATATGTAATTCATACAGTAGTGTGCTAGCTTATTCATGCTAGTGAAAGGGGTGCGTATGGACTAGGACGTGGGACTGCACTGTACTGTGGAGGCGATTAAACGTACATTCCATAGCTTATTTGCCGTGTAAATTGTTTCTTGTTGTTTTCAGATGTAATCTGTTGTGTCGCTAAAGCAGTTACATGGAGCCATACTGTGCAGATAAGTGCACACTGTTTAAGGGACTAAACAAGGCATACATTTTATGTAGGCTAACATGCAGGCAGTGGTGGCCCACTATACCTACTCTTTTATAACTAATTTTATTTTACGATTAGTAATTATAGGGAAAAAAAGAAAGAAAAACTGTGCGCGGTGTGTTCTCTTCCCTTCCATTTTGTAGAACATTTGTTTCCACTTGCCAAAGGCCCTGGTGCAGCAGGGGACTCGGTGCCCCTGAAATGGCAGGTGAAATGGCAGGTGAAACTTTCTGCTTGCCTAAATAATTTTCGAGAAGCAAATTACACGGCAAGGACACAGGCGGAGGGGAGGAAGGGTCAATTCAAACTCTTGTGACAAGGAACAACATGGATATTAGGCGATGGCTCTCGTGTAGCTCTCTGCTGCGTTTAAGTGGCAGCTCCACTGAGCTTATCTGGCATCTCTTTTCCATTGCCTCATTCAATTCATTTGCCTCGAAAAAAAGGCGATGGGAAAAGCAAGTGCAAAGTGCAGAACTTGGTTGTAAAAGTGCTTTGGCCTGGTTATAAAATAACTGAGTGTGTAACATGTTAGCCTGCTTTCTGATTGCACGTTGAGTATTCACGTCACACACTGAGTGTGTCCTACATGGTGTGAGCATACTGCTAATGAAATGTACAGTACAAAAATTGCTTTTTTGACTCAAATAAATAAATACAAATATTCCGTACATATAAAAATTGTTTCTCTCAGATAACTTCTTTTTTTTTTGTGCACACACTTCATGTGCGTTGTGTTGTGGATCCAATGTTTTTCAAATGTAATTTAAACTATAGGCACACACTCACACATCGACCGTGCCTTTTGTTGCCCTATACATGAGCATGTCTGGTTCTGATCAGTGCACAGCTGCAACACTATAGTAGAAAATATTCAATTTGTGTGTGACAGAGGAGAACCTGGACGAGCGGCTCTGAGCAAACAGCACTTATTGCGGCAGTGCCTTAGCAGGGAGAGCGAGGCCTGTCTTGTGCACAGGCAGCAGCAGCAGCAGAAGAAGAAGGGGGATCTGCGTACGTCTGCCAGGGGAAGCACTCACGTCTCGCCTGGATTATAGCAGCGCGCTGCACATTCACACTTAAAAGCCCCTTCTCTAACAAGGCACGCCTGTTATTTAGGCATGGAGGGCAAACAAACCACAGTATGGCCCCAACATACAGCCAGGCGCTATGGTCAGCGGGAAACTGAAACGGATGATTCTGTTTCATTTTTTAAATTACGTATTGAGAATTAATACCAAAAACTAAGATATAATGGAAACACATTGATTTCTTTTTAAAAAAATAAATAAATAAAAAATCAGTTGAATGTGTTGTGGGATTTTGAATGTGTAGATGTAGTTGTACAGTCAGTTTATCCCATTTAAGAATGTACAAAATAATACAAGCATTACACAAACATTTAGATTTTCATAGCCTCATAAACTTATCGTTAAGCGATAAGAGACAGTGATGCTAATCTGTAGTGATTCCCCTCAAAAGTCTGTCATATGCATTCCATATGACACAGTCAGTATATTCTGGGCTATTTCTCCTCTTAGTTCAATTGGCTTGGTGCAGCCCTGTAACTCACTTTCTATTGTACAGCATTTAGTTGGGAGTGTGAAAGCTTTGTTCTTGCAATGCTGCTGCCAAGTCAGATGGAGTTGAGCGTCTGGTCTGGGACTTTCAGAGGAATATCACAGGCATGGGAAGTCGCTAAAAAACCAAGCTAATCAACAAAATAATTGTCTGTTGAGTTGCTGGCATTCCGCAGACATCAAACATGGGCGCCGTTTGAAAAAACAATCAAATTATCTCTTAATGATAGTTCACGCTGACAGACTTTGACTTTGGGGTTTTGTCGAACAGAGATCTCGTTGGTGTAAGTTTGTGGCGGTGTGTAAAGCGGCTGTAGATTGTTATAATTTACATACAAATCCATCATCACCTGTAATGAAAAACAATTGACTATACTATGTGGGTCTTGGCACAGAAACAGAGGAGTGTATTAGTCTATTACGTTCCTGCAGTGACTGGTGAATCATGCTGCTTTTATCTGAGCTCTAACCTCCATGTGTGGTCTTCCAAAAATGTTTCCTAAAGTTTGGAGTCCTTATGTGTTCCCTCTCCCTGGCTGCCCCCTCCTCCCCCCTCGCTCCTCTCTCTGCGTAGATAATGTCTCCGCAAATGATTTAACTGCCCTCGTTGAAGCTCCTTCCAGTAATTGTAGCAGAGACTTGGTGCTTTACAGGAAAACAATAGTGGTATTATCAGATCTGTAGCACTCCAGAGAAATTCTGCTAAGACACGGCACAGTGTGGACACTTTGATGGGCTGTGAGAAACACAACGAAAACAGGTTTGCTTTCAAATGACATTTGGCTCAAAGAGTTGCATGCCAGACCTCTTTGCATGTCTATTTACATTGTGCATAATGGTTGAGCAGTTTTGAGAGCATGTGCAAAAAAACATAAAAGCTCAGTAATTACTGAGAATTGTGTTTTGTCAGTGGTGGATTTCCTTGCAGCAATAAGGCCATAAACCAATATCTATTATAGAAGAATTTATTGCGATGCATCTATAAAATATTTGACCCCGCGCTGGCTGAGCGTTGTTCATGCCAAAACACGTTTTTGTTTTTGTCGTCCTTGTTTGGTACTGGATTGCGGTTGTCTGAGGTGGCCCGAGGAAGAGCTGTTTCTGACAGAGATGCATTGTTCGAGTCTTCCAATAAGCTCTGCTCTGAGTGGCTCCATGTGTGGAGCTCCTCTTGTCTCCAGTGTGGGGCTACAGTGTCTACAGTGTCTGGGGCTAGCATTAGCACAGGGACTGTCCCTGCTGCACCTGCTACACCTGCCGGCTCTGTGCGTGAGCGAGCCCTTCTCTGCCCATGGAAGCATCACTCTAGAGCTCGTGACAAGCCACAGGCAGCGTTTGGCGCAGGTCAACTGCACAAGAGCTGCTCGGGAAAACATTTTGGAAATGTCAGATAGAAGGAGATGTTAAAAATGTGGGTCTGCAGGCTCAGTGTGATTTTGAATGTCACGAGTACACAGCATTAGATGTTGTGGCTGCTGTATTTGAAGTTTGTAATGCAGGTGCATTTAAGTGAACTATTCTTCATTAGTCCTTTGCTTCACTGTGGGGAAAGACTGTATTGTTATGGAAAGCAATATTTTAGCCCACACCTGTTGTGTAGACCAGACAGTGGTTTATTTTAAACCAAATACAAGGCCATATGCCTGCGAAACGTGCTGGACAGGGGTGTGTGTGTGTGTGTGTGTGCATGTGCGTGTGTGCGTGTGCGTGTGCGTGTGTGTGTGTGCGTGTGTGTGTGTGCGTGCGTGCGTGTGTGTGTGTGTTTGTGTATGTATGTGTGTGTGTGTGTGTGTGAGCTATGATTCCACATAGTGTAGATTAATGCAGGGGAAGATTGAGCGACAGTGGCCACTGACTCTCCTTACAGCTCTGATTGTACAGCTGTGCCAGGCCTGGCAGTCGCTACCGCCTTTTGGATCCAACTCCTCCTCCACTCCAATGAGCGGAGTTAAGAAATGAGTATTTTAAATACAGCTCATAAGTCACTGCTTATGCCAGCAACATGTCAAATTATTCACTTGTATATGCTAAAAATCCAACTGCTGAAAATTGTCATGTTTGTGTTGCCAATTTTTCATGTATAAAGGAGCTAGCATGTACCCGTACAGGAGTGCGCAGGTCAGCATGTGTCATTCAGATTTTGCTCATTTATTCTCAGATTTATGTGGCCACCAACCTAACCCACAGAGAAGCAGGTTTCTCTCCACGGTTTCCTGCAGTATGCTTCTCCTTTGGTGTGGCCTATTCTTATGGTAATATAACTTGGGTTAGATTGTCATCAGAAATGTCAATAAGATTTGTGTATTGTCGTATTTGTACCTAAAAGTGGGTTAAAACAGAATATGGTAGCTTTAAAGCATCTGTATTTTTATGGAACAAACAAATCCTTTAAAATCAAATATTTTAGTCAGGACCTTGTAATTATTCATAATTTTGTTTGGGTTTTGGAGCTCATAAACCTCCCCCGAAATCTGTAATTGCATTTGAATTGCAAAATATAAAAAGAAAAAAATGTTTTCGAAAATTATTTTGCACCAAACTCATCTTATTGGAATATTTTTATTCAGATGAAAATGAAACTTGGAAACATTTGGTAAATTGAATATAACATTAGCTAACATTATAAAAATGTTACTATTTTTAGATTTTATCTCCACTGGTGAAAAAAGCAAGTAGAAGTGTGTATGTCTTGTACAAATTGCTCAGTGATAAATGATCATAAAGGAAAATGACAGATAACAGTGAGAGGTGTGGATTCTCGAGCATTGGTTCTATAGAGCGCAGTGCGTTCAGTTGTAGCCTCTGCTGTTCTGCCTCTGCATGTGTAGTGTGTTTGTGGTGCTCGCTGGTGCGTGTGTGGACAGAGGCAAAGAGGACACAGTGTAGCTGCATGGACCAGAGACACTGGTCATCAAGTCTGAGCTGATTACTGCTGGTCTGGAATGAAGGGACAGGATGCAACTCCAATTAATTATTCTACGGAACGACCACACATGGGACTGGGACAATTTAGGCAAAACATGCTCGCTTACCTGAAATGACCCACACTTCTGCCTTTTATTACGGCTGGGCAATACCAGTGACTTTTGTTTTGATCCAATGCCCAGTAAATGGTTTGGAATACAACATAATGTCAATCCAGTACTAATGAGTTTTGTATTAAAAATTAATTGCATTGTAACTACTCTAGTATAAAAAAACAGATCAAAAATCAAAATAAAAAAAAAATATCACAATGCTTAATAATTTATATTTTTGCATGGGAATGTATTGATATACTGAAATTAATTCATCCATCACTGCCTATAATTTTAGATTTTTAAAAGACTATTTTGAAGTTTTGCCAAAGTAGATATTTTGTGCCCAGACTATGTGTGTAATGAAGCTTTCACAATCCAATTCATACAACTAGGGCATGCAGTAATAGCCTCAGACAAGCACTAATTAACACAGGGGATGAGTCGTAAAAGGGAAAAAGTTGACAGACTAAAACATCTCCACATGGCTGGAGATACACTACAGTTTTCGGTTTATTATGGGATGTGGTGGAGTGTATGATTGTACTTCAAATACATACAAAGAGTCATTTTTATCTGTTACATTTTTATATTCAGTTCAAGTTTGAACCAGATTAGATATTTCCTTTTTTTTTGTTTTCGTTTTAGTGTTACACAGTAATTATATGGCATATGTTCTATATCCTGCAGGAAAATATTCTTGGTAAAATAAAAAATATATATAAAAAAAGCATAATAATTGCGAGGTAGAAGCAGTAACATCATCACTGTAATTGATGGTCCAATTAACTGCATATTACGTATATTTTGGCTGTCTTGTTTGACGATCTAATTAAAACTGCCTTCTTTGCTGTTGATAATTTCACAGAAGCCATCAAAAGTGAACATGATATTTCCTGTATATTGGATTGTCGAATTTCAAGTCCTTCCATTTTAAGATTACATCAGGACAATATTATCACTTTTTCCTTTTTGTTTCTGACTGCTCCCCGTCTTCACTGGAGAGAATCCTTCTCCAGCAAGAGCTCATGTCAAAGCCTATCTTTTCCTTCTCTGACATCTCACACTCACTTCTTATTCATAGCCACTCTTTTACTTTTCTCATTATTTTCATAACGTAGCAGTCGCAATTACACTTTAGCGGATTACCTATGCAGAGATGTGGAGATTAGGATGATTGCTTTATACTTGCTCTAGTTCAAAAGTGTGACCTGTAAGTCTATACGCTTTCAGGTTGGAAGTGAACAAAATTGGTCAACCTTTTCCGGGTTTGTTTGGGAATTTGAATCCCTTTGGTATTCAAAACAGGGGCCCGTAGAACAGCCAGATAATTTACCGCTGAATGTTTTATCTCAGACAGGTTTTGACAGTTGCTCCTATCTGCGTCTCTCCTTGTGTCTTTTAGATTCTTTGACTTTGGTCCAGGGATGAGGAGAGAGAGAAGGAGAGAAGCTAGCCCAGTTTGCCCCCCTGCCCGTCTGTCTCTCCTTCCTTTTGTTATCGCCAAAGAGCAAACACATATTAAACATACACAAGGTGGCGGAGCGGCGATTGCCCTATCTGCCGTCCTGCTGTGGGTGGCAGGGGGTGATAACGTAAGCCACCAGAACATTTCCATATTTTTTAATCATCGGCCCAATGCTGGACACATTCTTGTAAAATAATACTTTTGTGGAGGAAGACATTCGCCAAATAAGTGTCATTGTTTTTGCCATAGCAGAGCTCGTGGATTAGGGCTGGGTATTTGCAGCAACCTGCCAGTACATTATGTCTGACTACGCCGAATACTATTGGGGTTGTCAAAATAAATGTATACCCAGATACTAATCAATAATAAAAGTAGAAACATTCATTCATTCATTGATACTGAAAAAAAAAAATCACATAATCGGGAAAAGTTGGACATTCCCAAAAAGTGTTTGAATGGGTTCAACTACAATGCAACAAAAAATGTATTTCAGTTGAACATTTATTTATTCTTTTTTTTTTTTTTTTTTAAGTTTTACCCTACCTTCTGCAATTACAAAATTATATTAAATCATTATTATTTTTTTTAACATTTCCAATTTGTATGTCCTTTTACGATATAATGTGAAATTGTGTGCATTTTTACACCGTAAGCCCCTCCATAGTGTGACTGTGTAACTAGTTTTGACATTGCACTCGGTTGTGTAGCAAACCAAGCCTCCTGCTACTGTAATCAGCCTCACCTCCTACGCCAGTGTTTCCTCAGTTCTCAAACAGTGTACAGTAAAGAGCTGATATTTTTCTAATAACCATATCCCAAGAGGAAGTAGAAGTTTGTAAAGTAATCCACAAAGTTTTGGGACATTTGTGAGACTTCTTGTATTCCTCACTCCCCAAGTAGCTGCTGGGCTGACAGTGAGATCCTACACCATGTTTAGTTATTAAAGCAGGGGGGAAGGAGTGGGCCAATCTGAGCTTGTTTGCATCACAATCCCCCTCACTGTGCTGATGTTATGCTAATGAACAGTGCGGGGAAGAAGGCGCAGCCCCAAAACTGTCCTCTCTCTTTCACAGCGAGAGGTGGAGAGAGGCCAGGCTACAGTGACACCCAAACCACACAAGGAAATCTAATGATACAGCCTCAGCGTTAAAAGCAACTTAAATTAGTCCAGTTTGTCACAATAGTGTGGATGTGTGTGCTATTAAAAGCTTGCCTTTTTAGCCCTCTTTGTAAGCATTGACTCTTTGTGCAGTCATGGTTGCGTGCCGTTGAGTATGTCTTATTTATCCCTGTAACACTTTAGAATAACTGATACTATTAAGGTGATTTAGCCTAAGGTAAGGCTAGACTTTATTGATCCACAAAGGAAATTACTTCGTCACAGTCGCTCAGTAGCATAGATAATAAAACATCTGTAAACTCAAGCCTTGTTTAAACCCTTGGGTAAAAATGAATAAATAAAATAAAATTGGCTAATCTTTAAGAATGTGATTTTTTTTTTTTTTTCTAGTTTTACGTTACAGCTAAAACGATTAAACAGAACAATCATGACTAGTCAATTATTTAATTAATCTAAGTCATATTTTCATAATTGTAATATATAAACAATTTCAATTTATTCAAAGTACACTCTAGAAACCTTCAGTAAGAAAATACTCACGTTCTTGTAATATAATACTCTTGTTAATATTCAATAGAAATAATCGTCTCAATTAATGGGAAAAAAAATAAAATAATCACGGGCTGCTTGACTTCTAAAATAATTGTTGGTTGCAGCCCTATTGCACATTTATTAACTCTTTACTTTGTGGTGTTATTTTTAAATGTCACGAAAATGATCCTTCTTTCAAAAGGCCGATCTACCTTCATTAGCATTAACTAAGCGTCACCTGTCAGGACACCGAGTGAACATTTAGACTGGCATGTGATTGCACTGAGCCACGACTACACCCACCTCCTTTGTGTGCCCCTGACGCTGTAGTTTGACATGCAGCGTCTCCGTCTGACAAAGGCATCCGTACCATCTTATAGATTGAAAATAGACGCAACATCACTGGAATAGGAATGTGCTTGGGTAACAGAGGATACAGCTGTGCCTCTCTGCAGTAAGGATGAGGTCCTAAATGCTGTTTGCTATTTCGGTCCATGCTGAGATTATGTGGTCTGTCTTATTTTGGTTGTTTTGTTGCTTCAAGCCGCAAAAAGGTTAAAAGCCCCAATTAGTCACCGAGCCAAGGTCACCACATAATGCACAATGCCTCTAATCTGCGAAGATTTTCACCCTTGAAAAGTTTAAATATCTGTAATGTTCCAGAAGTGCACCGCAGATGTTTTCAGAGTCTTAGAATATTTATACAAGAATTTAGAAAGCTTCTTCGTACAAGTCTTCTTTGATAGTTACCTTGAACAAATGTGTACATATGAAAAAGCAGCATTAAAGCTGTGGAATGGTAAATCCACGTAAAAGCTGTCATTAAGCCTTTACTTTACTGTCACAAAGCAGACCTGTCGAGGAACAAGTCAAAGCATACACGAGATTTCAAAGCTTTTCCGGTTTTGAGTACTGCACTCTTAAATTTCTTTTGCGAATATTCAACCTGAAAATTTTGCATATTTGTCAATGGATTTCCGAAACATACACATTCTGTCACATATTTTTTCTTCATATTTGAGCGAAATGTAGTTTGCAGTACCAATATGTTGTATCCTACTGAGATCAAAATAGGTTTGCTGTGTACACTGGAAAAAAACAATATCTAGGTAAGTTAAAATGACTTAAATTAGGAACATTATACTTTATTTGAGGAAATTCAAGTAAAATTATATACCAATGGAATAAATAACAAGCAACATTTGATTTTGTTTATTATTTTAAGTGCAAAGAGTTGTTGTTTTTTTTATCTTAAGTGTAGCAAAATGTATTTTCATATTTTAAGTACAAAACGTCTTATTCCCCTGGCAGATAATTTTACTTGTCAAGTGAAATTTACTCAAATCATGATACTCTTAATTCAAGTCATCTTAACTTGACCAGATTTTGTTTTTTGCAGTGTACCATGTGCGTAATGCTTTTTTTTGTTCCATAACTGCTGGTAGGGCGTGGTTAGCATGTTAGTTGTTGTTGTACCTTTACCAGGACAGTGAAAATACGCTCTGGTTTTGTTTTTTCTGAAAGTTGTGAAAGAAGAGACAATAATTAGATATGATTAGGATTATCATAATTAAGGAATATCTTTGGACCACTGCAAACCATTTCAAATGAACTAGATTTTTTTTTTTACTTTTTTAAGACAGTAAAAATCAGGTAGCTTACAGTGGATTTAACCAGCGTTTCAGTAATATCTTTAGTTCCATTTTTGTCCCAGTAACAAAAACACCATTCTGTATAGTATATACTTGGTGAGTGCATGTCTAATAGATCATAGAAATGTTCTTTTGGCTGTTGAGTGGCAGTTTTTATTACGGACCAAACCAAAGCTGCGCCCCATTCAACGAATAACTTCCTCTTTTCTAAACAAATGTGATGTTGGACTAGCACCAGAATACAAATGCTATTGTTACGCACAAACTACAGTGACCGCAGAGCTCTGACCCCAGTTGATTCTTGTTCAAACAAGTTTAAATTTGACATATTTAGTTTCACCCTGTTGCCGTGACAACTGGACATGCACAGCTGTTTATGTTTTGGTCTCTGCTTGTTTGACTTCATTACATTAGTTTTACTCGAATGACAAAATTGTTGTTATAACAGTTTGGGGCTGCTCCAAAGCGAGTTTTGTAAAGTGTGCAATTGCCGATATAATGATCTGTCCAGGATAACACATACTTATTTTATGGTGCCACTAATATAATGTATTCCCTGTAGCGACAACCCTTCAAAGCATTTCTGTGCACATGCTAATTGGTGTGGCAGAGTGAACATGGGGGAGTATCCATTACACACTGCATAGGCTGAATCCCAAGGTGAATAATACTATGTCAAGGGCTTCTTGGGTCTTGATTGGCACCCACTATCACTGTAAGATGCCCATATAATAGCAGGGCTCCTATTCCTGACCTTCCTATTTATCTTGCTGTATTAATGTCAGCCCATTAATTCCTAAGCGGAGGAACATTTGGCAAAGACACCGTTTAACAGTCCTGGCTGCATTCTTATCTCCAACTGGCCTGAAAGGAATAGTTTTGTGCTATCAGCAAGTGGAAATGACATTTTGAAATTTCATTCGAGATAATCCACTTCACTCCCCCAGAATAACATCAAAATTACAAGTACAAATGTATGGAACCTGTATTAAAACTTTGTCACGGTGGCAAATCATTTGGCTATAATCCATACGGGCAGACAGGTGTAGATATCTTTAGCTGTAATAGGATTTGGTTGCACTGCTAACGTGATTATAGCAATATAGATTCAATGTATTTTCGAAGGGCAGTGTATCACTCGGTGCACTGGGAGATGTTGAAAAATGAGTATAATAAAACATTTTTAAATTAACGTTTTCAAATTAGGACACAATCCAAGAAGCGTCTGGGATCTTATATCTTTCGTACAGGGAGTTTCCCCACAACACTTCCATTTTAGTTCCCATAAATGTATTGATGAAGCCTAGTGTTCCAGGGCTCATGATTGCTTTAAATAGTAGCCCTATGTCCGGACCAGTGGGGAGTAGTCTAATCGATTAATTGAGTGCCTCATAAAAATGATAAATGGTGCAAACAGTAAGAGCTATAACCATGACGAAGTGCACGCTCATGTCACACTCTCAGCCCTGCCTCTTACGTGAATCTCAAATACATGAATGAATTGTTTATTTCTTTGGACTAAATTTGTGTGTAGTTAAAATGAACACTCAGGAAATGAATTATAATAAATCAAAGTATAAAAGCAAGCACAGTGTGATGTAATTGAGTGTAATGTAAAAAGTTTATCTGGAATAAATAGAAATAATAATGGCCTGAATATACTGAAACTACCGAACTGAAACTAATTTTTGTGCCAATTTAAGATTTTATAGTAGTTTTTCCTTCTAGTACACAAATGTCGGGCATGTAGTTTTGAGAAATTGAGTATATTTGTATCCTCTCACTGTAGTATTTGTCATCTCTGTGCTGTATATTATGAAGAATAATATTACAACATGTATTTATTTTTTATTTTTTTTGCAAAAGATTAATGTTAAACTGTTGACTGTCCTGAAAATCCAGGATTAAAAACATCCAATAATTGTTTTTTAAACCTTGTACTATTACCATCCACCTGTTTCCCAAGCCCCTGTGTACTATTAATCTTGTCCCCATTCCTCCTGTCGTTCGTGTCTAGCCGGGCTGTTCTGTGTGTGTGTGCCCTGGTATTCCTCTGGCTGGGGTCAGGGACTGTGTTTGGGGCACCCATGTCACGGTGTTTAGTTGGGTGTCATTCAGCTCCTCTCAGGCTGGTGCCTCTCTCAATCATCCCGCGGGTGGAGAGGTCAGCGTCTGATTCGTCCCTGCCCCATATCTGGCTCAGCGGGGGTCTGCGCTCATCCCATCTCAGGACCAATCTCCACAGCCCCCACCCCCCTCCGCTCGCCAAATTTTCTGATTTACGCTTGCAAATTGTACATCTTCAGCACTGTCAAAGCGCGGAGCAACAATCTCTTTTGGGAATATATTTCTTCCACGGCTAAGCTTGTGTGTTCTGACACTGAGCTGTGCGTCCCCAGGTACTTCAGTTTTTCTCTCAAAATGGCGAAGAGAAACATGGATAAGAGGAGGCTTATACTGTAGTACTGTACACATGAATTCATGTATGAGGCTGTTGTCCAAAAGCCCAATAGAAACCAAATGTGATTCAATCTCCTCAACATAAGGATTTCAGTTGTATGGTAAAACGAGGAAAGTCAAAACAAGAAATAGAACAACTATTAGACCAAAACTAAGCTTTTTGTTTGATATGCCTGATTACCATGGAGTCCAGTTTTGAATATAAAACTTTTTTTAATCATGTATATATTGTATTATTTCTTTTTTTATGTTTATTCATTCATGTTATGTTTTCATTTACTTTTATGCTTATTTTTTGCATATAAACTCTTATGAAGAACGCATACACTCTTTTTTTTTTTTTTTTATTTCGGCTTTTTTAATGTTAAATTTGGCTTATTACATTATCTGCTTAGTTTATACTTATGACATGTTTTTATTTATATATTGTTATGGTTTTACTTTTAATTAGGACATTTTAATACTTATCTTGAACATAGAGGTCGACAGATATGTTTTTGTTTTGTTTTTTTTCATGACAGATGCCGATAATGAGTGTTTGCACAGGCAATATGGGGCAATATGTAGAGCCAATTTGGATTATTTTCCCGAAGTCATGTAATTTCAATTTACTCCAAACAAACCTGCAATCCCTTTTTTAAACATAAACCTTCAAGAGAGCTGTGTAGTGTAGTTATTTCTTTGTAGAAAACAAAGCTTTGTGTGAAAATACTTAAGATTTAAAGCTGATATGTTAAAAAGTGCAAATATCGGCTCGATGTATCAGCCAACTGCTGTATCCGCCAACTGTCTATCTCTACTTGACAGACTTTTTCCTTTGTTGTCTAGACACACAGCAGGACTTTACAGTGTACATATAGCTTTACATTTGTGTCTGTGGCCAAACTTCCCCTTCCTGTGCATTCCTGTGATGTGCCATGACAATTAACATCCCTTGTCTTTCCCCAGATTTGTTGAATACTTTCGGGGCTAATTCATGGGTCAACCAAGTCTTAAAAGCTGTCAATCTTTTATTGTTATGCGTGGCCCTCCCCCCGCTGAAGTTCTGACCCCCCTGTTTCTCCCGCCTTTTCCCATTCTCTTGAGACCTCATTTTTGGAGAATGGGCCTGTTCTTCCATGCTCTTCTTAACAGCCAGGGAGGGACATGGAAAAGCTTTGTCTGAAGAAGTTGTCCATTGTCTTACATCTGCCACTTGTTTTGAGCCCCCCCGCTGTATTCAAATTTCCCAACTGTCCTGTTCAATCAAGCCACATCCCCTTCTGTCTAATAACCGCTCTCCTCCCTTAAAAAGTTTGTCTTTTGAGGAGAACCAACTGGGCGCACGCAATTCAGAATTTTCCTCATAAGTGTTGCATCGTGCGGTACATATATCAAGCCTGCATATGGTGAAAGCCTGTGGGCGCATGCTCCTGTGGCTTCTCCATTTCTGCGAGTGCTTAAACATCTGTCTGAACCCACTTTGTATTTAGCCCCAACAGTGTGACGCCTGTTAAGTTTTTCAGCAATCTGTGCTTAACAATCAGTAAACAGAGCCCAGATTTGAGTTGTTTGGTAAAAATAGCTTCAACCATGAGGCGTGTTGACAATAATTTTGTGCATAGTCTGTGCGTCCACAATAAAGAAATGTATGAAGAAAAAAAAATGGAATCTAATTTTGTTCAAGTAAGTTAAAGGTGCACTATGTGGGTCCGTCACCTGCTTGTTTCTATGGACATGGCATTGCTCTGCTTGGAATGTTCCACAGTATGACATTAAATCACATGACCATAAATTTTTTTACATGTACTATTAGAGCTCAAAAATACCTAAAAAAAACAAGCATTCTGACTGAGCGGGATTGCCTCTCCACAGATCTAACCTGTAACTTGGTCTGGTTTGGTTTCCATGAAGATGAGGCTTAATACCACACTGTCATACATTCCAGTCAAAGCAATAACATCTCCATCGAGAAAAGTGACACAATGCACCTTTAATGTTGCTACTTGAGAATTTAGTGTAAATTGCACTACTAGTATTGTTAATGCTGCTGTTCATACTTTTATATTTGCTACTTTCCTTCGCAGCTCCAACCTTTTACACTATTTTACAAACCACTCAGCCAACAAAGTAAAAAAAATTTTTTTTTTATTCTGCATTTTGTTTTTTAAAGCTATCCAGAAAAATGTGTAGGTTCTTTGTCCCTTATCCTACTGGTTGAAAATCGTGAGTAACACATTTTAAAGTCTTTCCATCATCCCAAAACCACACCCAAAGTTGAGTTTTATTGAAGAACAGAGCCAAGGTGGGATAGGGGGCGGTTTCTGTTGAGATGCGCAGAAGAAAGGGTTACCCCCAGCTGTGAGCCGAGACCTCCACATGTGTAATGAGCATCGCACCAGTCTCCCAGTCTCCCTCCAGCTTGCCTCAGCATGTTAAACGCTCACAGCACGACACCAAATATATTAAAGTATACCACTGTTATCATCGATTTACACAGAAACCTAGCCCGTGTACTACCAACTACATCACGCATTTTATCAAGGCGGGGGGTCTGGACTGCCTCAGAGCTGTGCATGTTTAAATCTTTGTCTTTGAATCCTGACACTGGATGTCTGCGCACAAAGCAAAGATGACAGGAGAAGAAGAATAATCATATTGATTCTACACAGCGCTCCCAGACTCCAGATGTATAGAGTTTGTTGACATACGTAAACAGCAAGCACCCACATCCAAGCATGACAAACAAATAGGAATGCTGCTGGTCTGTCTACTGCGTATTTATAGTGGTAGGAATTACTTTACTTTTCTAAACTTTTCTATACATTACTTTTTGTTTGATAAAAAAAAACTAAAAACTTTTTTGCGCTTTGCATGCCCCACATTGCACACACAGCTCTGTCCTTGTTATCTTGGCCTTCGTCATCAGACTTAGACTTAAACTAAGACAAACTTTATTGATCCACAAGGGAAATTATTTGGACACAGTAGCTCACAGCATATTATAATACTGAAGAGAAATGGTATAATAAATTCTAAATTAGTAGCAGAAATAGCAAGAGACTGATGTCAAATAAGGCATAATTACATAAGCGTATGAAAAAATAAAATATAAAAATATAGTAATAAAAATGTAGCTCAGCTATATACGAGAGGTCATAAGGAAAACAACGATATAACAATGATAATTTTGAAATGATCAGAGGTATAATACTCCCTACAAGCCTTGAGGATTAATACCTCTTCTACAATTCTCAGCCATATCATTTTATTCTACTACAGTTTTACCTTGCATTACTTTGAATTTCTTTACATTATACCATACTTTACTTTCCTAAATAATGCATATGTATTTAGACTAGCACAGTGCTTTCCCAAATATTCCATAGGCTACTTTTGATTAACAAAATAGAATGCAGCATTCGAAAAAAAAACTTTCCAACCCTTTATAAAAATTAAAATTCCCCTGTATTTGTTTGTTCCTTTGGTCTTTACAAATCAAAGCACAGTAAAGGAATTGTTGTGCTGTGACAAAGCCCTACCCAGGACCATTTATTGACTGAATGGATGCTCACTGGCTCTCAGATCCCATTGTCGCTGCTATCTCCATATTATCTTTCTATGTGGACAAAACAGCTTATAGTCTGTGTGCACCAAAGATCCTTAAGCCAATAGTACAGCTTTATATACAATCTCCTTAAGGTCTCGTTATTCCAAATGAACCTAGATCAAAGCGAGATTATTCACTTGCCTGATAAATTTAATTAGGTCCACAGCCATTGGTCAGCTAAAACAAAGGCTTTGGGATTAAACGAAATGCTATACTCCCGGTTTGTTCAGTCCGGGCTACTTTCATTGAGAATATCCAGACTGCATATCATTGCATTTGATTTAAATACACCTTGGCTTGATGTGCTCCGCTCCTGTTAACCTCCATAAACGCTCTGAAATGAGAGGTCTCAGGTGAGGCATAATGTCATAGGAGATGAGCTGATTATTGCAGGCTTAATTAGAACTATGTTGGTTAATGTGTGCGTTTTCTTAATGGCGATTATTATGAGACTGCAAGAGTCGTGAGTTCCCTCCAGCCTGGAAAAGATGGTACGCCACTTGTACGCCCCTCCATGCAATTTATTAAACTAAATTTTTCGTATCACTCAATAATAACTACACTTATTCAAGTCTTAATAAAGTCTGAACTAAGACTTAATTCATAAAAATACATAGTTTATTAAGAATGATTCAGGCTTTTTAACTTCTTAGTGAATACTTAGACAAATTTCATTGATCCACAAGGGAAATTATTTGGACACAGTAGCTCACACAAAATATATTATAATAACAAACAGCAACAATGTAAATGGTCATAATAAAATAGCAAGATACTGGTGTCAAATAAGGCATAATTATATAAATGTAGACCTGCACACATAAAAATGAAATATAGAGAAATATAGTAATACGCATATATCTCTATACAAGAGTGGGTAAGGAGAGGTAAGGAGTTATGTTTTACATAAGGGTGAGATGTTGTATAGTTGTATGGAGTATGGTATAAATATAGTCCTACATCCTAACCCAGTGTTTCCCAAACTTTTTTTCTGGGGACCCATATTTTAAAAGTCACAAATCTTCGCGACCCAAGTCAACAGACATTATTTGTAAATCACAAAATAAATTTGACCATTATTGAACATTAATGAGGATATTTTATTGTTGACTATGTGATCGTGTCTCTCTGAACAATTAGTTTTACTCAAGTTTTAAACAATGAAAAACAGTAATTGAAAACAGAAAATTGGTTAGGCAATGCGGTGCTGCCAAAAAAGTGAGGAGTGGTTAGGGAGGGGTTGCGCGGAGATTCCGTGCGATGACCGTAGTTTTGTGAGGATTCACGTGGTTCGGAGGGACGTAGTCAAGGCAGGGGCTACTTGTTGTGCTGCGGGAAACACTCGTAATTGAACCAGCAATAAAAGGTTTCCATAAGGAGCCTATTTGGACCCAAAAAGGCGACCCAAAAAAAAATCTCCTATCTTGTAACTCCTATCCCATTAATTAGGTAATCACTAAGCTTGAATCATTCTAAAACTATTTGTTCATTATGAGTTAAGTCTTTGCTCATGCTTTATTGAGGCTAATTAAGGTGTATTCATTATTAATTAGTACTCATTTACTCAACACAACATTTATCTAGCAAAAAGGTTAAGAAAAATAAAAAAAAAAATTCAAGGGGTCAAAATTACCCAATCCTGAATCATCCAATTGTAATTTTGCGAGTCCTGATACATAATGGAAGCCTCCAAAAACATGGAACAAGAGATCTATAAAAGAAATTGTCCTAGCATCGCATCGGGAGAGTGGTCTCAACTAGCGCCTAAGGACCACCTCAACTCATCTCCCCTGAATTCCCGGTGTGTTTTGTTTTAGCTTCAAGTATTATGTGCCGCATCCACTCCTAGCAAATCTTAACCAGCAATCTCGGACTGGTGGACACCCAAATGGAACGTTGTTTTTCAATCTACTAAAAAGACGAACAGAAAAACAGTTTCTAATGGGGTCCTATGTGCCTTGTTGCCGGAGCGATGCCTTATCCCATGGTGAATGTGCTAATGGTTGATGGGAGTGAGAGAGCAGAGCCTGGGCCGGCAGTGTAAACATGCAGACAAAAGGGAGCCGTTCGGAGTGTGAAACGCATGCCTGGGCCCGCGCAGGTAGGCATTAGGTTTCACCCACTCTCTATCTGTGACAGGGAGGAGGCCATTTATGCCTTTGTAGCACATAGAGCAAAAACAAACACTTGAAAAACAAACTACCATAGGAACAAGTGTGATGAGAAAGAAAGAGGATTTAAACTTGAGTCACTGTGGCGTCTGAGTACTGGTGGGTGCAGGGAAGGGAGCGTAGCGGTCAGTTAAAATATGCAGACGTAACCAGCCAAGAGTTACTTTGTTTGCAGAGGCTTCACGGGCCATAAAGTGTCAAAAAAGTTTCATATTTGTATAGTTTTTTGCGGGTTTCTGTTAATATTTTGTTGCAAGTCCTTGGCCAAATCAGGAAATTAAATCTGTTTGTGTAGACCACAAAATCAGTTATTTTTGAGATCGAACAAGTCACAAATCTTCACAATATTTTTCCTTTTTTTTTCTTTTTTTTTTTTTCAAGGTACTGTCTAACAGAATGTGGTTTTGCATGTTTAATCATTAATAAGCCAACGTCAAAAATAGCTTTTATATGCTGCTAATTTTGAAGCATAGTTTTTCCCATTGATTTTTGGACATCTGCAAAGCTAATGCAAACCCATATTACTACAACATGTGGAGAAGCTTTTTGGATAATGCTTGCAAAGCTATTACCACGGATAATTTTAGCATTTACTGTTACCGTCAGCTTAATGAGCATTTCCTACATGAGCTTGTAATGTGGATAGTTTCCCCAAAGTTTCTTCTAGTTCCTCAATACATTTTGCGTTGTTATATATGATCAGTGTTGGGAAGTAACTTTATACATGTACTGAAAATACATATTCTGATCACAAATTTCGAGTACCTGTATTCCAGTACAGTTATTTGTCATTTGGTGTTATTCAGAATACAGTTATAGTTACAGTTATAGATAAAATCAAAGGAACATATGGCGGTACTTCATTTTGTACTTTTAGCTATGAATTGCACAATATCATTAGCCTGACTCATCAGCCGGTTTTACTTCGTTTCACTTCGGACAAATCGTCTGGCCTTAGATTTCGTTCACTCGATGGTAAGCGGGTACTTTTTATCATTTAACCAATCGCTGCTATTTGGTCGTGATGATGTAATGCGCCACTAACAGGGCTAACTGGTATATTAAGCTTTTCCCAAATCCCTTAGGAAGAAAGACAATAAAGTGTTTCCCCTTGATGAAATTCATCAAACTTTCTCTTTATTCCAGCTTTAAATCCTCGATCTCAGGAATCGTTGCCAACACAGACCATATAGCTCTTCACTGATTGGTTGGTGCCCGAACTTGCACTTCCGGGGTTTTTGCAAACCGTCTATTGTATTTTGATTCCTGACCTAGTTGCTGGAGAGAAATGAGCGGAGGCACTAGGTGGCACCAGCCTGGCTACAGTATCATAGTAAGACAAAAAGAAAGCGCGTTCTTATGGTGACTGCGTGTGCTACTTTTCCTTCTCTCATTACAAATAAATGAATGATTAGCAAATAAAAGCTATTTGTAATTATATGTGGTGTTTTTTTTTTTTTTGTGTAATATAATGCATTTAAGTGTAAAAGTATTCAGAATACAATATTGGCTCATCTAATTAAATACATTACATATACATTTTACGTCAGGTATTCAGTATTCTGTAACTAAACTGTCAATATTGATGATTTGACAAGAAACATGTTGCATATGAAATCCAGGGTTTTCTACAGGAGGCAATTGCAGCCCTCTTTAGCATGAACACCAAAATGTAACCTGACACAGCTCTGATAAGGTTAACATCACTTAGCTATGGGTCATGGGAGCTGGACAGGCCGTGCTTTATCTGTTTGATGACGATACCAGACAAAGCTAACCCCCCTCTCTCTCTCTGTCTCTCTCTCCTCCCTCTTGCACAGTGAAAATAGTTAGCATGCAGCTCTCATTTATACCAGGATGTCTCTTCACGGCAATATTGACCTTCTATTCTATTGGCTTACATTGGCTCTGCAGCGTGTCACCTCTCTGCCTGTGGAATGTCTACATATAGCATCTTGTGATCTGAGTGTGACTGGGAAAATCCCTGTATCTAAGAAGCATGTTTGTCCCTCTGCTGTCCAGGTGAAAGGGGGTCAATGATGAGCATCACAGAGAAGGCCTGGTGTGGACTTGTTTAATCCTGAACTTTGAAGCACAAACCCTGTCCACGGACCACCAGAGCCATGGCATGTGCTCTGTGGAAGTTACCCACCCTCTGCTGGTTCATCCTTACCTTAGCCCAAGTCCACTCTACAGAGGGTAAGTCCGATTCCTTTATTTCTTTTTCATTGTCTAAGATTTCAT